>NC_053500.1:34853672-35153672 GCF_905171775.1 Rana temporaria | reverse complement strand
CTGGAAATGCTAGTTGGATGGCTGTCATGCTGATATAGCGTCTTCACTGCTTTTAGAGTCACTAATCCGGAACAAGAGATAAGGAACTCAGACTCTTCCTCCAGCTTTTATTTGCTGTGTGCTTGGTAAATCAAAAGCTTTATAGCTGCATTCACACCTGAGCAGTGGCGCCCCCCCCCCGATCCATGCGTCTAGCACCTAATCTGCATGCAGGGCGCCGGACGCATGGGTTTCAATAGGGTTTTTTTTTTTTTTTAAGCACATGATTAGAGCCTGAGGCTGTGATTGGCTGAAAAAAAGGGTAGGCTCGGGGCGCAGAGCACTGTGTCCCAAGCTAACCCACTTGTGTGATGTGTGTGGCGGTGGTTGGAGCAGAGAGGAGGAGTAGAGGAGCGGAGGAGAAGGAGGAGTGTGTAGTCTCCAGGGCAGAGGTAGAGTTAAAGCAGGGAGAAGAAAGATGGACGTTTCTGTCGGGAGCGTGCTGCGGCCTGGCTCCAAGGCCAGGACAAGGGGTGGGCAGGAGGGGAGGCTGCCCCTGGCGCAATGTTTTTTTGCAGGGATGGGTGGTACCCTGACCCTAATCCTAAGGGAAAGGAGGGGCGCAGTTTGGCATCTTTGCCCTGGGTGCTGGATGACCTTGTCCCGGCACTCCCTGGCTCTGTCCACCTAGCTGCTCTCCTACCGCTTCTGCCGAGAAGGAGGGGAAGCAAGTGCAGACCCAGCGATGGGGAGGGGTTTGTTTTCCGTCCCCCCCCCAAAAAATGGAGCACCAGCCGCCACTGCACCTGAGCGTAGAAAACATGCGTGTTCCCACTAAAAAAAAAAATTTCATGCGTTAATGAGCGTCACGCCTAGGGCAGCCCATTAAGTTGAATGGGCTGCCCTACACGCAACAGATACCCTAAAGTAGCTCCAGAACCTTTCTGGTCACGGAGCGTTGTACATTTTTCAGTGCGTGGCAAACCGCTCCGCTGCTACCCGCTCTTGGGCTGCCTTTAACATTGAATGGCATCGCAAGCGGGAACCTACGATGTAGCTTGCTTGCACAATGCACACTTTGTGTTTTTTCATTCGTTTAGGAAACGTGCAGGTGTGAATGCACCCTAAAAGTCAACTCTGGGAAAGCGAGACCTCCCCCTTTGCAATGGGGCTGTAGGGGGTTAGCTGCTCGAGGGGGCCAGGAAAAGCAGTTACCTGATCCTCTGCTACCACGGGCTCCACCACACAGCTAGACCATTTCCCGTGGCCTCCTCTTCTCTGCACTCCGGCTGTTCTGTTTCACGTGGTACTTTTTGCATTGGCCTACTTCCTTAGAACCAGTTTGTTCAGACAGTATAGTCACCTGCTGACCTGGCACCATCCACAGGCAGCATAACTCTTCAATAAGACACAGAAGTTGAATCTAATACCAATGCAATGTTACAGTACTTCAGCTAATTGCAGTACAAAGGATGTTTTTCCAGTCTTTTAACCACTTGCCGACTGCCTATCTGTAAATGTACATCATTAATTTGACGTTAAATATCAGGGTTATGGCAGCAGCTAGCTGCCATAACCCTGGTATCATTATTTACAGTAGGCGGACAGCTTCCAGATAAATGTGGTCTCAGCGGCCGGATGTTTACATCCCTTGTAACAGGAATAAAAGTGATCAAAAAATAATTAAATTTAAAGGTAAAAATAAAAAGTTAAATAAATAAGGGAATTATTTCTTTTAACCACTTCCCGCCTGGTCAATAGACAATTGACGTCCGGGAAGTGGTTGTGAAATCCTGACTGGACGTCTATTGACGTCCTGCAGGATTTCATGCCGGCGCACGCCCGTGAGGGTGCGCAGCGCTGTGATCGGTGATGCGAGGTGTCAGTCTGACACCCTGCATCTCCGATCTCGGTAAAGAACCTCCGGCGGAGGCTCTTTACCACGTGATCAGCCGTGTCCAATCACGGCTGATCACGATGTAAACAGGAAGAGCCGTTGATGGCTCTTCCTCACTCGCGTCTGACAGACTCGAGTAGAGGAGAGCCGATCGGCGGCTCTCCTGACAGGGGGGGGGTTCGCGCTGATTGTTTATCAGCGCAACCCCCCCCCCCTCGGATCGCCACACTGGACCACCAGGGAAGCCCACACTGGACCACCAGGGAAGGGGGCAGTAAAAAAAAAAAAAATGAGAAAGATGCCAATCAGTGCCCACAAATGGGCACTGACTGGCAACATGGGCACTGGGATAAACAAGTGATGCCCAGCAATGCCCTCAGTGCCACCCCTCAGTGCCACCCCTCGGTGTTCATCAGTGTTACCCCTCAGTGTCCATCAGTGCCACCTCTCAGTGCCCATCCATGCCCAGTGCCCATCTGTGCCACCCATAAGTACCCATCAGTGCCACCCATGAGTGCCCATCAGTGTCGCCTATGAGTGCCCATCAGTGCCACCTATGAGTGCCCATCAGTGCTGCCTATGAGTGCCCATAAGTGCCGCCTATGAGTGCCCATCAGTGCCGCATATCAGTGCCGCATATCAGTGCCGCCTATCAGTGCCCATGAATGCCGCCATATCAGTGCCCATAATTGAAGAAGAAAACTTACTTATTCACAAAAAAATAACAGAAAAAAAAAAACTTTATTTTTTTTCAAAATTTTCGGTCTTTTTTTAGTTGTTGCGCAAAAAATAAAAATCGCAGAGGTGATCAAATACCGCCAAAAGAAAGCTCTATTTGTGGAAACAAAATGATAAAAAAAATGTTTGGGTACAATGTAGCATGACCGCGCAATTGTCATTCAAAGTGCGACATCGCTAAAAGCTGAAAATTGGCTTGGGCAGGAAGGTGCGTAAGTGCCTGGTATGGAAGTGGTTAAACCACCCCGTCCCTCCGAGTTTACGCGCAGAAGCGAATGCATACGTAAGTCTCACCCACATATGTAAACAGTGTTCAAACCACACATGTGAGGCATTTCTGCGATCATTTGAGCAAGAGCAAGACCTTCTCTGTAACTCTATACAGGTAACTTGTAAAAATGTTTAAAGCGTTAACTATGGGGATTTTTGTGTTTCAAATATTTTATTGAATCTTATAATTATCAATAAAAAATTCCATTAACAGAGCATATACAATAATATAATAGAAATAGATACAGTTGAACCTCAGGTTACGAACATAATTCGTTCCAGGAGTATGCTCGTAATCCAAAGAACTCGCATATCAAAGCGAGTTTTCCCATTGAAGTCAATAGAAACGAAAATAATTTGTTCCGCATTGACTTCAATGGGATGCAATACCAAATGCGGGCAGAGAAGGGGGGGGGGGGGGGCGAAAATGGCCAAAAAGGCCCGAGGACACTTTGGCTTGCTTCCTGCGCCCCCGTACCTCAAGCCAAATGAGGTACTGCAGGCCAATGTTCGGCTTTTCTCTGCTCCTGCGCCCCCGTACCTCAGGCCAAATGAGGTACTGCAGGCCAATGTTCGGCTTTTCTCTGCTCCTGCGCCCCCGTACCTCAGGCCAAATGAGGTACTGCATGAGGTACTGTCAACACTCGCAAACCAAGTCAGAAAAAAAGTTGCTCGCAAATCAAAACGCTCTCAAACCAAGTTACTCTTAAACCGAGGTTCCACTGTATTCCATTAACAGAACATACAATAGTATAATAGAAAAAGGTGTAATCATTCAGGAAAGTAAATCTTATAAATGTAAATGAAAATAGATATCCTAGCGGATTGTAGGATAAGATTATGTAACATGAAATGTCATAATCATAGCTTCATGGCAGCTATTTGATGACAACTAATTGAGAAATTAAGTTGATTGAAATAATATAATATAATAATGTCATCTATAAAGAGAATAGAATTGAATGAACCTATAAAGAAATATAAAGTTATTGGGCCAGATTCACAAAAGGAATACGACGGCGTTTCTCCTGATACGCCGTCGTATCCCTGTTTCTATCTATGCGACTGATTCATAGAATCAGTTACGCATAGATATCCCTAAGATCCGACAGGTGTAATAGTTTTACTCTGTCGGATCTTAGGATGCAGTACCGCAGCCGCCTCTGGGGGGAGTTCGCGTCGTAAACCAGCGTCGGGTATGCAAATTAGCAGTTACGGCGATCCACTAAACTTTTTCCCGTCGTTACGTCGCCGCAAGTGTTAGTTTGCCGTCGTAAAGATAGGGCACCTTTTACAAAGTGTAAACTTACTACACCATGTAAAAGTATACCCGTCTTTCCCGCGTCGCTTTTGAATTTTTTTTTAAATTTTTATTTTTCCCGGCGCAAGTCTTTTTTACCCGTCGCGATTCACAAAACGTTGGCGTGTCGTAATTTCGCGCAAAGCACGTCGGGAAATTTGCGATGGGAGCATGCGCAGTACGTCCGGCGCGGGAGCGCGCCTAATTTAAATGGGACTAGCCCCATTCGATTGGGCCCGCCTTGCGCCGGACGTTTTTACGATACACCGCCGCAAATTTCCAGGTAAGTGCTTTGTGGATCGGGCACTAACTTGGAAAAATGGCGGCGGTGTAACGTAAACCAGTTACGTTACGCTGCGCCCGGCCTACGTGAATCTGGCCCAATGTGTTGTAGAATAGCTGGAGGGATAAATTAAGCTAAACCAGGGCCAAGTTTCTTCTCTTAGCTTGGCTTTATCTGGTGTGAAGGTCAAAAATCCCAACCCTTACAATCATCTATTATAGTTGATATATCTGATAATTAACATGAATAAACCTAGTAGAGGGGATAGGGCACAGAGGGGAGAGAGAAAGAAATGTCCAGGGGGACCAATGGTTAGAGAATCAGGTGAAGGTAATCATAGTAGCGGGGTGGATCCTATGGAGATTTTTAAGTACCGCGGTTTGTCGCCATTCCATGAGCGTACGCAATTTTAAAAGCGTGACATGTTGGGTATCTTTTTACATGGCGTAACATAAATATTCTCATTAAAATGTATTTTAAAGAAATGGCAGGCGTTGCAAAAAGTATTGCAACGATTGCCATTTTATTCTCTAGGGTGTTCTAGGGTGTAAAAAAATGTATAATGTTTGGGGGTTCTAAGTAATTTTCTAGTAAAAAAAAGTTTTTAACTTGTAAACACCTAATCTCAGAAATAGGCTCGGTCCAAAGGGGTTGTAAAGGTAAAAATGTTTTTCCCTAAATAGCTTCCTTTACCTTAGTGCAGTCCTCCTTCACTTACCTCATCCTTCCATTTTGCTTTTAAATGTCCTTATTTCTTCTGAGAAATCCTCACTTCCTGTTCTTCTGTCTGTAACTCCACACAGTAATGCAAGGCTTTCTCCCTGGTGTGGAGTGTCGTGCTCGCCCCCTCCCTTGGGCTACGGGAGAGTCAGGACTCCCTCCAACACACAGCTCATTTCTCTATCGGCAACGTAGAGAGCGTCCTGACTCTCCTGTAGTCCAAGGGAGGGGGCGAGCACGACACTCCACACCAGGGAGAAAGCCTTGCATTACTGTGTGGAGTTACAGACAGAAGAACAGGAAGTGAGGATTTCTCAGAAGAAATAAGGACATTTAAAAGAAAAATGGAAGGATGAGGTAAGTGAAGGAGGACTGCACTAAGGTAAAGGAAGCCATTTAGGGAAACAAAAATTGTATCTTTACAACCCCTTTAAGTGGTTAATGTCAGCGGGTGATCATCTGCTAAACCTATAGACATACATGTACCGTATTTATCGTATTATTACGCACCGGCGTATAGCGCGCACCCCTAATCTAGCCCTGAAATTCCTGTATTTTTTTTTTTATACTTACAGTTTTGGTGTCTTGCCCCGGCGTCCATCGGCGGCCTTGTCCGGTCCGGCGTCCTTCTGCGGCCATTGTGGTGTCCTCCCCGCTGTGTTTTTCAGCCGATCCCTGCTTCCCGCGCTGTGTTTGAACCACTCCGCCGACATATACCAAGCGGAGTACACTCTGGTATACTCGGGCAGGCTCAGCTCCTCTCGCGTAAAGGACGTACAGGACGCGAGCGGAGCCGAGCCTGCCCGAGTATACCCGAGTGTACTGCGCTCCTTATATGTCGTCGCAGTGGTTCAAACACAGCGCAGGAAGCGAGTATCGGCATATATCGCGCACCCCCGAGTTTTCCCTGATTTTAAGGGCAAAAAAGTGCGCGGTATACGCCGATAAATACGGTATGTCTGTTTTTCATCCACCAATGGATGGAGGAAAAACGAACATACGGAACGCCCGTGTGAAAGGACTAGGGTTGCCACCCTTTCTTCAAGCCAAACCCGAACACTTTAGCGCCATGGGTCACCTTTGGGTTCCCCCAAGGAGAGTAGTAATGCGGCGTGCATAAGGTGCCACAGCGAATAGTGGGTGTGGCCAAATTGCTCTTGTTGACATCATTGCCCTGCCCCCCCAGTGATGTCAAACCTGCCCCCAGACAGCCACCCATAGCTCCCAGTTGGCAACAATCGAGCGACTATCTTGGTTACTGAGGGAGCCACAGCCCGGTCTGAATAATGTGTCTGGGTTTCAGTTTGCCTGAAACGCATAATTCAAAACCCGGACTGTCCGGGTGAATCCCGGACAGATGGCAACCCTAGAAAGGACTCACACACAACTCTTTACTCATGTTGCTCAGGTGTGAATGGGGCCTTATTCATAAATACTATGGCTAACTCAATCAAGTCTTCCGATGTGTTTGTTTTGCCATAACAGAAGGTGTTACTCGCTCCACAGCCACGCTAAAAGGCAGCAGATGGTGGAATATGGAAGCTGTCTGTAAAGATGATTCAACAATGCTTTCCTCCTGTTCTACCCAAATCACCACTAAACCATCTAAAGTGTCCCTTGCTTCCCCCCTTCTTCTGTCCCCCATTGTATCATTCAGGTTTTGTGCTCCTCCATTCCTCTGGGTGATTAAAGGCTCCTACGTCTATCTACTCCAGACTGTGTGTACGGCATCTCCTGGCCAGCAGAATCTCCTTCATGGATTGTATATAATATTCACTTTGCTGTGCAGAGACAATAGAAAGAATTACATGGTGTGATCGGAGCATCACAGAGAAATAAAAATAGCAAGCTTTTATCCGCCAAGTATTTCACCAAGGACAAGACGTTAGTGTTGTTTGAACTGGAAGGATGTTTCTGAAGCAAGGTCACTTTTAATGGCTTCTCCTGTAGCTCTCTGTTTTCTATACAATCATTTTTTACTTTTCTATGGCTTTAGGTCAAGTGGAAGGAGCCTGGCATCAGACAAATACTGATGGGCATAGGGTTGCCACCTTTTCATCAAGCCAAACCCGAACACTTGCAATTTTCTTTGCAGTTTACACTATAGGATTGTAAAAGACTTGGGACGCCTTTGGGTGCCCCAATAAGAGTAGTATTGCACCGCATGTAGCGGCCGTGATGAACAGTGGGTGCGGCCAAATTGATGTTATAAATGGGAGAAGCTTAACCACTTAAGGACCAGACCAATATGCTGCCTAAAGACCCAAGGGGTTTTTACAGTTCGGGACTGCGTCGCTTTAACAGACAATTGCGCGGTCGTGCGACGTTGCTCCCAAACAAAATTGGCGTCCTTTTTTCCCCACAAATAGAGCTTTCTTTTGGTGGTATTTGATCACCTCTGCGGTTTTTATTTTTTGCGCTATAAACAAAAATAGAGCGTCAATTTTGAAAAAAATTAAATATTTTTTACTTTGTGCTATAATAAATATCCCCCAAAAACATATATAAAAAAAAATGTTTTCCTCAGTTTAGGCTGATACGTATTCTTCTACCTATTTTTGGTAAAAAAAATCGCAATAATCGTTTATCAGTTGGTTTGCGCAAAATTTATAGCGTTTACAAAATAGGGGATAGTTTTATTGCATTTTTATGTTTTTTATTTTTTTTTACTACTAATGGCGGCGATCAGCGATTTTTTTCGTGACTGCGACATTATGGCGGACACTTCGGACAATTTTGACACATTTTTGGGACCATTGTCATTTTCACAGCAAAAAATGCATTTAAATTGCATTCTTTATTGTGAAAATGACAGTTGCAGTTTGGGAGTTAAACACAGGGGGCGCTGTAACATTTAGGGTTCACTTTGTGTGTGTTTACAACTGTAGGGGGGTGTGGCTGTAGGACTGACATCATCGATCGAGTCTCCCTAATAAAAGGGATCACTCGATCGATGCGCCGCCATAGTGAAGCACGGGGAAGCCGTGTTTACATACGGCTCTCCCCGTTCTTCAGCTCCAGGGAGCGATCGCGACGGGGCGGCTATAAACTAATAGCCGCGCCGTCGTCCCGGATCACTCCCCGAGGCTTACCGACCGCCGCATGTACCGGGGGGGGGGGTCCCGATCGGACCCCCGACCCACGTCAAGCAGAGGACGTACCGGTACGTTGATGTGCCTGTCCGTGCCATTCTGCCGACGTATATTTACATGAGGAGGTCGGCAAGTGGTTAAGGAGCGTAGTTGAATCAAACATGGTCAGTCTGTCCCCCAGTACAGCCCTCCCCCCAGGTCAGTCTGTACCCCAGTAAATCCCCCCCCCCCCCCCCAGGTCAGTCTGTCCTCCAGTATAATCCCTCTTTGGTCAGTCTGTCCCCTAGTGCATCCCCACCAGGTCCATCTTTCCCCCAGTATAATCTCTTCCAGGTCAGTCTGTCCCCCCCCCCCCCCCCAGTATAATCTCTCTCAGGTCAGTCTGTCCCCCAGTATAATTCACCCAGGCCAGTCTGTACCCCAGTTAACCACTTGCTTACATACCCCCTTCCTGCCCAGGCGAAATTTCAGCTTTCAGCACTATCACGCTTTGAATGACAATTGCATGGTCGTGCGACGTGGCCCTCAAACAAAATTGACATCCTTTTTTTCCCCCACAAATAGAGCTTACTTTTGGTGGTATTTAATCACTTCTGTGGTTTTTATTTAAACAAAATTAGAGCGACAATTTTGAAAATAAAATGGGAAAATATGTTTTACTTTTTGCTATAATAAATATCCCCCCCCCAAAAAAAAATATATATATATGACAATTGACATTTATACAGCGAACAGTGCTATACAAATGCACCGATTACTGTGTAAAAGACACTAAGAACGAAGGGGTTAACCACTAGGGGGCAAGGAACTAGGGGTTAACCACTAGGCAAGGAAAGGGTTTAGTGTGTCCTAGGGAGTGATTCTAACTGCGTGGGAGCTGGGCTACAAGCGACACGACACTGATCACTGCTCTCGATGACAATGAGCTTAAGATCACTGTCCTATCACAAGGCAGAACAGGGAGATGTCTTGTTTACACAGGCATTCCCCCGTTCGGTCGCTCCGTGACACGATCGCGGGAAACTGGCAGACATCGTGCCCGCATGTCGCGAAATTTAAAGCAACGTGTATATAAACGTTCCTTTGCGCAGCCGTGCCACTCTGCCGACGTAAAAGTGCGTGAATTTTTGTAACAAATTGGATTTTATATATAAAAAAAAAAATAAAGGCTGGCCAATTTTGGGCTCAACATTCGCTGAGATTTACCGGTAATCATATTGAAGAACATCCACTGAATAGTCATTTAAAAGAGCATTTGTGGAATCTTCCCATCTACAGCCAGCCACATTAAAGTGCCATCCTACACGATACTTATGTAACATCTTCCTAAATTTGGAGAACTGGGTGACAATAAAGGAAAAAGTAAACCTATATCTGAAAATATCTAAAGCTGCCAACTACATTCAAAGGCTTCAAGTTCCCTCACTACCTAGTAGAGCTGCACGATTCTGAAAAAAAATTAAAAAAAAAAGAGAGAGAATCGCGATTCTTTTGCTTAGAATGCAGATCACGATTCTTAAAAAATGCCTGGCAGCTGGCATCGGATCAATGTTGGTGCGCAGCGTGCACTCACAGCGGTGTTCTGCTGAATAAGTTCCGCCCGGCATATAAGGACCCCCCTGTAAAAATAGTCAAACATGTAGAGCTGAGAGCCAGCTCTACACGGCTCATGCGCAATGACTATGACACATGCCGCATGCTTCCGTAGCTAGTGCTACTCTACTAATAAATTACACATCTTAGCGGGGGGGGGGGGGGGTTAAAAAATGAACGGCTGGTTTTGCAATGTCGATGGGCAGATTTTGGAATGTTCCCCCGCCAAGACGTGTACTTTATTGGTAAAATCACCCCCGCCCCTTGCAAAATAGCACTAGCATTGGGAGCGCCGGCATGTGTCATAGTCATTGCGCATGAGCCGTGTAGAGCCGATTCTCAGCTCTACATGTTCGGCTATTTTCGGAGGCTCAGTTGAGGTACGTACTGCACAGCAGAGGGGGGTCCTAATCCGCCAGGGGGAACTTATTCGGCACAACACCGGCCGAGAAATGTGGTACCGCCCACGACCGGGCATCCTCTCCGCTGACCGACGTCAGTTCCGATATTGGCGTCATTTGCGTTCCACGGCGGTTACGCAGCTTCTCCAATATTCGGATCGTGTGTACGTGGCTTCATGTACATTTGGCCTTCATTTACCACAGCTTTGCCTCGTTTTGCTTTTTCCCACGGTCGGCGGTCAAAATGTTCCTATACTGAGCGCGATTCTTCCGCATTCAGGAGAGGGAGGTTGAACCTCACCTAACCGCAACAGCTCCTAAATTCTGCAAAAAGTCTATCTGTACATTGACACATAGACTGTTATGGAGCCGAGTTTTGGAGCTTTGGCAAAACAGAACACCAATAACTCAAACTCAACTGTATTTTTGCCCATTATCTGTGCCCCTTTATCATAATATATATATATATATATATATATATATATATATATATATATATATATATATTTTATCATCATGTGCTGGTCGGAGCAGAGGGAATATTACTTCAGTTTCGGGCGCATGCCCATTCAGCTCCACTCGCATTGCCTTGGCTTAAGTCCCGGCCAGCCACCTGCTTTACTCCTTGCCTTCCCTGGCGGAGTGATCTTCCTCCGCTCCCCACCCAGTAGTAGCCGGGGCCGGAGAGTGAGAAAAAACAATAAGGATATGGACAGCCGCACTCCAGTAACTTGAAAAAAGACGTGCCCTTTATTGGGTACAGGAAAAAATGCACTACAGATATCAGCACACAGTGGGATAAACAGCTGACGCGTTTCGCATTGAGTGTCAATGCTTAATCATAGCTAAGGTATCTGTAGTGCATTTTTTCCTGTACCCAATAAAGGGCACGTCTTTTTTCAAGTTACTGGAGTGCGGCTGTCCATATCCTTATTGTTTTTGCACATCCTGTGCATTGCCAGCACCCATCTGCTTCTGAGTGGACATCAATTACCCTAGTGAGCTCACCTGGAGCGGCAGCTCTCTTACCTGTTTGCCGGAGAGTGAGACTTGACAGGCTGTGAGGCGGGCGGCGGCGATGGGCAGAGTCATTGGTTGCCGCCATTACTAATAAAATAAATAAATAAAAATGTCCCTGGATTTCATTTAAAAAATCTGGTCACCTTATAATAGAGTACAGTATTGGACACCCCACAGCACTCGATGGGATGGAGTTGGACAACCCTAACGCTGTACAAATATGAATGATTTACCAAAGGAAACCAGATTTTGAACATTACTATGCAAGTCAACCATGAAATTGTTGTACTAAAAATAATTCAGAGCATGGCCTACCATTAAGTTTTTTCCCTGACATTGATCTTCTGTTCCTGCCTGCCCCACTAGCTAAATCCCTATTGCCTGCCCTTATCCTCCTGTTCTGAAGGACCTCTACCCTCTTATCTGAACCCCCTAGGAGTTTCTCCTACACTCAGTGGAGCATGGGATGAACTTGCATGCACATCACATGATTATGCAGTGTCCTTCTTAGCCGGTTTCCCCGAAAATAAGACAGTGGGGTAGATTCAGATAGATTAGCGGATCTTTAGATCCGCGTAATCTATCTGATTTACGATCCGCCGGCGCAAGTTTGAGAGGCTAGTGCTGTATTCAGAAAGCACTTACCTCAAAACTTGCGGCGACGTATCGTAAATCCCACAGCGGAATTCAAATTCCGCGGCTAGGGGGAGTGTAGTATTTAAATCAGGCGCATCCCCGCGCCGATTTAACTGTGCATGCGCCGTCCACTAATTTTCCCGGCGTGCATTGCTCCCAATGACGTCGCTAGGACGTCATTGGTTTCGACGTGTACGTAAATTGCGTCCATCCGTATCCGCAAACGACGTAAAAAATAAAAAATTCGACCCAGGAACGACGGCCATACTTAACATAGGATACGCCGCATATAGCAGGGGTAACTATCCGCCGGAAAAAGCCGAACGCAAACGACGTAAAAAAAAAGCGACGGGTGGGCATTTGTTTCCGAATTGGCGGATCTCCTCATTTGCATATTCGTCGCGTATACAAATGGAAGCGCCACCTAGCGGCCAGCGGGAGATTGCAGCCCAAGATCCGACGATGTAAGTCACTTACACCTGTCGGATCTTAGGGAGATCTATGCGGAACCTGATTCTATGAATCAGCCGCATAGATCCGACCGTCGTATCTCTATCTGAATCTGCCCCAGTGTTTTATACACATTTTTGCTCCCAAAGATGCGCTAGGTCTTACTTTCAGGGGATGTCTTATTTCTGATCCTCCTGTGTCATTTTGTTTCCCCCTTCTGATCCTCCTGTGTCATTTTGTTTCCCCCTTCTGATCCTCCTGTGTCATTTTAAGTGATCCCCCTTCCCCCACCCCTGTGCCAGTGGACACCTTCACCAGACATTCCCCCCCACCCCTTTATCAGATATTTCCCCCCTACCTCAGTCACCCCTGTGTGTCCACACAATGTGCCCGACTTCTGCTCCGCGCTACTCACTGTCTAATTGTGAGTCGGCAGCTTGTCCTGGGGGCGGCGCGGGCTCTCTGATGAAAAGAGACCACGCACTTCCTGTCTGCGCTGCAGCCGATAGTGAGCTGTGCGGCTGCGACGCCCGCCGCTACAGTCCAGGATACAGAGTTATGGTAGCTTCGGGGGGATTTATTATCGGGATGCCTTATGTTCGGGGAGGCCCTATTACCGGAGAGGTCTTATTTTCGGGGGGAAATGCCTTATATTTTAGTGAGAGGCAAAACTGTAAGTAGGTCTTATTTTCGGGGAAACACGGTAATAGTCCTAGAACAGCGATGGCGAACCTTGGCATCCCAGATGTTTTGGAACTACCTTTCCCAGGATGCTCATGCACTCCGCAGTGTAGGTGAGCATCATGGGAAATGTAGTTCCAAAACACCTGGGGTGCCAAGGTTCGCCATCACTGTCCTAGGAAAAGCCTGATAAATGCGACTCCAAGAGATGATATAAAATAGTAAAAGTCACTGGATTCTAAAAAAACAAAATGACCATTCCTGATCCTGTGCAGGCTGAGTATTCTTATTGTGGGCTTCTTCTAGTCTCCGAGACAGAGGGCCTCCTAACAACTTATACAAACATTTGCTTCACAGACTCAGATCTTGCAGAAATCAATTGTACCTAATGACCAGTTCAATCAATGAAAAAGGAACAATCCGTCCGCAAAGGAAAATTCCAAAATCAACCCAATGATCAAAGATCATTTATGGACCATTGAATTTGTGATCGATCATTTATAGTTATTTGACCAACCTTAAATTGTTAGATGTGTGCTGGCTGGTGTCAGGTTACCACCGACCCCGACTCTCAAGCTGAAAAGACAGACACTAGTAGGTAGATTCACAAAGAGTTAGTCAGTAGATAAGCCGACCCAACTCTGAATCTACGCCGGCGTTTGTTTAAGTGTATTCTCTAACAGAGATACACTTAAACATATCTAAGATAGGACGGCTTGCGCCTTCCTATCTTAGACTGCAATGTTTTGGCTGACCGCTAGGTGGCGCTTCCATTGCGGCCGGCGTAGATTATGTAAATGAGCTTTTACGACGATTCCCGAACGAACGCAAGCCCGCCGCAGTCGATTAACGTAGTTTCCGTAAGGCCTTAGGCGGCCTAAAGTTATTCCACCTATGAGGTGGAATAACAATGATAAAGTATGGCCGCCATTCCCGCCGTGAGGTTCGAATTTTTTACGTTGTTTGCGTAAGTCGTCCGCGAATCGGGAGTTACGTCATTTATGTCCGCTTCGAAATCAATAAGCCCGTACGGCCTACTTAGCCGCAATGCGCACTGGGAAATGTAGTCGCCCGGCGCATGCGCAGTATCAAAAAACGTAAAAAAACGTGAGGTCAAGCCTCATTTCCATACAACACGCCCCCCTCCAAGTCATTTGAATTAGGCGCCCTTACGCCGGCTCGTTTTAGGCTACACCGCCGTAGATTAGCAGGTAAGTAGATTGTGAATCACTACTAGCCTAACTAATTTACGGCGGTGTAGCCTAAAAAGGCTAGGCTAGGCCGCCCTAAATTTAGGCCGATGTGTGTGAATCTACCTATAGGTATGTAAAGCTAAAAAAGTGTGAGAGACATTTTACAGGACAAAAAATTATTTAACCACTTGCTTACTGGGCACTTAAACCCCCCTCCTGCCCAGACCAATTTATAGCGCTGTCGCACTTTGAATGACAATTGCGCGGTCATGCAACACTACCCAAATGACATTTTTATAATTTTTTCACACAAATAGAGCTTTCTTTTGGTGGCATTTGATCACCTCTACGTTTTTTTTTTTTTTTTTATTAAAAAAAATTATAATTTGTTTTATATTTTGTTATAAAATTTTTCAAAAGAGTAATTTTTCTCCTTTATTGATGTACGCTGATGAGGCTGTACTGATGGGCACCGATGGGCTGCATTGATGGGCACCGGTAAGGCGGCACTGATAGGTGGCATTGATAGGTGGCAGTGATAGGCAGCATTACTAGGTGGCACTGATTGGCATCACAGGTAGGCATTGATAGGTAGCACTGTGGGCATTGATAGGTGGAAATCTCGGGAGCTGCGGTGGCTCAACGCGATTGGCACTGCGCTGACAAGCCATTCACCTCTGCAGCTACAGGTTCGGATCCCGGTCTCAGCTACATGTGAATTGAGTTTGGTGGTCTCAGCCCGGCTCCCGGTGGGTGTGCTATGCGAGGTAAGCCTGCGCTTAGTACGCCCACCCCCCTCCCTCAAAAACCACCACACTTACACGCACTCGAAATTGGGTTAACATGCACGCACTTTGACCACGCGGTCTCTAAAAAGAGAGGCGAAGGACTAACGGGGCTGGTTGAGCGGGCAAATCCTCTCACTCCCTTATAGGGAGTCCCTCTGCCCCGTTGGGCTTCAAAGCGGAGCAGGTAGGGCGGGCTATGTGGGAGGACCCCCTCACACACCTGCCATTGCCACCCGGGGCATGGAGAAAGGTGGCAGAATGCCTCTGGGGGAGGCCTGCCTACTCCCAACTCCTGCAGTCCGGCTCCTCTCTCGAGTACACGCACAAAATACACTTTAAAAAAAAAAAGATAGGTGGCAATGGCAGGTTGGCACAGTGGAGGCAGATGTGTCTCCTTCCACGTCAGGACCAATGTCCCTTGTATTTTTTTCTCCTCGCGCTGTCAGCGTGAGGAGAAAAAAAAAAACTATTACCGATCCTTTGTTTACATCACGTGTTCAGCTGTCATTGGCTGACAGCTGATCACATGGTAAGGGGCCGGGACCAGCCCCTTACACGGATCTATGATGGCGATCGGTGTAGCCGTCATTTGACTATAGCGCGGGCCTCTAGTGGTTAAAGCTGAACTTCAGGTACATATGTGAATGCAGCGATATGTTCAATAAATGTTCTATTCAATAAATACGTTTCTTTTCTTTTTTTTTTTTAAAGGTGAACACCTACACCTTCCCGTTGTACTTACATCTGTGTGTTAGCCATCAGTGCCCACACAGCCGGTGTAGCAGTCCAGGGATTTTCGGAATTCCTGCTCCCCCCCCCCCCCCTTCTTTCTGTAGGACTTCTGGGATGGATCAGAGCACTTCCAATTAGTCTGCACTGGCATGTGACCACTTTGACCAATCAGAATTGCTTTGATCCATCCATCCCAGAAGCCCTACAGAAAAAAGTGGAAGGAGAGTGCAGATTTGAAATGCCTGGACCACTACACCGGCTACTTGAGCACCGACAGCTCATCACCCACCGAAGTACAGTGGGGGGGGGGGGGGGCAATAATTGAGTGGATTGGTGGAGGGTGTTGGTCCACCTATTCATTTCTTCTGCCCAGAAAACTTACACTTTAACACATCCATTTTTTTTTTAGCTAAATTACGCTTAGATTTGATATCAGCGCCTTGCACTCCCCTATACAGCAGCATTCAGACTGGTTTCTAGCATTGCTTCTCTCTTCTCCAGCCTGAATGCTGCATGCAAAAGGGATGACGAAAAGGAACATGACAGGAGGAGAGATTAACTTATGGATTTGCTGCTGCTCCTTCACTGTCCAAGCAGAAAGCTGGGGGGTTGAGAGATGACACCACTGCTTTCCTATCTATAGCAGAAAAAGTGAAAGTGGCGTCATTCTTCTAGGTCAGGGATATGCAATTGGCGGACCTCCAGCTGTTACAAAACTACAAGACCCATCATGCCTCTGCCTCTGGGTGTCATGGTTGTGGCTGTCAGAGTCTTGCAATGCCTCATGGGACTTGTAGTTCTGCAACAGCTGGAGGTCCGCTAATTGCATATCCCTGTTCTAGGTGGACTGTCCAGAAGGGATATTTAAATCTCAGGACTGAATGGAAAGAAATACAAATAATTTGACAAAAGAAACACCTCTCACAAGTCATCTGTGCATTTAACCACTTAAGACCCGGACCTTTATGCAGGTAAAGGACCTGGTCAGTTTTTGCGATTCGGCACTGCGCCGCTTTAACTGACAATTGCGCGGTCGTGCGACGTGGCTCCCAAACAAAGTTGGCGTCCTTTTTTCCCCACAAATAGAGCTTTCTTTTGGTGGTATTTGATCACCTCTGCGGTTATTTTTTGCGCTATAAACAAAAATAGAGATATAAAAAAAGATTTTTTTCTCAGTTTAGGCCGATACGTATTCTACCTCTTTTTGGTAAAAAAAAAAAAAAAAAATCGCAATAAGCATTTATCGATTGGTTTGCGCAAAATTTATAGCGTTTACAAAATAGGAGATAATTTTCTTGCATTTTTAATATATATATATATATATATATATATATTTTTTACTACTAATGGCGGCGATCAGTGATTTTTTTCGTGACATTATGGCAGACACATCGGACAATTTTTGAAACATTTTTGGGACTATTGTCATTTTCACAGCAAAAAAATGCTATAAAAATGCATTGTTTACTGTGAAAATGACAATTGCAGCTTGGGAGTTAACCACTAGGGGGCACTGAAGGGGTTAAGTGTGACCTCATATGTGTTTCTAACTGTAGGGGGGCGGAATTGGACGTGTGACATCATTGATCGTGTTTCCCTATAACAGGGAACACACGATCAATGACAGCGCCACAGTGAAGAACGGGGAAGCTGTGTTTACACACAGCTCTCCTCGTTCTTCAGCTCCGGAGAACCGATCGCGGGACACCGGCGGCGATCAGGTCCTTAAGTGGTTAAGTGTTTGCCCGTAGTTCAGTCTAATGCACACGATCGGAAATTCCGACAAGAAAACCGTGGATTTTTTCTGACGGAATGTTGGCTCAAACTTGTGTTGTATAAACACGGTCACACAAATCTTGTCGGAAATTCCAACCTTGACGTACGACGAGACGAGATCAATAAGTTCAATAGGCACTTCCGCTTGATTCTAAGCATGCATGTTTTTTTTTGCACGTCGGAATTGCATACAGACGAGTGGATTTTCCAATAGGAACTTTTTCCATCGGAAAAATAGAGAACCTGCTCTCAATCTTTTGTTGGCGGAAATTGCGACAGCAAAAGTCTGATGGAGGATACACATGGTCGGAATTTCCAACCAAAAGCTCACATCCGACTTATCTTGTCGGAATTTCCAATCGCGTGTACGCGGAACAACAGTTTTGCAGAAGACCAATCGTGACAAGCTGCCTTTAACCACTTGCCGACCTCCTCATGTAGATATACGCCGGCAGAATAGCACGTACAGGCACATTGGCGTACCTGTACGTCCCTGCCTAGACGTGAGTCCGATCGGGACCCCCCCGGTACATGCGGCGGTCGGGTTCCCTCGGGGAGCGATCCAGGACAACGGCGCGGCTATTCGTTTATAGCCGCCCCGTCGCGATCGCTCCCCGGAGCAGGAGAACGGGGAGAGCCGTATGTAAACACGGCTTCCCCGTGCTTCACTATGGCACTGCATCGATCGAGTGATCCCTTTTATTAGGGAGACTCGATCGATGACGTCATTCCTACAGCCACACCCCCCTACAGTAAACACACACAAAGTGAACACTAAATCCTACAGCGCCCCCTGTGGTTAACTCCCAAACGGCAACTATCATTTTCACAATAAACAATGCAATTTAAATGCATTTTTTGCTGTGAAAATGACAATGGTCCCAAAAATGTGTCAAAATTGTCCGAAGTGTCCGCCATAATGTCGCAGTCACAAAAAAAAAAAAAATCGCTGATCGCCGCCATTAGTAGTAAAAAAAAAAAATATTAATAAAACTATCCCCTATTTTGTAAACGCTATAAATTTTGCGCAAACCAACCGATAAACGCTTATTGCGATTTTTTTTACCAAAAATAGGTAGAAGAATACGTATCGGCCTAAACTAAGGAAAAATCTTTTTTTATATATATGTTTTTGGTGGATATTTATAGCAAAAAGTAAAAAATATTGAATTTTTTTCAAAATTGTTGCTCTATTTTTGTTTATAGCGCAATAAAATAAAAACCGCAAAGGTGATCAAATACCACCAAAAGAAAGCTCTATTTGTGGGGAAAAAAGGACGCCAATTTTGTTTGGGAGCCGACCGCGCAATTGTCTGTTAAAGCGACGCAGTGCCGAATTGTAAAAACCCCTTGGGTCATGTAGCAGCATATTGGTCTGGTGGTTAAAGTCGATCTCGCCAGTGAATGAGTAAAACAATGGCAGTCTGTTAATATCAGCAATAGCTCCTTCCTACACGGCAGCTCGTATTTTAGCGCTAAGGATCCTTTAAATAAAAAAAAATGAAACTTGGCAGGCTGCTTTGTACTATTGTCATCAGTAGCAGTTATGAAAAGGCCACCTCGCCAATAAAAATATACGGCTGAAATTAACTGGCTCCACCTCTCGTTCATCCCATCACAGGCGTCATAAAAAAACATACGAGCGCATTTATTAATATTCGGCCAGCTCTCGCTCGCTCTAAATCTTCCTTGTCCTTGGTCTTTTTCCACTGCTGGCACCGGCAGGCAGACTGGTCCTCGGCAGAGTTGTGCCAGTCCTGGGTATTAATGAGAAGCAGGGGCTTGGATAGGGGAAGGGGGGGGGGGTTCGTTGGCACCAGATGGAAAGCTCTACACAGCTGCTCGTCTCCTCTTTCATGTGTGGTGGGAGAAGTCTGTGGAGGGCCTGACGCTCCAACTTTGAAGCCGCCGTTATGCAAATGGCGCAAATTCACAGCCAGACAGAGGCTTGTGTGCTTGGATTTCTGGATTGTAATATTCATCAGATCTTTTATTAAAAGGACTAAAAAAAAAAAAAAACTTGCAGGAAAAATAAACTAGTTGAGGGTTGGATCCGACCTGCAATAGTTAAAGAAAAACTCTAAAGAAAACCTGTCATGAAAGCAATACAAAGTTGACCGCTGCCGACGTTCTTCGGCCTGGTTATTAGAAACAAAGGTGAAGGTTCAAAGTTTAAGTATGGTAATTATTACAGGCTTGGACCAATTTAAGTACGTATGTTCCATACCTGTGGGATCCCCATGGAAGTTGGAAATCACTGTAGCAGGCCTTGCTACTACATTGATTGCTGGGAGCTTCTGGCTCCTGTGCCAAGTGGCTGTTCTGCTGCTTAGTGAACACAGGAGGTCACTTGCTTTGCACAGGCTCCATTCAGAGAACACTTTGCATTTTATCAATAAATGCAAAGAGTTCTCCGATTGTCCTTGTCCAATCACAAAATGGTTTGCATTCATTAAGAGAATGCAAAGTGTTCACAATGTAGCAGCGCAGCATGGAATTCGGAAGATCACCAGAATAGCAATGCCTACTACAGAGATTTCCAGCTTTCACGTGGAACACACAGGTATAGCACATACTTACTGGTCCAAGCTGGACCAATAAAACTATGCGGCCTCTCGTCTGGTGGGCTTTAACGCTGATGCATATTAACCACTTAAGGACCGTCGCACGATGATATACGTACGGGCATGGCTGGGCACAAGGGCGTACATGTACATCCCCTTTAAGAACCCAGCCATGCGTTGCGCTCGCGACCCGGTCCGAAGCTCCGTGACTGTGCCCACGGGACCAGATTGCCGCCAGTGTCCCGCGATCGGGTCACAGGAGCTAAAGAACGGGGAGAGGCGAGTGTAAACAAACCTTGCCCGTTCTTCTCTGTGGCTTGTCACTGATCGACTGTTCCCTGTCATAGGGAACGACAATCAGTGACGTCACACCCACAGCCACGCCCCCCTACAGTAAGAAACACTCCCTTAGGGCACACTTAACCCCTTAGCGCCCCCTAGTGGTTAATCCCTTCACTGCCATTTTCACAGTAACCTGTGTGGTTTCACTGTGAAAAGGACAATGTTCCCAAAAATGTGTCAAAAGTGTCCGATGTGTCCGCATTAAGGTGGCAGTCAAGTAAAAAAAAAAAAAATCGCTGATCGCCGCCATTACTAGTAAAAAAAACAATAGTAATAGAAAATGCCATAAAACTATCCCCTATTTTGTAAACGCTATAACTTTTGTGCAAACCAATCAATAAACACTTATTGCGATTTTTTTTACCAAAAATATGTAGAAGAATAGGTATTGGCCTAAACTGAGGAAAAAAAAGTTTTTTTTATATATGTATTTTTTCGGGGATATTTATTATAGCAAAAAGTTAAAAATAGATTTTTTTTTCAAAATTGTCGCTCTTCTTTTGTTTATAGCGCAAAAAATAAAAACCGCAGAGGTGATCAAATACCACCAAAAGAAAGCTCTATTTGTGGGGAAAAAAGGACGCCAATTTTGTTTGGGAGCCACGTCGCACGACCGCGC
Organism: Rana temporaria; assembly: GCF_905171775.1. Taxonomy (NCBI): domain Eukaryota; kingdom Metazoa; phylum Chordata; class Amphibia; order Anura; family Ranidae; genus Rana; species Rana temporaria. Next base: position 35,132,598 of record NC_053500.1, on the reverse strand, counting down.
AATTGTCTGTTAAAGCGAGGGCAAGGTCCTTAACCTGCATAATGGTCCGGGTCTGGTTAAGCATTTCTTGCAAGTGAAATAATCATATAATAATAGAACCCCCAAAGTAACAAGAACCACAATAAAATCTAAAACACGCTGTTGGTAAGGTTGCCTGTTTTACTAAGAAGACATAAATAAATTTAAAAAGACAGCTTGGATCTGTGCAGCCATACTTTATCCTTAGCACTTCGCAGTTGGGCAGATTCTGAACCAGGAAAAAAATAATAATTGCCTCCAACCGAAGCTTTCCTTATTCTGTTTTATGTAAACGGATGACGTAACCGCGTCCACAGACATGTTTTCAGGGTGTCAGGTCATGATCCACATTCAATGGGCCCTTCCATTGCGAGTAACGGCAAAAAGTGTTAACTGGTTAGATTTAGTGATCGGAAGGAGAACTGCAGCTGAAAGCACTATAGATTCCGTCTCCCGTACAGCGGAGTTCTTCTAAATTATACAGAAGTGAAGGCAGCGAGACATACTCCATCTTGACTTAATTTTAATACACCCACGCTACTCCAATAAAAAATATTCCCTTCCGTCATCAATAAAATAAGTCAATGTTACATAGTTCTAGTTTAAAAAAAAAAAAGTTACAATATAATTAGAAAGCTGAGTGAATGAGGTCTGAATACGTCATGTGACGACGGCTCCCGGTAAAGGATATCAGTGGGATGGCTTTTTGGGTCCTTTGCCAAATTTGGCATCCAGGCCTAGACCTGCGGGGGAAAAACAAAAACGCAATGCGGTGAGTATGACAGGAAGAGAGTGGGCATAACACGTGAGTTATACAGTCATATACTATGAGTACATGGCGATGGCTCATTGTCGCAGGGTGACTGCCAAGTCCGACTGGCAACAACACCAAACCCCCCCCCCCCCTCTTTATCCTGATCACTTAGCAACAAGGCAATGATGTGAGCAAATGGTCATTCCTCCTATAATGGTAAAGGGCAATTCTAATTTTTGGTATGTGTTAAAAAAATATTTAAAAATCGCCCATGGCACTGAAGACATAGGGGGGATTTAATAAAAAGTGTCTCAGACAAACTTTGTCTCAACTGGAGCACAGCCAATCTGCTTTTAACTTTTTATTTTCAAAGCGATGAAAAAATAAAGATCAAAGCAGATTGGTTGCTATGGGCAATGACATCAATTGTGCTAGAACTGGTCTCAGACACTTTAATAATTCCCCCCCAATTAATGGAGCAGGTAGGTGGAGCAAATGCCTTCCATATTTCAGTCCTCCTCTGCAATGGCAATGCAGACAGGTTGAATGTAAAAAAAAAAATTTTACACCGTCATGGCCTTTCAGGATGGCACTAGATGATTCGAATTTCTTTTGCGCAAGAAAAATCGCTCAATTCCCCCATAAATATATTCAGTGGCCCGGATTCAAGAAGCAATTGCGCCTGTGTAACCATAGGTTACGCAGCGCAATTGCTTACTTGCCCCGGCGTTACGAATGCTCCTGATTCAGGAACATCGTAACGCCGACTGCAGCTTAAAATCTGCGTGGCATAAGGCTCTTATGCCACGCAAATCTTAGGCTGCATTCTTGCGATGGCCGCTAGGGGGCGCTCCCATTGTGCTCAGTGTATAGTATGCAAATTGCATACTAACACCGATTCACAATGTTGCGCGAGCCCTGCGTACGCAATTTACGTAGTTTCCGTACGGCGTGTTTAGCGTAAGGCTGCCCCTTCTAATAGCAGGGGCAGCCAATGCTAAAGTATACCCGTTGTTCCTGCGTCGCGACTTTCGAATTTTACGTAATTTGCGTAAGTGATTCGTGAATGGCGCTGGACGCCATTCACGTTCACTTTGAAGCAAATGACGTCCTTGCGACGTCATTTGCCGCAATGCACGTCGGGAAAGTTTCCCGACGGAGCATGCGCTCGGCGCGGGAGCGTGCCTAATTTAAATGATTCCCGCCCCCTACGGGATCATTTACATTAGGCGCCCTTACGCAGGGCAAGTTTACACAGCGCACACGCAATTTACGGAGCTACTGCTCCGTGAAACGCGGGTAGCGCAGGAAATTTGCGGGGGCGCAGGGCAAAAACGATGCCCTGCTCCTCCGTAACTAAGGGGCAAATCTACCTGAATCCGGGCCAGTGTTGATGGAGGAGGATTGCCTCCTGCAGTGCAGTGTTCTGCCAGCAGGGGGTGCGGGGAGACTTTCCTTGCCTGCATAAGACAATGATTACTACTAGCAGCTATAGCCACCAGCAAAACTTGCATGCCAAAAACCGTCAGGCTTGTTGTACCCATCAACTTGGGTACATTCGGCCTGCCCATATATGGATCAGATCTCGGCTGGATCCTGCTGAGTTGGCAGAGATTCGATCCATCTATGGCAAACTTAAAAGTAGAACTATAGGCTTTTGCCTTTAGTTATACTTTAAGCTCAGGCACACTATTTATTCTGTCTCTTTTGTAACAAAATAAAACCTACCTGCCCACTCCTACTGTTCTGTAGAATGTACACCGAGCTGCATTACCAGCACAATGCCTGTGTGCCCAAACTCTTGGAAATTCATGGGAATTATGCCATACCGTGCCAGACACCTGGAAGAAGCCAGGGAGAAGATGCTGTCGCCAAACTCTCGGACTTTGCAGATTTTGAGGCTGTTGCTAGAAAAGCAAGCATTGCAGGCTTTGGTTCCCCTTTAAGAAAGCCAATGTCACTGCCCTGCCTCTCCACCTCATCCAATCAGAGGATGTTTTGCATTCATTCGGAAAGTGCAGAGCATTTTCTGAATGGAGCCTATGCTGAGCAGCTGACTTCTTGTGTACAGAATGCAGGAAGCCAGCTGCTCAGCATTGGACTGGAAGCAAGTGGAGATTTCCACCTTCCAGGACCATCTGCCAGGTATGGGGTGTGTAATATATATGTGTGTGTGTGTGTGTGTGTGTGTGTGTGTGTGTGTGTGTGTGTGTGTGTGTGTGTGTATGTGTGTGTGTATATATATATATATATATATATATATATATATATATATATATATATATATAAAATGTGTGTATGTACACACACGCATATATATATATATATATATAAAATATATATGTGTGTATGTACACACACGCACAGGTTCAAGTCGGGCCAATGTAAATATATAAAAATAAAAAAAAATACACCACAGTCCCTGGAATGCAGCTTTAAATTGAAGGCGATTCACACCCTTAGAACCCTGTTAAAGCGGTAGTAAAAGTCTGCTTTGGGATTTTTTACCTACAGGTGAGCCTAGAATAAGGCTTACCGGTTGGGTGAAATGAAAAATCACCACCGTTTAGGATATTCACACTGCACATGCAGGCGGTGACATCACCAGCGCATGTGCTCTGAAGGTCTAGCATACTGTATCGGACCTTCAGAGCTCTGTGCCAGACCTGAGGGCTCCCGCACGCATGCGTGGGAGTGATGTATTGCAGTTTCGGCCACTCATACAGCCGGAGGCCGCAAACCCGGAAGGAAGACCGGGGGTAGATAAAATCCATCAGCATGCTGCTGGGAGGCTTTGTTCTAAGGAAAGTACTTCATAATGTGCTAGTATGTGATGCATACTGGGACATTATGCAATTGCCTTACAGGGGAAAGTTTTACTGACACAGTTTATAACTGCTTTAGGCAACGAGGCAAGCAAAAGCAGCACAAGTGCTCATTTCAGTTTCCCATTCACCAGTGAGAATAGAGAGGGGGGGGGGGGGATTGTTCCATCATAAGGCCCAATGAAAGGTGGCTGGGTAAAAAAAAAATTACCCACCTGTGAAGGCATCAGTACTGAGGAATTTAGGGGGGGAAACAACTAAATCTGGTTGGTTTTCCAAAAAAAATTAAAACAAGGAAGTGCATAAAAGATAGAGGAGCAACATTCTCACCTAAAAACACCAGGAAAGTCCCGACCCATTGTAAGCTACTGATGGGGTTGGAGAATATGAGTACCGAAGCCAAAATGGTGAAGAACTTTCGGGTCGTTGTGATAATGGAACACGTCAGGGGACCAAAGTACACCACCGTCATAAATATGAAGGTCTGAAATGGAACAGAAAAGTCACAAGTTAATTAACCAGCACTACACAATACATTTTACAGACAGTTGATCAGGTTAAAAAAAAAAAAAAAAAAGAAGTAGATTTGGTCCACAGTAAACCAAATCCCCCCCCCGAGGAACGTTGCCTATTTTACAACACAGAAGGAAAAAATATTCTATTAATCCCATGAATCAAAAACATTGCAGCTTGCACAGCCCTGAGAGTGGTCTAACCAGGGCCGCCATCAGGGGGGTACAGTAGAGCTGCACGATTAATCGCGGAGAGAATCGCAATCTCGATTCTCCCCGCCCGCGATCTCCCCGCGGGATGACCTGCGATTCTTCTGTGTCACCGCCGGTTCCATGTAACCAGCGTGGAACGCAAATGGCGTCGATATCAGAACAGACGTCAGCAGCCTGCGCCGCTGGATGGATGCCTGGGCTTCTCTCACAGTTCTGTACAACTGTAGTGTATCCATGCGCCACCCAGTGGTTGCCGGCGGGAAAGGCTTCTGATGTATAAAAAAAGAGACCAGTGATATGTCTATAATGTTAAAGACCATATAACTCCTATGAAAAAAGCAGAGTCAAAGTTTGATTCTGCTTTTTTCATAGGAGTTATATGGTCTTTAACATTATAGACATATCACTGGTCTCTTTTTTATATATTCATATTTTCAGATAAATCACAGATTTATTTGGGGGGGGGTTCTGGCATTCAGTTTGAGAATCGTGAGAGAATCGTGATCTGTAGTCTAAGCAAAAGAATCACGATTCTCATTTTGACCAGAATCGTGCAGCTCTAGGGTACAGGCAGTACACCTGTAAGGGACCCGGATGGCAACCCCCCCCCCTTTTTTTTTAAAGGGGCCCGGAGGTCCCCAGATGGCTACCCGCCTTTAATATTTTTTTATATATTTAAAAAAATATTATTAAAGGGCCCAGAGGCCTCCCCCCCTTTTTTTTTATTTCTTTGTAAGGGGCCCAGGGCAACCCCCCCACTTTTTTTTTGTTCGTCAGCACCCAACGCTCCCCGACCTCAATTTACGGCGGCACCCCCCCTCCCCGCTTCTCTGCTCCAGGGGGCCCCATGCAAGAAGCTGTGTAAGGGGCCCCATAATTCCTGATGGCGGCCCTGGGTCTAATTACCCCCATGTGACAGTGTCGGCCAAACACCAAGCACCATCACATGCTCCTCCATACCTGGAAGTACTGAATACAGCAAGGAAGCAAAGAAAAGAGGAGTAAATGCTGCTGCTGAAGACCGCATTAAAGAGAACCAGTTTCTTTTCGGCAAGATTCAGGTTTACATTAAACTCAGTTATTGAATTTACCGACTAGCTCCATCCACGACTAGACTAATATCCCAGTGGTGGGCGACCACATATGAACTCAGAATTCACAGCACTGGTCAGGTAATATTCTTCCATCACTGAACCTGCTCCTGGGCTTTTCATTTTTTTTTAGGAACATCAACAGAAAATCTTCTAATGAAGCAATAATGGAAGCAGCAGAGAGATGGGAACAGTGGGGGGAACTTCACTGCAGGGCCTTTGAGGTGGATATAAGAGTTTATTCTGTACAAACAAAAATCTATTGCTTTCCTGTGGACATGTTCCAGGACTTTGGGAGAAGCTCATGCATGGTGCATTTTAACGCGCATGTTCTGCACTGTCCCGTTCCTAACTAAGAACGCACTGCACCGCCCATTCTTGTAGGTGGTAGGCCTCATTCACACTGGCCCTGTCAAACCTGCCTTTGCATGCAAGTAATGGACATTTCTAAATAAAAATAAATGCTTGTAGTGAGTTTATAATGGTGCGATTCACAGTGCGTTTAGAGAAAATGGGAATCTGTGCATTCATGATCTGATCAGAAACTCTAAATGCAGCGAAATACATATAAATGTGCCTAAATGAGGGACATTCAAATGCAGGAAAGAGTAATCAGGGAGGCAGTAAGGTTTTTTTCATATACTTCCTGGGACACTTGTGATTAGAAGAGCTAAATGCGGGAGTGCGCATGTGAATGGCGTCTTATAATGAGAACGAGCTTCAAAAAAATTACAATTTCACTTTAACCAATTCAATACTGGGCACCCCCTATCTGTCCAGGCCAATGTTCAGCGCTTGTCGCCGTAACACTCTGAATGGCAATTCCGCGGTCATGCGACACTGTACCCAAATAAAATTTGTATCATTCTTTTGAGACTGATAGCGCTTTCTTTTGGTGGTATACAATCACTGCATTAAAATTTTTTGATAAATGAAAAAAAAAAAAGACTATTTATTTATTCAAAAACAAGATTTTCTTAGTTTTCTTGATAAAATTTGGCAAATATGTATTTTTTCTGGTCCACTGGGGTGCACTGATGAGACAGCACAGCACTAATGGGCGTTGATGGGGGCTGCCCTGGCCCGGCGCGCTGATGTGGGGGCTGCCCTGGCGCTGATGTGGGGGCTGCCCTGGCGCTGATGTGGGGGCTGCCCTGGCCCGGCGCGCTGATGGGGGGCTGCCCTGGCCCGGCGCGCTGATGGGGGGCTGCCCTGGCCCGGCGCGCTGATGGAGGGCTGCACTGGCCCGGCGCTGCACTATTATTTAGGACGCTGATGATTAGTGCCCTGATCATCAGGGTAAAATGTCCGCTATCACGCTTGCTGGTTACCGTCTCTCCTCACATTGACAGCGTGTGAGGAAAGAAATGTCGATAACCGGCAAGGTTGTTTACATGTGATCAGCTGTGATTGGCCCTTTACCTTGATATGTGATCAGATGTGTCCAAAGGACACAGCAGTCACAGAGTGCGTCCGATGCGCATCGCAGGAGGCGTGCAAAGGGCGTAGTTCTTGGAGGATGTCCACGGATGCCCTCCCAGAACTGGATGACCACGCTGTAACTGTCTTTCAGCTACAGCAAGGTCAAGAAGTGATTAAAGTGCAACTAAAAAGGCAATATTTTTTTTTCTAGATAGAGAAGGGGAGGGTTAAAATTCCTATCAGTTTTTTGCCACCTGTGTCCCATTGGGGAGATTTCCCTTCACTACCTGTCCCATAGCCAAACATGAAGTGAGAGGAAATCCCTCCAAAGTGATACCTAGTGTCCCCATTGGAGGATTTCTGTTCTGGTGTCTTGGGATTTTCTTTTACTTTCAATAAAATGGAGTGAATCTCTCCAACGGGGGCGCAGACAGCAGTAAAGACTGACAAGGGTTCTAATCCCTCTACTCTATCCAAAATGTAAAAAAAGGGTTTGCCTTTAGTTATACCTTAAGTCGGGGTAAGCAACCTTGACCCTCCAGCAGTGGTGAAACTACAAATCCCATCATGCCTCTGCCTCTAGGAGTCATGCCTGTGATTGTCAGGGTCTTGCAATGTCTCATGGGACTTGTAGTTTAAAAACAGCTGGAGGGCCAAGGTTGCCTACCACTGCCTTAAGTGATGCTGTCTTTTACCCCTTCCTGCCTGCCATGGCGTCCCTTTAACTGGGCTTGTATGCCTGGGGTCAGGCAGGTCTGCCTAGTCATGTGACCTCTGTGACTATGACATTGGTCACACCATCGGGAGCTGGTCCCACCAGTTCCCGATCATTAGTACAGACTGAAAGCGGACTATGACAGCTCAGTCTCTGTGCTGGGAATACCCAGCATGCTCTCAGCACAGAAACCTCAGCCATCCATAGACACATATGTGCATGTGGGAGTTAGAGCCCATGGGTTTTGCCACTACACATGTGCGTTACATGGGCGGCAAGAGGTTAAATACACCTCTCAGAATAGCCCCTGTGCTAAAATACATATCTTTATTTCTGCTTCTGAGTTCTTCACTCTGCCCTGTCAAGTGACAAAAGGCCTTTGCAAGAAAAAACATCCCGGTCGGTTTTGTACCCTGGTGCACCACACAGCGAAGAAATAGGGCATGGGGATGGAAGCACGGTACATTGTGTAAGCGCCTTTAACTAGTTGCCGACCATGCACCGTCATTATACGGCGGCAGGTCGGCTCTCCTGGGCGAGAGCCCGTAGCTATACGGCGGCTTTCTTTGCGGCCACTAGGGGCGCCCCCCGCTCGTCCGTGACTCCAGTGCGGGTGCCCGGCTGGCGCGATCTCCGCCGGGCACTCGCGATTGCTCTTTACAGAGCGGGGAACAGGAACACACAGCTCCCGGTCCTGTCAGGGGGGGAAATGTTGATCCTCTGTTCATACAATGTATGAACAGAAGATCGGTCATTTACCCTAGTGGGGCCACCCCCCCCTACAGTTAGAACACACCCAGGGAACATACTTAACCCCTTCCCCGCCCCCTAGTGTTAACCCCTTCACTGCCAGTGGCATTTTTATAGTAATCCAATGCATTTTTATAGCACTGATCGCTATAAAAATGCCAATGGTCCCAAAAATGTGTCAAAAGTGTCCGCCATAATGTCGCAGTACCGAAAAAAACACTGATCGCCGCCATTACTAGTAAAAAAAAATATATTAATAAAAATGCCATAAAAATACCCCCTATTTTGTAAACGCTATAACTTTTGCGCAAACCAAACGCTTATTGCAATTTATTTTTTTACGAAAAATATGTAGAAGAATACGTATCGGCCTAAACCGAGGAAAAAATTGTTTTTTTTATATATTTTTGGGGGATATTTATTATAGCAAAAAGTAAAAAATATATTTTTTTCAAAATTGTCGCTCTATTTTTGTTTATAGCGCAAAAACTAAAAACCGCAGAGGTGATCAAATACCACCAAAAGAAAGCTCTATTTGTGGGGGGAAAAAAAGACACCAATTTTGTTTGGGAGCCACGTCGCACGACCGCGCAATTGTCAGTTAAAGCGACGCAGTCCCAAATCGCAAAAAGTGCTCTGGTCTTTGGGCAGCAATATGGTCCGGGGGTTAAGTGGTTAACAAAGGGCACCAAGATACGGAAAAAGGGGACAAACAATAAAAAAAGTAAAAGCCAGCCATAGATGGATCTAATCTGAGCTAGTTCAGCAGGGACCAGCTGAGATTCGATCCATTTATGGGCAGGCTGGTTGTACTGAAGCCGTTTAGATTGACTTCAGTACAACCAACCTGTCCTAATTTTTTCATGCAAGCACTGCGGGGAGCTATAGCCGCAACCAGGGATCCTTATATTCACAATAGCACAAGGGGGGGGGGGGGGGATTCCTCCATCAACACGACTATGCTGATGGGGCAATTGAGCAATTTTCTTACCGTCCACCCGTGGTTGAAGAAAAAATAAAAAATAAAAAAAAAAAGCACCCTATACATTATGCAAAGGACAGTTGTACATTTTATAGTCATGCTAGAAACCAGATTCCTGGGCATTGTCCTTTTCCGATACAGAATGACCCCAGATGAGACAGTCATAGATGGAAACATTTGTAATTCATGAAATATGAAGCCGTGCCATCACTAATCTCACCTGGCCCAGGGCACTTGTCAGGCTGAAGAGCAGAATGTTGTAGATGATAAAGGGATAACGCTCTGTGAAGCTCAGGAACTCCCATAATTCTCCAGTAAACAAGATACCTGCAGAAGAACAAGACAATGGTAGACAACATGATATCTGGAAAACCCGTTCCTTCTAGAACTTGTATTTAAAGAGATCCCCCAACACCACTTTCTCCCATTCCTCAAAGTGACTAATAGCCAGATTCAGGTAGCTTTACGCCGGCGTATCAGTAGATACGCCGACGTAACTCTGAATCTAAGCCGTCCTAAATTTAAGCGTATTCTGGAAACCAGATACGCTTAAATTAGGCCAAGATACGAGCGGCGCAAGTCTCCTACGCCGTCGTATCTTAGGGTGCAATATTTAGGCTGGCCGCTAGGTGGCGCTTCCGTTGAGTTCGGCGTAGAATATGTAAATGACTAGATACGCCGATTCACGAACGTACGTGCGCCCGGCGCATTTTTGTTTATGTATGGCTTTTTCCGCCGTAAAGTTAGTCGAACAAATAGCTGGCCTAGTCAATGTTAAGTATGGCCGTCGTCCCCGCGTCGAAATTTGAAAATTTTACGGCGTTTGCGCAAGTCGTCCGTGAATGGGGCTGGACGTAATTTACGTTCACGTCGAAACCAATAAGTCTTTGCGGCGTAGATTGGAGCAATGCACACTGGGATATGTACAGGGACGGCGCATGCGCCGTTCGTAAAAAAAGTCAATCACGCCGGGTCACCCCCCATTTACATAAAACACGCCCCCTCATCCTCATTTGAATTAGGCGCGCTTACGCCGGCCCCATTTACGCTACGCTGCCGTAACTTAGGAGGCAAGTGCTTTGTGAATACAGCACTTGCCTCTCTGACTTACAGCGGCGTAGCTTAAATACGATACGCTACGCCGCCTGAAAGATATATATATATATTTATTACACACATACATACATAGAGATAGATAATAGATAGATAGGTGTGTGTGTGTGTGTGTAATATATATATATATATATATATATATATATATATATATATATATATATATATATATATATATATATATATATATATATATATATATATATATATATATCATATGGATATAGCACATGTAATGTATTATTATAAAGGACCTCATTTCCCAGCCCTTGCCTTTTAAGACAATATAATAAAAAATTAAAATAAAAAAAAATAACGCAGTGTCCGATAAAAAAAAAAAAAATCCCAGCCTTTGTTGTGTGTACGCTCTACTACAGACTAGTAAACTCTACCTCCCCGAGCCGCTCTCCTTTGTTTGGTATGCACTCCACGGCTGGCCACCTACATATAGATAGGGAGTGTGGCGGTGCCACCTAGTGGCCTGTGTTTGGAACAAAGCTTCACCTTGACCATTCACTACAAAACAGAACTGCTGTGTATGAAATAAAGCCGTAATGTGCATGTGGCAATTCAATTTCACCGACATCAGACAAACTACCCATGATACCATGAATTATGAAGAAGGATTTACAATTCAAATGAGGGGAAATTGGTGCCTTTTGTAGCCCAAATGCAGATTATGTACCGTACAGAAGGGAGAAGAACCTTAAACATCTGATTATTTGTACAATAACTGCCTGCTTATATATTTTATAACGCAGATCAACTGAATGAACTTCAGGCCTCATTTATCAAACCATATAAAACAGGGGTAGGCAACCTTGGCCCTCCAGCTGTGGTGAAACTACAAATCCCATCATGCCTCTAGGAGTCATGCTTGCGATTGCCAGGGTCTTGCAATGTCTCATGGGACTTGTAGTTTAAAAACAGCTGGAGGGCCGAGGTTGCCTACCCCCGATATAAAATATACCAAGTGGCCACATAATTAAATACACAGATCTAATGGCATCCTAAGGATAGAGACACACATAGATCCATAGCTCAGGACTGGCATGTCTTGTACCTGGACATCCTGGGTGATATCACTGTAGACCAGTGGTCATCAACCCTGTCCTCGGGACCCACTAACAGGCCAGGTTTTATGTATTACCTTGGGGAGATGAAGACTAGAATACTGCAATCACTGAGCAGCAAATTATATCACCTGTGATGCGTTTCGGTTATCTTGCAAACCTGGCCTGTTAGTGGGCCCTGAGGACAGGGTTGATGACCACTGGTCTAGATCATCTCCACTCTCCATTAGAGAGATGAAAGAATGTCAGCCACACTCCATTGAGCTCCTCTCGCAGTATTTTTTTTAATCATCAATTAAATTGACTGCATACAATGGGGCAGATCCACGCCGGCGTACCTCTTGATACGCCGCGTAATTTCAAATTTTGCGCATCGTATCTTTGTTTTGTATCTACAAAACAAGATACGACGGCATCTCGGATCGATCTGACAGGCGTACGTCTTAGTACGCCGTCGGATCTTAGGTGCAATTTTTTGGGCGGCCGCTAGGTGGCGTTTCCGTCAAATTCTGCGTCAAGTATGCAAATTAGCTTGTTACGGCGATCCACGAACGTACGTCCGGCGCATTTTTTTACGTCGTTTGCGTTCGGGTTCTTCCGGCGTATAGTTAGCCCTGCTATTATGAGACGTACTCAATGTTAAGTATGGCCGTCATTCCCGCCTCGCATTTAGAATTTTTTACGTCGTTAGCGTAAGTCGTTTGCGAATAGGGATTTGCGTAGAATGAGGTCACCGTCTTAGAACATTGGCTTGTTCCGGTTTCATTTCGAGCATGCGCACTGGGATCCCCCCACGGAAAAATATAACGTTGTTTACTTCGGGTCACGGCGTATTTACATAAAACACGCCCCCATTACATCATTTGAAACCGTGCCCTTACGCCGCCAAAGATACACTACGCCGCCGTAACTTACGGCGCAAATTCGTTGAGGATTCGAAAAAAAAAATAAGTTACGGCGGCGTAGTGTATCTTAGATACGCTGCGCCTGGGGGAAAGATGCGCCGCTGTACGTGGATCTGGCCCAATGTCTCCACCCAAAAGCCCACCTTCCTTGAAGTGTTTCACAATGCATTGGACTTCCTCTATCCTAGTAAACAAGTCAGGAGTGGTGAAACGCATCGAGGCCGGCGGGTTTTTGAGTGGAGACATTAATTAATTGATTATAATATCCTAAGGATCTCAGGCCCGTTTCATATTCTCAGCTTGGCTGAAATAAGCATTTATTTACATAACTTCTCTACAGAGCTGAAAGAAGAGTGATGCATCTACACCGACCGGCCTCTTTATTAGGTACACCTTGCTAGGACCCCATTTTGCCTTCAGAACTGCCTTCATTTTTCAAGGCACATTCCTCAGAGATTTTGGTCCATAGTGACACGATAGCATCATGCATTTGCTGCAGATTTGGCGGCTGCACTGCCATGATGTGAATCTCCTTTTCCACCACATCCCAAAGGGTCTCTATTGGATGAGATCTGGTGACTGTGGAGGCCATTGGAGTTCAGTGACCTCATTGTCATGTTCAAGAAACCAGTGGTGAGATGATCGGATCTTTGTGACATGGGCATTATCCTGCTGGAAGGAGCCATCAGAAGATGGGGACACTGTAGTCATAAAGGGATGGACATGGTCATTTTTATATAGTAATTCAGTCTTGTGTTTGTACCAGCCTCCTGTAATCTTCCGCATATCAAAATTCAAGGACCAACATTGTAAGCCAATCAGGAACTACAGTAATGAACTGTCGTATGAATCCAATTTACCAAATGGAGCTTGCGGATTGCAGGAAGGATCAGAGATGAACTGTTGCTCCCTCAACCAATCACGATCTGGAATCTGGACAATGCTGTATTGCTTTGACTGCAGTGAAGTAATGTAACTGGGCAACAGAGTGTGAAAGAGATGTCTGAACTAGAAGACCTGCTTAGCAAAATATTAATTTTTAGGAGACAAAAACAGTCTACATATAAAGCTTTATTCAGCTTCTTGCTTACAAATACAATTTAAGTAGCAGGCTTTTTAGCTGGATTAGTTTTGTGTACTTAGGCCCCTTTTACATGTACGGATCCCGTAAGGATCCGCACATGTCTCATCCGCTTGCTCAGCGGGGATCGATCCTTTTAAGCACGCTGAGCTGGCAGATGACAAGGCAATCCCGCACACTGTGCAGGGAGCGCCCTGTCAGATCTCCGCTCTCCACTCTGCAGACGGATGGAAAAATATCGGAACATAGCAGACACCAATGGGATCGGGTGTCAGCGGAAACGGATGGACGAAATACGGACATACGGTCCGCTAGTGTGAAAGGGCCCTTAGCCCTCTTCCACTTCCATTATTACTATTTGTATTCATTGCTGCAACACAAAGACCCTAGGGGTAATTTTTCCCTTTTTCCAAGCTCTATCCCTGTTTTTCCTTGAATTGGATGCTTTTTGGTGAATTTTCAAGAATAACAGTCAGAATTAGAATATTTTATAGCAATGTGTCTATTGATGATTTTATTCACATATAATCTACTCACATAATTCTGTATTTTGAATGTTTACTGCTATTTTTTTGTTAAATCGTAGATAACAATGCACTCTACCACTAGCCACTGAAGAAGAGATTTCATAATTTTCAACCTTAAAATGCGTCGGACTCTCTGTCCCTATCTATTTGCCAGGACAGAATCAAGTGGTTTTCATTGTATCGTTGTTATTATTTCTTGTCATACGTCACCTACCGTTTGGGTAACTGCATCTATTTTTATTAAATTCATCATAGTTTTAACTTATTTCAATAAAACAATAATTTTGATATGATTTAATTGTTTTTTTGAGACTCTGCCTTTTAAAGTCCCACAGAGGAAAAATTCCACTTTTAGGCAGTGGAAACAAAGTGGTTATACGGAAATTGGCATACAATTTTTCGGCTTGCCAGGACCCAAACCTAGGCAGCTTTATAAACCAACTGTATCTGAATTCCTGTGTCCCTCAATGGAGGAAAAAAAAAAAAAAAAAGATACACATTCGATATGAATAATTTTGGAGACTTGTAGACTCAAGCTTTCCATTGGCTGGCTGCTAGTAGTTTTATTTTAGTCCCCAAGAAAAAAAAAAGAGCTCTATGATAAACCCTCTAAAGTCACTTTAATGGCATTTTTCTTTGATAACAAAATGCTTCTCAAAAATCAGCAAAGTACAACATGTTCTGTGAGAAACGCAGAACAATTAAGCAGGTTGTTTTAAAATGTGGATAAAATGGAAAAAAAAAAAAATGATTTACCTGCTCCTAGGAAAAGGCTTGACCAGAGGTTGATATTGAGCATCATTGGGTTGGAGCTGGTCTGAAACTGCGCCCGCATGTGATCCTGAGACACTCCTGTAAGGCCATCCAGGGTCAGAGACAGCAGCTGGGGAGGATAGAACAGAAGACCATCATTTAGAAGCATATTTATAAAGCAGCGAATGGGAATTTTATCCAACATTCACTGGTGGTGAATCAGTCACTCCCATTTAAAAACACATGCACTGGCACTAAATGCTTGAATGATGTCAAAATTCATTGCTTCATAAATATCTCCCCCTCCCCCCCTCTCCAAAAAAAATAAAAATAAAAAAAAACACAACACACACCCAAGTTGAACACAAGTTGAAGTAAGGAAAGAGAAAAAGGGAAAAAAAAAAAAAAAAAAGGAGAAAGAAAGAAAGAAAGAAAGAAAGAAAAGCGGTTCCACGCTTGATCGTTCTTATAGACGGCGGGAGGGGACATTCCCCCCCCCCACCTCCATCCGGTGCTTCTCCGGGCTCCCCCGTGCCATCAGGGGGCCCGGAGAAAGGATCGCCCTGCGCCGGATAGGAAGCATACCAGTCACCAGTCATCTCAATGACCGTTGGAGGCCCGGGCGCGATGTGATGACGTCACACCCGGGTAACCGTAAGTAAACAAAGCCGAAATTGCAGCTAGTAAGCAAGAGATCTGTGAATTTTTTTTCACGATCTCATGTTTTCCAGCCTGGAGGAGAGATGTGCGGTCTTATTGACCCTGCATCTCTCCTTAAAGAGGACCTGTCACACACTATTCCTATTACAAGGGATGTTTACATGTAAACGTTGTTCAAGCCACACATGTGAGGTATCGCCGCGTGCGTTAGAGCATGTGCAACAATTTTAGCACTTTAGAACTCCTCTGTAACTCTAAACTGGTAACCTGTAAAAAATTTCAAAGGGTCACCTATGGAGATTTTTAAGTAATGAAGTTTGGCGCCATTCCATGAGTGTGCGCAATTTTAAAGCATGACATTTTGGGTATCTATTTACTCGGCGTAACATCATCTTTCATATTTTCCCAAAAAATTGGGCCAACTTTACTGTTTTGTTATTTTTTAATTCATGAAACCTTTTCCAAAAAAAAGGCGTTTGAAAAATGATTGCGCAAATACTGTGCAAGATAAAAAGTTGCAATGACCGCCATTTTATTCCCTAGGGTGTCAGCTTAAAAACATATATAATGTTTGGGGGTTCTGAGTAATTTTCTAGCAAAAGAATGATGATTTGTACATGAAGGAGAGAGAAGTGCCAGAATAGGCCCGGTATGGAGGTGGGTATAAAAGCCCTGTATTGAAGTGGTTAATAATGTCACTGGTTCCCAAAAACAAGGTTAAAAGTGTCAGCTAGGTGTCCGATCTGTCGCAGTCCCACAAAAAAAAAAAAAAAAAAAAAAAAATCACTGATCACCGCCATTACAAGTAAAAAGAATTGCCATAAATACATCCCGTATTTTTTAAACACTATAACTTTTGTGCAAACCAATCAATATACGCTTATCGTGATTTTTTTTACCAAAAATATGTAGCAGAATACATATTGGCCTAAACTTTTTTTTTTTTGCGCGATAAACAAAAAAGCGCAGAGGTGATCAAATACCACTAAAAAAAGCTCTATTTGCTAAAAAAAAAAAAAAAAAAAAAAAAGAGGAAGAAGAGGATCAATTTTATTTGGGTACAGCGTCAGTTAACCACTTCAGCCCCGGGCCATTTGGCCACTTTTTGCGATTCAGCACTGCGTCGTTTTAACTGACAATTGCGCGGTCGTGCGACGTGGCTCCCAAACAAAATTTACGTCCCTTTTTCCCCACAAATAGAGCTTTCTTTTGGTGGTATTTGATCACCTCTGCGGTTTTTATTTTTTGCTCTATAAACAAAAATAGAGCGACAATTTTGAAAAAAAATTCAATATTTTTTTACTTTTTGCTATAATAAATATCCCCAAAAAAATATATAAAAATTCCCCCCCCCCCCCCCTTAGTTTAGGCCGATACGTAGTATTCTACATATTTTTGGTAAAAAAAAAAAATATATATCGCAATAAGCGTTTGATTGGTTTGCGCAAAAGTTATAGCGTTTACAAAATAGGGGATAGTTTTAAATCATTTTTTAAATTTTTTTTTTTACTAGTAATGGCAGCGATCAGCGATTTTTTTCGTGACTGCGACATTATGGCGGACACTTGACACATTGTTGGGACAATTGTCATTTTCACAGCGATCAATGCTATAAAAATGCACTGTTTTTTGTGAAAATGGCACTGGCAGTGAAGGGGTTAACCACTAGGTGGCGCTGTAGGGGTTAAGTGTTCCCTGCATAGTGTTTCTTACTGTAAGGGGGGTCAGAATACACCAATCAGTGACAACTGAAGTCTTCCAGGCTTTATACATCAGAACAGCAAAGGCAATACAGCAAACGGTTGCCGGAGAAACTAGCACCAAGGATGACCCCTTGTCTTGCTGCTGTCCGGTATTTATAGAAATAGAACAAGCATGTTCTGTTCTAGAGTCCATTAACACTATTGTGTCGCTGTAAAGCACGTTTCATGTATTGGTGGCAGATGGTGCCATTCATTCTGAAGAGCACCCCCAATACACCTTGCTGATTAACACTCTAACGTGCACTACCAGGAACGGCACATGCACCTCCCGTGTGCTAGGCTGCCCATTAAAATGAAAGGGCTGCCTTAATGAAAACAAATCAATAATAAGCGTGTGCCAACTGCAATGGTAATGGACCCTCAATTATTATTATTATACAGGATTTATATAGCGCCAACAGTTTGCGCAGCGCTTTGCAACATCAGGCAAGACAGTATAGTCACAATACAAATCAATACAGGAGGGATCAGAGGGCCCTGCTCGTTACAATCTAGAAGGGAGGGTCAAGTGAAACAAAGGGTAGTAGCTGTGGGGGGTCATTAGGTGGACAAAAAAGAGATTTTTAATACAGCTTACCTGTAAAATCTTTTTCTTGGAGTACATCACGGGACACAGAGCGGCATTCATTACTATATGGGTTATATGGAGTACCTTCAGGTGTAGACACTGGCAATCTCAAACAGGAAATGCCCCTCCCTATATAACCCCCTCCCATAGGAGGAGTACCTCAGTTTTGTAGCAAGCAGTATGCCTCCCAAAATGGTCCTCAAAAAAGAGGGGTGGGAGCTCTGTGTCCCGTGATGTACTCCA
Organism: Rana temporaria; assembly: GCF_905171775.1. Classification (NCBI taxonomy): domain Eukaryota; kingdom Metazoa; phylum Chordata; class Amphibia; order Anura; family Ranidae; genus Rana; species Rana temporaria. The sequence continues at coordinate 35,114,630 of NC_053500.1, read as the reverse complement.
AGAAAAAGATTTTACAGGTAAGCTGTATTAAAAATCTCTTTTTCTTTATCGTACATCACGGGACACAGAGCGGCATTCATTACTATATGGGATGTCCCAAAGCAATGCTTACAATGAGGGGAGGGAGAACATCTCCAAGACAAAAGGATTTAATTTAGAGATATACTCAAATCATAATAAATCCAACTTAGTTGAGAAAAATAAAATTTTTAAATTTAACTCGAACAAGAGGAGCCCCCGGAATCCGAGGGTCTCAAACTGCAGACTGCAGCACTGCCTGCCCGAAGGCAGTATCAGTATTCCTTCTTACGTCCAACTTGTAGAATTTTGTAAACGTGTGGACAGAAGACCAGGTTGCCGCCTTGCAAACTTGAGCCATAGAGATCTGGTGGTGTGCTGCCCAGGAGGCGCCCATGGCTCTAGTAGAATGAGCCTTTAATGATACTGGAGGAGGCAACCCTTTCAAGCCGTAGGCCTGAGTGATTAATTGCTTAATCCACCTAGAAATGGTGGACTTTGCAGCTGCCTGCCCCTTCTTGGGCCCATCCGGTAGAATGAACAGCACATCTGTCTTCCGGATCTTCTTTGTAGCTTTAAGATAGGCCTTCATGGCCCTGACAATATCCAAGGTATGCAGCAACCCTTCCTTTCTGGAAGTAGGTTTAGGGAAGAAGGATGGTAATACCAAATCCTGGTTCAAATGAAAACTGGATATGACCTTCGGAAGGAAGGAAGGATGAGGGCGGAGAACGACCCTGTCCTTATGAAAAACAAGATATGGTTCCTTACAGGATAAGGCTGCCAGCTCCGAAACTCTTCTTGCGGAAACTATGGCAACCAAAAATACTAACTTCCTTGTCAGTAGAACCAAAGGAATATCAGCCAACGGCTCAAACGGTTGTTTCTGTAAACTTGACAGAACAAGATTTAAATCCCACGGACAAAGCGGGGATTTAACTGGAGGTCTAATACGTAAGACCCCTTGAAGGAAGGTCTTAACCAGCGAGTGGGTGGCCAGCGGCCGCTGAAACCACACTGACAGAGCAGAAATCTGTCCTTTGATTGTGCTTAATGCCAATCCTTTATCCACTCCTAGCTGGAGAAAACTTAATACTCTATCGATGGTAAATTTGCGAGAAAGCCATCGCTTGGACTCACACCAGCCTACATAGGCCTTCCAGACCCTGTAATAAATCACCCTAGAGACCGGTTTCCTGGCTCTGATTAGGGTAGAGACTACTTTCTGAGACAGACCTCTACCCCTGAGAATCAGGGATTCAGCTTCCAGGCCGTCAAATTTAGATGCCGTAAGGCAGGGTGGAGGATCGGACCTTGCGATAGCAGGTCTGGCCGTAGAGGAAGAGTCCAAGGGTCTCCCACTACCATCTTTAGGATGAGTGAGTACCATGCCCTTCTGGGCCATGCTGGAGCTACCAGGATGACTGGTATGTGTTCCACCCGGATCCTGCGCAGCAGGCGGGGTAGTAACTGGAGCGGGGGAAACGCATAAAGAAGTTTGAACTGATGCCAAGGGCAAACCAACGCATCGGTTCCGCAGGCCATCGGATCCCTTGAGCGGGATATGAACCTGTCTAGTTTCTTGTTGAGTCTCGATGCCATGATATCCACGTCCGGCACTCCCCATCTTTGGCAGAGTGCTTGAAAGACTTGTGGATGCAGAGACCATTCCCCCGGCCATAGAGTCTGGCGGCTTAAGAAGTCCGCCTGAAAGTTGTCCACTCCTGGAATGAATATTGCCGATATGCAGGGCACATGCGCCTCTGCCCATAGGAGAATCAAGCTCACCTCTCTCTGAGCGGCTTGACTCCTGGTTCCCCCTTGGTGATTTATGTATGCCACGACCGTGGCATTGTCTGATTGAATTCTCACCGGGAACCCCTGCAATTTTGACGTCCAAGCCCTGAGGGCTAGTCGAGCAGCTCTGAGCTCCAAGATGTTGATGGGCAACTGCTTCTCTGGCTTTGCCCAAGTACCTTGGCGAGTGCAACCATCCAAAATTGCTCCCCAGCCCGTCAGGCTGGCGTCTGTGGTCACTATCTTCCAAGCCACTGGGCTGAAAGACTTCCCCTTCAGTAGATTCTGAGGGTCTAACCACCAACACAGACTTTGTCGGACTCTTGATAAGAGCGGCAACGGGATATCCAAGGCCTGTGGCCTTCTGCTCCATGCTGACAGGATGGCTGCCTGTAGGATGCGAGTGTGGCTCTGGGCGTATGGTACCGCCTCGAACGTGGCCACCATCTTGCCTAGTAACCTCATACATAGGCGAATAGTCGGTTCTTTCTTGCTTAGAACCAGTAGGATTAATTCCTTGATGGCTTTTACCTTCCTCAGAGGTAGGAACACTCCTTGTTGTTCTGTGTCTAATCTCATGCCGAGATATTCCAACTGCCTTGTGGGCTGGAAAGCTGACTTTTCTCGATTTAGGACCCAGCCGAACCTCTCGAGGTATTGGACCGTGAGGGCCACTGCTCGCTCCAAGCCGGGAGACGAGTGGTCTATGACTAGGAGGTCGTCCAGGTATGCTAGGATCGTGACCCCTTGGATCCTTAGCTTGGCTAGGATCGGAGCTAGGACCTTCGTGAACACCCGGGGGGCCGTAGCCAACCCGAAGGGAAGCGCCACGAATTGGAAGTGACGCGAAGCCACCATGAAGCGTAGATATCTTTGATGTGGCTGATAAATTGGAACATGAAGGTAGGCATCCTTTATGTCTATGGACGCCATGAAGTCGTCCTTCTGGAGTGTGGCAGCTGCTGACCGCACGGATTCCATCCGAAATGAGCGGATCTTTAGATATGCATTTACCATTTTTAGGTCCAAAATTGGCCTGACATCTCCATTGGATTTTGGGATGATGAATAGGTTGGAGTAGAAACCCAGCCCCTGTTCCAGGACTGGCCGGAATCCGAGGCGGATCGTTTGGAATCCTCGACTCCTGGAAATGAGGAGGAGGAAACCTTAGGAAATCTAATTTGTAGCCTGTGGCCACGGAAGACCGTACCCACTCGTCGGGAATGCTGGCTTCCCAAATCTCTGAAAAGAGTCGCAGCCTTCCCCCCACCTTCGTGGGTGGGGGCGCCCCTTCATAAGGTTGGCTTGGGGGCTGGTTTTGCTGGTTTGCAAAACCACTGCCTTTTGCCTCTAACAGCCTGTCCTTGTGATTTGCTGTTGAAGCCGAAGTTTGCTTTTGCAGGAGGCCGTCGATACTGCTTGGCATTAGAGGGCCCCTGCCCAGGGGAATACTGTCGTTTAAACGCAGGCCCCTGAACCTTCTTCTTAGTTGGCAAGAGAGTACTCTTGCCGTTTGAAATGGTCTGAATGTATTTATCTAGGTCTTCTCCGAAGAGTCGTCCTCCATGGAAGGGGAACCCTACCAGGAGCTTCTTGCATGGGGGCTCAGCCTCCCAGCCTTTTAACCATAAGAGTCTTCTCATATGGATAAGGGATAACGATAAACGTGACGCTTGCTGGATAGAATCCTTGATTGCGTCTACCGTAAAACATATGGCCTTAGGGACATCCGAAAATTCTTCTGCCTGCTGGGCAGGAATAAGTTTAAGCATCTGCTTAAATTGATCCGATAATGCTTGAGCGACCCCAATCGCAGCCACAGCTGGCTGTACTACTGCCCCTGCAGTAGTGAAGGAGTTCTTAAGTAGTGCTTCCAAGCGCTTATCAACTGGATCCTTGAACACCTGTATGTTTTCTACAGGGCATGTTAACGATTTGTTAACACATGAGATGGCTGCGTCCACTGCAGGAGTAGCCCATCTTTTGGAAAATTTTTCTTCCATAGGATATAGGACAGAGAACTTCTTAGGTGGTAAGAAGATCTTATCTGGCTTGTTCCAATCTTGGAACAAAACTCCCTCTAATAGAGGATGGATCGGAAACACAGCATTGCTTTGAGGCGCCCTCAGTGAGCCCAAAGCTGAAACCGTCGATACCTGGAGATCTGGTACTGGCAAGTTGAATGCCCTATGGACCAAGTCCGACAATCCTTGAATCCACCAGCTCTCCCTCAGGGAGACTGCCCCAGACTCCTCTGTATCCGGATCTTCGATCCCTGAACCTACTTGGTCCTTGTCCAAGAGGTCGTCCAATTCCCCTGAGGAAAGGACCTCCTCTTCTGAGGGTCCGCGCTCGGGCGACGGAGATCTATTCCGCTTACTGCCCCGCATAGCTGCGGCTATCATTTTACCCATGCTTTTCTGCATCTCTTTTAAAGAGGTGAGTAATACCTCCTCCGTGACCATCTTAGGGTTGGACTGACCCGCGTCAGCTCCAGCCCCAGATCCCGATGGCCCCAAGGCTCCCTGTGGGGAAAGCAGCGGCATAGCTTTGTCCGAGACCTCAGACTCTCTGGGGGAATCCCCACCTCTTGTACCCTTGTTTTTTGATGCCATGGTACAATACCGAGGTACACCTGCTACTTATTGGTACCTGGGACTTATAAATAGTTAAATGCCCAAACACCTGTTTGGGGGATAAAAAATGCTTCCTCTCCCCTAGATGACACTTTTTTTTTTTTTTTTTTTCAAAAAAAATCTTTTTTTTTTTTTTTTTTTTTCAAATCTAGGAAAGAAAAAACATTCTGTCCCCCTGAGTAGTATTGCAAGAAAAACTATGAGATGGAAAAGAAACAGCCTATTCCTAGGCTTGAAAACAGTCTTTCTGAAGACTGCAATATTCTTTCTGGCCACTGTGTGTCCTCGGCGCCCCGTGCTTGCCGTTCTGGTCTTTCCTCCTCAGTTCCAAAGTATTGAATGAGCTATATGGAACAAACAAGGAAGGGCCGCCCCTTCCTTAAGCCACTGACCCGCCCTTCCCCCCCAGCAATCTCAAACAGGAAATGCCCCTCCCGACAGGGGGGGGGGTGGGGTTGGGAGGAAGGGACCTCTCTGCTCCAGCAAACTGCAGCCTGCAGCCTGGAACCATGAGGAGGTCAGCGTTTTGCCTGCTTTGCAGGCCGTGAGGAGGAAGACTGAATGGAGCATCGCCTGGAGGCTTGCAGGTAAGCACAGCTCTCTGACACACACATATACTTTTATATCACACAGGCCCCACTCAATGCTTTTCCAACACTACAAGGGAGGTCACATCTTATGGGGAATAATACATATAGAGCCATCCTATCTTTATGATATGTGACTAGTTTGCCAGATGCAGCGCATAACTTTAGGCATGTCCCCTGTGACCCCCCAGAAAAAACCTGCTAAGAACCAAGTTCCGCAAGTTTTCCCCTCACTTACCTGCTCCATGCCGCAGGACTTTGCCAAGCAAGAGGCCCAATCTTCCCCCATCTCGGTGGGGATGTCTAGACCTTCAGGCCCTGGGTTCCTATGAAGGATCCACTGTCCTGGGCCCATATAGCACTCTGGCAACAGAAACATTAGGCACCCAAAGGTTTCTAAGTTCTGGGCCCAGGGTCCAGCTCTCTAAAAAGAAAAGCATTATGGGCTATACCCCAAGGGTTTGGGGTCCGGTTACTGACCACTTTAGCGCTGAGGCTTTTTTGGACAGAACCGGTTAGCTCACCTAATCCCAAGGATGTGGAGGCAAGCTAAACCATGACTAACACCTAAGACACTGGCGGAAAAACTGAGGTACTCCTCCTATGGGAGGGGGTTATATAGGGAGGGGCATTTCCTGTTTGAGATTGCCAGTGTCTACACCTGAAGGTACTCCATATAACCCATATAGTAATGAATGCCGCTCTGTGTCCCGTGATGTACGATAAAGAAATGAAAATACAGTTGTTCGGTATGGGTAGTGTATGCTTCTCTGAAGAGGAGGGTTTTCAGGGATCCTCTAAAACAGTGGTTCTCAACCTGGGGGTCGGGACCCCCTCGGGGGTCAAATGATAATTTGCCAGGGGTCACCGAATCCTGGGCTATTCCTGAAGCCCGCACCACTCTCCCAGCCTTTTTGCGGCCACCCAGCAGGGCTGTCCCTGGAGCCTCTGGCTGCCCAGCAGGGCTGTTCCTGGAGCCCGCGGCCGCCCGCTCAGCCTCAGGCGCCCATTCAGTTCACAGCATGGCTGGGGGCAGAGACTAGAGGTCAGCTGACTGGTGAGGAATGTGAAGTGGGATGGGCTGAAGGAGACCCCATCTCCTGATTTCGGCATAAGTGTCACTGCTGCGAGACGCCAGAGTTAAAAGCGGAGACACAGTGAGTGTGATTATAGTTGCCATTAAAAGGACTCAGGGAGCGCTAAATGTCTGTGGTTTAGGCGCAAATTACTTCCCTTGGGTGCCAACAACCCACGCTACAAAAATAATTTTACTGTTAGGGGTCCCCACAACTTGGGAAATTTTATCAAGGGGTCACGGCACTAGAAGGTTGAGAACCACTGCTCTAAAAGCTAATAGAGAAGGAGTTAGATGGACAGATTGGGGTAAGGAGTTCCATAGGCTTGGAGAGGCTCTGGAAAAGTCCTGGAGACTAGCATGGGAGGAGGTGATAAGAGAGCTAGAGAGCAGGAGTTCTTGAGAAGAACGAAGAGAACTATTTGGTTGGTATTTTGAGACTAGGTCAGTGATGTAGCTGGGGGCAGAGTTGTGGATGGCTTTGTAGGCAATTGTTAGTATTTTAAATGTAATTTGTTGGGTGAGTGGAAGCCAGCGGAGGGATTGACAGAGAGAGTAGCAGAGACTGAGCGGTTCATATGAGGATGATCTCCCATGCAAGGATCCACTCTAATCCTCACATGCGAGATCATGCACAGATCTGTTATTGTGTCACCGTGTCTTGTCCCCTCCTAGCAGCACAAAACAGAGGATGAGGGAAATGGAGGTGACACCATGAGGGGCGCGGTGTCACGCAAAACAGACAGCAGCTCCAAAGGCTGATAGCACAGGAACAGAGAAACGGATGACGTTCAAAACACGCATTTGGAAGAGTATTAGATTTTCTGTTTCTAACTGAATTAACATGCACAGGGGGAACTTTCTCTCCTTATGCTATCCAAATCTGAAAAAAAAAAAAAGCGCACCCAATTCGCATAACATGTGAACCAAACCGGATTTCCATGAAGCCAGTTCACATATCTGTGGTGCAGCGGCAGAGCGAATTTAAAGGGTCCTGTGCTTTTTCTGAGCACTGCAGTGGGGTTAAAATGTGAATTCCATGCTCACTGCCTCCTATTCTTCTATGGGAAGGCTTCTAAAAATGCGTGTCATCAGTTTTCAACACAAATTGAGAAAAAACTGTGTGGGGATCCCCTCCATATTTTAATAGAAGCCCCCACACCAAAAAAAAAAAAAAATGCCCCCCAATCCATACCAGACCCTTAGGTCTGGTATGCATTTTTTTTTTTTTACAGAAGGGTTTAAGCTGGCAGTCCCATCACTATAACCCCACAATCTTAGGCCCCAAACCCTACCAAGCCAGTCACCACTAGACTTCTGAAGGAACCCAAAGAATGCCCCCAGTAAGGTTTGTCCCCATAGCATGAACCAGCTGACAGTGACCACACAGCTGTGCTGGGATGAATATGGGATTCACTCTGCCCCCGTCAGATATAAGACACACATCACGTGACGCGCCCTTGCCCAGTGACAGGGGGGTCTGGTATGCATTTTGAAGGGAAACCCATGTCGGAAAAAAAAAAAATTATGCGGGGTCCCCCCCCCAAAATCCATACCAGACCCTTATCTGAGCATGCAAGAAAGGGAAGGAGGGGGGGAGGAACGAGTAATCGCCCCCACCTGAACCATAACAGGCTCGCCCCCCAAAGCACCTTGTCCTTATGTTGATAGTCTGGTATGGATTTGAGGGAAAATGCAACACCCCACTCAGCTATTGTCTTTATTTTTTGCAAGAAAACTTAAATACCCAATTGTGCCCCTAGCAGAGAATAAAATGGACTCTCTTCATACACATATTCATATGTATGAATAAAAACAATATTTACAAAGACACATATTTTCCTATGATTGTAAAATCAGACATCAGAATACACTGGCTATAGCCAGCAACCGACAGGGTTGTTGTACAGAAGTCGATCGATAGATCAACTCACAGGCAAGCGCCGGCATGTTATCCCGCTGGACGTCATACGACTCCCAGACAGGATAACACAACCACTTCCCGGCCGTCATTCTGCATACGGCGGGCAGGAAGTGGTTAACCACTTAAGACCCGGACCAATATGCAGGTAAAGGACCTGGCCAGTTTTTGCGATTCGGCACTGCGTCGCTTTAACTGACAATTGCACGGTCGCGCGACGTGGTTTCCAAACAAAATTGGCGTCCTTTTTTTCCCCACAAATAGAGCTTTCTTTTGGTGGTATTTGATCACATCTGCGTTTTTTTTTTTTTTTGCGCTATAAACAAAAAAAAAAGAGCGACAATTTTTTGAAAAAAATTCTATTTTTTCCTTTTTGCTATAATAAAATATCCCCCAAAAAATATATAAAAAATATATATTTTTTTCCTCAGTTTAGGCCGATACGTATTCTTCTACATATTTTTTTTTTTTTTACTACTAATGGCGGCGATAATCGATTTTTTTCGTGACTGCGTCATTATGGCGGGCACATCGGAGTCCCGCGATCGGTCCCTGGAGCTGAAGAACAGGGAGAGCTGTGTCTAATGCGACAATGGTCCCAAAAATGTGTCAAAATTGACCGATGTGCCCGCCATAATGTCGCAGTCACGAAAAAAATCGCTGATCGCCGCCATTACACACAGCTCTCCCTGTTCTTCAGCACCAGAGACCGATTGCGGGAGTCCGGAGGCGATCGGGTCCGCGGAGCTTCGGACGGGGTCACGGGGCACTTAAAGAGGACGTACAGGTACGTGCTTGTGCCCAGCCGTGCCATTCTGCCGACGTATATGTACGGTCCTTAAGTGGTTAAAGGTAATTTTTTTTCCCTTAAATAGCTTCCTTTACCTTAGTGCAGTCCTCCTTCACTTACCTCATCCTTCCATTTTGCTTTTAAATGTCCTAATTTCTTCTGAGAAATCCTCACTTCCAGTTCTTCTGTCTGTAACTCCACACAGTAATGCAAGGCTTTCTCCCTGGTGTGGAGAAAGCCTCTTGAGGGGTGAGGGGGCGAGCAGGAGGATCAGGACGCCATCTACTTTGCAGATAGAGAAAGGAGCTGTGTATTAGTGGGCATCCTGACACTCCTGCTCGCCCCCTCAAGAGGCTTTCTCCACACCAGGGAGAAAGCCTTGCATTACTGTGTGGAGTTACAGACAGAAGAACAGGAAGTGAGGATTTCTCAGAAGAAATAAGGACATTTAAAAGAAAAATGGAAGGATGAGGTAAGTGAAGGAGGACTGCGCTAGGTAAAGGAAGCTATTTAGGGGGGGGGGGGGGGGGAATTCCTTTACAACCCCTTTAAGGAAAGATTAAAATAGTTTTTTTGCCTCCACCTATTTTTTGGGGATGGGGACTTTGAATGAGGAATTTCATTTTAAAAAAATTGCCTTTGGGTGCTCGGAGCACCCCGTGATGTGATTACAGCATGTGTGCCCACACTGCTCTGCGTGTTTTTATGGCTTACTACTATTTGCCACTATATGCGAGTACCCATTTTTTATTGATGGTATCATTGAATAAATGTCTTAATAATGCACTAGGTGTGTGCGTCTTCCATTTTATTTTTGGGAAATGTACACTATATTGCCAAAAGTATTGGGACACCTGCCTTTGCACGCACAAGAACTTTGACAGTGTCTTAGTCCGCAGGGTTCAATATTGAGTTGGCCCACCCTTTGCAGCTATAACAGCTTCAACTCTTCTGGGAAGGCTGTCCACAAGGTTTAGGAGTGTCTATGGGAATGTTTGGCCATTCTTCCAGAAGTGCATTTGTGATGTCGGGCGCGGATTTTGGATGAGAAAGCCTGGCTTGCAGTCTCCGCTCTACTTCATTCCAAAAGGTGTTCTATCGGGTTGAGGTCAGGGCTCTGTGCAGGACAGTCAAGTTCCTCCACCTCAAACTCACTCACGTTGTGAGCGTAGAGGCAGGTGTCCCAATACTTTTGGCTATATAGTGCATTTCTTAGGAGGTCCTTTAAAACAACCATTTTGAATCTGCATTTTTTTTTAGAAATCCAATCCTTACCAGTAATAATTCTCCATAGCCAAATGCATGGTCAGAAGAGCCAGAATTCTTGGGCTTGTACATAAACAGGGCTACACCTGCTACAATGAGGAGGACGCACAGATACTTGGTCAGGGGATACTTCTTTCTGAGGACGGTAACACCAAGGAGCATAACTAAGGAAAGAGAAGAACAGAGAATGATACACACATTACAGCCAAAACACCAGGAATTCAGCTACTTTGGTAAAATGTGTTGGAAAAGCAGGGGGTTCAGTCCAATGAGGAGCATGCCACCACTTGGACTTATATCTTTCGTCAACAATTTACATTTTTACGGAGTGCCAGGAGCATAGCTATTACTACACTTCCAGTGCTCCAATGACCTGATCTGAGCTCCTGCAGATGCAGTCGCTGAGCCAACCCTTCCCCTGCCCAATCACAGAACGCTTTGTGTTATGTGAACTCAGTCACAAACTACAAAAGCTTCTGGAAATGGGTAGCAGAGAGGAGAGTGGCGGGCAGAGATGCTGTGAGTGAGAAGATAGCACCTCTCCTGTCAGAGCTCAGAGTGTGTAGCCACAGATGTACTCCTGGAGCTCAAGAAAACGATCAGATGTAAATTAAAGTGATAAGTCCAGGAGGTGGCATGTCTGAACCCAACTCCATGACCTTCCCAGCCACCTTATGGTAGAGGGTGGAGACAAACAACCAATATGTTACCATTGAAGTATCTGTAAGATACAGTAGGTTATTAAACTTGCATTTATCTGCTTCATATCGTTTTATATACAACACCATAGATCCTAAAGCTCCTTTAAATTCAGAGCTCAGGCTTAATATATTGACTTTAACACAGCAGGGAGGCTTCATGGAGCTGCACTAGTCTCTAGCTCAGAAGGTTCCTAAAGCTGAATTCCAGGGATTCAGTCACTTTCTAAAAAGTGCTATGAGTCCAAGGAAGTGCATGACATTGCCTGAACTTATCTCCATTATTTAAAATCGGACAGATTTATGGCTCTGCCGGAGCATACATGGTCACCCGGGACTGTGAGAGAGGAGAGCAAGGCACACAGAGCAGTTATGCCGACCCCTCTCCCCTCTGCTGCCCATTCAGAGAAGCCTTTGCATTTTGTGAAAGAGTTCACAATAATTCATGGCTTTTGCGATTGGGCAGGAGAGCAGGCACAGCAGCTGCACCAACTCCCCTCTGCTGCCTATTCATAGAAGCCTTTGTATTTTGGGCCACATATGGGTGGCACCGATAGGCATCACTCACTGGTGGGCACTAATAATCAATACACTAATTATCAGTTCAGATCCACCCTGTCAGAAAAGTCGCTCATCGGCTCTCTGCGACTCGCAACGCTATCAGTGAGAGTAGAGGAATGCCGATAACCAGCACTTCCTTTTTAGACTGTGATTGGACACAGCTCATCACATGGTAAAGAACCTAAATCACAGCTCTTTACCGTGATCTGGGATGCAGTGTGTCCGAGCGACACACCGCACCACCGTTTGCTGCGTGCCCCTGGAGCAGCTTGCTCTTAAGGACGTCCTACGATGCCCAGTCAGGACAATGAAACCCCCGCCCGTCATTTTGCTATAGGCCAGGAGGGAAGGTGTTAATGGGCTTTTGTTCACAGCTTAGAAGGTGGTCAAATGCAACGGTCACTGAACTCTGAGTGATCTGATGCCCCATACACACAAGCGGAATTTCCGCCAGCAAAAGTCTGATGTGAGCTTCTCATCGAAAATTCCGACCATGTGTAGGCTCCATCAGACTTTTGCTGTGGGAATTTCCACCAACAAAAGCTTGAGAGCAGGTTCTCAATTTTTCTTTTTGGAAAATTTGTTTGTCTGTATGCAATTCAGACGGGAAAAAAAAACATGCATGCTCGGAAACAATTTGACGCATGCTCGGAAGCACTGAACCTTTTTCTCGCCTCGTCATAGTGTTGTACGTCACCACGTTCTCAACGCTCGAAAGTTCAGAGAACTTTTGTGAGACCGTGTGTATGCAAGCCAAGCTTGAGCGGAATTCCGTCGGAAAAAACAGCCAACTTTTTTCAGACGGAAATTCCGCTTGTGTGTACAGGGCATTAGAAGTGACTGATTTTAAATGCAGGCTGAATGCACCTAAAATCCAGCTGCATTTGCCCATCAACACAAGACGTATAAATGAAGAAAAAACTTTGTGGGTTGACAGAGAAAAAAGGGAAACCGGTCCACTCACCTGGAATAGGTTTACATGATTTCCCCAACACCTGCAAAGTAAAGGAAGCAGATTTTATTATTTGAACAGAAACATCTCATGACTAAAGCCAACTGTCACTTAGGCCCCTTTCACACTTACACGACTTGTCCCGCGACTTGTGATGGCAAAGTGGCAGGACAAGTCTTTACCCATGATTTCCAGTGAACAACCATTCATATTGGTACGACTTCAAAAGTAATCCCTGCACTACTTTGGTGCGATTTTGATACCACTTACACAGGCATTCTCAAAAATCGCGGCCGCGGTAACAGTGCAGTAAAATTGCACGACTTTGAAGTTGCAGTAGTGTGAAAGAGACCTTATGCCGCGTACACACAACCATTTTTAATGGTCTAGAAAAAAATGTTTTTTTTCAACACGATTATTGTTAAACCGACCTTGCCTACACACGATCGTGAAAAAAAAAATGCTCTAGCAAAGCGCAATGACGTACAACGGCACTATAAAGGGGAAGTTCCATTCGGATCGCGCCACCCTTGGGGCTGCTTTTGCGGATTTCATGTTAGTAAAAGACGATTCGTGCTTTTCTGTCTGTTACAGCGTGATGAATGTGCCATCTCCATTACGAACGGTAGTTTTACCAGAATGAGCGCTCCCGTCTCATAACTTGCTTCTGAGCATGCACGTTTTTTTCACGTTGTTAAAGCCCACACACGACCATTTTTTACAACGTTAAAAATGACAATGTTAAAAACAACGTGAAAATTTAGAGAATGTTCTAAATTTTTAACATCGTGAAAAATACTCTGGAGCCCACACACGATCGGTTTTAATGACATTAAAAAAATAAAAAAAAACATTTTTTACATCCCGAAAACGGTCGTGTGTACGCGGCATTAGACAAACTTAGTCAAGCAACAGAAAAATACAAAAATAGATACCATACTCTGCTTTGGTCTTTGGAATGTTCCAGGAGCCTCGGGTATGAAACAGATACAGTGAGGAAAATAAGTATTTGAACACCCTGCTATTTTGCAAGTTCTCCCACTTGGAAATCATGGAGGGGTCTGAAATTGTCATCGTAGGTGCATGTCCACTGTGAGAGACATAATCAAATTTTTTTTTTCCAGAAATCACAATTTATGATTTTTTAACTATTTATTTGTATGATACAGCTGCAAATAAGTATTTGAACACCTGTCTATCAGCTAGAATTCTGACCCTCAAAGACCTGTTAGTCTGCCTTTAAAATGTCCACCTCCACTCCATTTATTATCCTAAATTAGATGCACCTGTTTGAGGTCATTAGCTGCATAAAGACACCTGTCCACCCCATACAATCAGTAAGAATCCAACTACTAACATGGCCAAGACCAAAGAGCTGTCCAAAGACACTAGAGACAAAATTGTACACCTCCACAAGGCTGGAAAGGGCTACGGGGAAATTGCCAAGCAGCTTGGTGAAAAAAGGTCCACTGTTGGAGCAATCATTAGAAAATGGAAGAAGCTAAACATGACTGTCAATCTCCCTCGGACTGGGGCACCATGCAAAATCTCACCTCGTGGGGTCTCAATGATCCTAAGAAAGGTGAGAAATCAGCCCAGGACTACACGGGAGGAGCTGGTCAGTGACCTGAAAAGAGCTGGGACCACCGTTTCCAAGGTTACTGTTGGTAATACACTAAGACGTCATGGTTTGAAATCATGCATGGCACGGAAGGTTCCCATGCTTAAACCAGCACATGTCAAGGCCCGTCTTAAGTTTGCCAATGACCATTTGGATGATCCAGAGGAGTCATGGGAGAAAGTCATGTGGTCAGATGAGACCAAAATAGAACGTTTTGGTCATAATTCTACTAACCGTGTTTGGAGGAAGAAGAATGAGGAGTACCATCCCAAGAACACCATCCCTACTGTGAAGCATGGGGGTGGTAGCATCATGCTTTGGGGGTGTTTTTCTGCACATGGGACAGGGCGACTGCACTGTATTAAGGAGAGGATGACCGGGGCCATGTATTGCGAGATTTTGGGCAACAACCTCCTTCCCTCAGTTAGAGCTTTGAAGATGGGTCGAGGCTGGGTCTTCCAACATGACAATGACCCGAAGCACACAGCCAGGATAACCAAGGAGTGGCTCTGTAAGAAGCATATCAAGGTTCTGGCGTGGCCTAGCCAGTCTCCAGACCTAAACCCAATAGAGAATCTTTGGAGGGAGCTCAAACTCTGTGTTTCTCAGCAACAGCCCAGAAACCTGACTGATCTAGAGAAGATCTGTGTGGAGGAGTGGGCCAAAATCCCTCCTCCAGTGTGTGCAAACCTGGTGAAAAACTACAAGAAACGTTTGACCTCTGTAATTGCAAACAAAGGCTACTGTACCAAATATTAACATTGATTTTCTCAGGTGTTCAAATACTTATTTGCAGCTGTATCATACAAATAAATAGTTAAAAAAATCATACATTGTGATTTCTGGATTTTTTTTTTGATTATGTCTCTCACGGTGGACATGCACCTACGATAACAATTTCAGACCCCTCCATGATTTCCAAGTGGGAGAACTTGCAAAATAGCAGGGTGTTCAAATACTTATTTTCATCACTGTATGTGTTAAAATGTAAGTAAACCCCCCTATCGTTTTCAGCCATCTTGGCCTCTGTTTGATCTTCAACTGCTATGGTGATCAGTTATGACGCCAGCCACCATCGGATGGTTTGACAGTTTGGCTGAGAGCACAATGTGAGTTTTACATTTCTGGCATGTGTCGGGAATGCAACGGTTTTATCGATAGATTTTTTACTTCTGCTTTAAAGCGGAACTAAACTCATCAATTTAACGGTTTCAAAAAACGGTTATATTCCTAGCATGACGGGAATGCTAACTGTCACATTTGCTTGTGCTCTCAGCCAAACTGTCAAACTCGTAAAATAAAAAAGCATTAAAAAAAAAGCGTATTATTGCTCCATTAACCTTTCATATGGTTCCTGTCTATGTTGTTCAGGAGCAGCTACTGACTACATAACTTTACAGCGAACTTGTCTTTCCCACAGAAGGTTTTAATCGAACTAGATGTGGCCCTTTGCTTGCTTTTATCTGGCCCTTGGGGCAGTATTTTACCCACCAATACCAACAATGGGGCATAATCCCCCCCACTGAGACCAGTGAAGGGGCACAATTCCTCCCCATGGCACCAACGATGGGGCTCAATTCCTCCCAATGACAAAAACAATTGGGCCCAATGACACCAATGATGGGGCACAATTCCCGCTAGTGACACCAACTATGGGGCCCAAAACAATAGCATTCTCTGTTTTAAGGTAAAAAAAAAACTTTTAGGTGCAGCTCCCGCTCTACACCCCCCCACCCCCCCCCCCCCCCCTAATATCTCAATCCAGTGCCAAGTCCAAGAGCAGTGGTGCTGCCCTCTCTCTCCTCACTGACTCAGTAAGAGCAGCGAGAGCCATTGATTGGCTCCTGCTGCAATCAAATACAGTAAAAACGTTAAAAAATCTATTAAATTCTATCCAAAATATATTTCTTCATTTAACGTGGACTTGTCAAGTTCATCAATAGTCTGTGACTTACCTGGGTGGGGTAGTTGACATATAGGAGTGCAGAATTACTGGACACCATGGCCCCTAAATAAGACAATGAACAAGCAGCATAGAGCCAGCTCTGTGTGCGGTCTGGTTTTCCCTTTGAGTCAAAGAAGTGAATCACTGGAAAGAAACAGGAAAACAGAATTTAGGGAGCAGCACAAGGACAACCCTCCATTTAAAGTACAGTGACCCCGAAGGCACAGAATACAGGAAATATGGCAACATAAAGATGTGCTAAAACCATATGACTGCTTATTGTAAGCAGCGGGAGAAACTGTAATCTGATTATTAGGTACTACCTGGGTAGGTAAGTATCCCCTCCAGGTTTCCTTAGCACTAGATTTTATAAACCAGATTATTCACATTAAGACAAAGTGTGACAAATCAACATATTTTCATAAGAGCAAGACTATAATAATGACAGCAAATATTCCCAATACTATACATTTATTAGGATAGAGCTACACAGGTGATGATTAGAACCTGTGCCATTAACTTACATTCATGTCAGAACTGCCCCTTCCCCTATACAAGTCAATGCAAAAGCAGCTTAGGCGCAAGTCAGCTGCAGGTGAAATGCTGCCGTCAATGAACTGTGAATTGGGGGGGGGTCAACCGATTTAGTTTTTTTCAGGGCCGATTATTCGGCAGACTTTCAGGACCATAAGCCGAGAATCTGTATATTTAAAGTTTTTAATTTTTAAACTGTCCTTTTAATAAAAAAAAATTACTCACTTTTATTGCTGTCACAAGGAATGTAAACATCCCTATAGACAGTAATAGACAGGGACAGGTACTCTTTATGGAGACCCAAAACCCCTTTGCACTTGAAAGTATTTAAAAACACCAAGATCTGTGTTTTTGAATACTTTCTATTGTTTCCTAAACCTGGCACCTTTAAAGGAACCACCCATGTTATACTTACCTCCACTGTGCAGCTCGTTTTGCACAGAGTGTCCCCTAACCCCGTCTTCTGGGGTCCCTCGGCGGCTGACTCGGCTCCTCCTCGCAAAAGCTTTCCACCTTCATGTGAGCGAGCGAGCATGGTGGAAAGCTTTTGCGGGCACGCTAACGTGATACAGTCGGCGGCTATGCCCGCCGCTGTATCACTCGGCCCCGCCCTCGGCACGCCACGTCATCGGATGCGATTGACAGCGTCGCCAGCCAATGGCTGCGCTGCCATCAATCCGTCCAGCCTAGCCAGTCAACGGCCAGGCTGGGAACCGAAGAGGATCACATGGACGCATGCGGGACTTTCGAGGGGTCAGATAAGTAAAACGGGGTTCGTGGGGGGCGGTACCGTCGGATGTTTTTTCACCTTAATTCATAGGATCCATTAAAGTGAAAAAACATTTACCTTTACAACCCTTTAGGCTCCAGTAAACAGGAAGTGATGTCATGACATCCCTCCGGGTTACTAGACCCGAGACTCAATCAAAGCTGATTCTGGCTTTGTTTGGGTCTCTGGCCAGCCGGTAGAGGTGCCTCCTGGTCGATTGGGCCTCCCGATGGGACGGGAGACTAGGGCGGAGGGGCGGGAGGGACTACATGTCCCCTCCCGCTGCATGTAATAACAGCTGAGTGGCTGGTTAGCCGCATCGGTTGTTATTACAAGATAGCTGACTGTCGGCTCTAAAGATTGGCACCGGGGTGATGTCTGCAGCTGCAAGCATCACCCTGGTACAACCCCTTGAAGAAGAAAAAAAAAAATACTTTTCTGATCAATACTTTGGAAAATGTGACGATCGGCCCTGATAATGGGCAGCTCCAATAATCAATCGACCACTACTGTGAATGATCTCAGATGCAAGGGGAAGGCACCTGAAAAGCAAACTGCATTTGCCCATCGATAAAAGACCTTAGTAGATCAATCGTGCTGTGAAAATCACTGAACAGATGGAATAAATAGTTCTCAATGGTGTAAGCTACACAAGTAGTGTGTGATTATGTGTGCATGATCGCACAATGTGACTGATGGCTACCACAAGCTATATCATACATCCTAGATAGCCATATGTCCAAGCTGTATAAAAAGAATCACTACTCTTAGGCCTCTTTCACATGGGTGGCCAATGGTTGGTAAAAATAAACCATGGTTTTACCGCCCCCTGCCTACTATTATGGAAATTTATGATGGAGATAATAAAAAGTTAACTATGCATATGCAGGAACAGATTCACAGGACACAATCACTGTGTTCCAAGTATCCGTTCTGGAAATTATTACATTTTAAGGGGTGGTATGAGAGGTTATTAAAACTAGCGTATAGAAATAATGTCACATTTCATATGTCATTAACTATGCCTTACACTTGCGAAACTAAAACCTTGAGAAGGGAGGAGGGGAGAGAGAACTTCTAGCAAAATTGTGTCTATGTGTTGGGTGAAAGACTCAGGAACATTTCAACATTGCAAGCAATATCTCTGGTGCTTAAAGCGGATGTGCCACGGGAAAATAATATTAAAAGCCAGCAGCTACAAATACTGCAGCTGCTGACTTTTAATATTAGGACACTTACCTGTCCTGGAGTCCAGCGCCGATCGCAGCAGAGCACGAGCGATCGCTCGTCTCTCTGCTGCTCCCCCCGCCATCCACGCTCAGGGAACCAGGAAGTGAAGCGCTGCGGCTTCACTGCCCGGTTCCCTACGGCGCATGCGCGAGTCGCGCCGCGCCAGCCGATTGGCTCCCGCTGTGTGCTGGGAGCCGAGTGTTCCCAGCACACAACGGGCGACAGACGGGATATGACGGAATGCCCGTCTTTTGCCCGTAGCGTCTGGCCGGAAGTGGGTGCAAATACCTGTCTTTAGACAGGCATCTGCACCCCCCTCCCCCCTGAAAGGTGTCAAATGTGACACCGGAGGGGGGGAGGGTTCCGATCAGCGGGACTCCACTTTAGGGTGGAGAACCGTTTTAAATGAACAATACAGTGAAAGTCCATGTCATTTCCCTCCTTCTCCGCTTTACATTCAGCCGACTGCTGGCAGCTCCTGCTACATTGGCGCAGAGAGATGGCATCTTGTTCTGCGCTCTACCATACTGCTGAAGGCAGCGGTTTACATGCTGCAGCCATAATGCATTTTGATCTGTCCAATCCCGAGCAAGGGGGAGTGTCTATACGCGGCGGGGATACAGCTATTCAAACGAAAGCTGTAATGTTCCCCGCACGCTGATTAACGGCGGCACGTGCGGCATCATCAAGGTATGTAGGACATGGCTGCATATATGGGGGGGACATGGCTGCATATATGGGGGGGGATATGGCTGCATATATGGGGGGGGGACATGGCTGCATATATGGGGGGGGGACATGGCTGCATATGTGGGGGGGGACATGGCTGCATTTGGGGACACATTTAAAAAAAGTATCGGTATTCGGTATCGGCGAGTACATAAAAAAAAAGTATCGGTACTTGTACTCAGTCCTAAAAAAAGTGGTATCGGGAAAACCCTACTGGAAAGAGACGAAAATGTCAAACTCTGGGTTTCCTGCTAGGCTGTGGTCCCTCCCCCATTACTACAATACACAATCCACATTACTAGAATGTTCCATCTAGAAGAAGAGTGTCCAGGAGACAGTTTCTCTTCTAAACAGCAGAGATCTGTGTTGCGGGCAGCAGAAGTAATAAATAGTAAAGCGTAACTTAATGCAGATATAAAATATAAACAAATAGTGCAGCTCTGTATACATCAACGTATCCTCGTATATGTATTTATTTCTAAATGCAAGCAGTGTAAATGCCTAAATTCGACTTGATATCAGCCTCCAAGTACAGCACAGCTCAGACTGGGGAAGGGGAGCAGAAAAAAAGTAACCACTCAGCTGTGTTGCAGTGCAAGCAGCACGCTGATAGTAGGGAAGAGCAGATCGATAGAGAGATAAGCACATTGGACGGCTGCTTTTCCTCTCACAAGGTGGGGGTTGGGGGACTGGCAAGTGGTTCCAAACTGTAGCACAGAAAAATCTGGTCTACCAGACAAATACAAATCTTTTGGAAGGAAAAAAATCAGCCCCCATATATGCATGTCATCTGCTTATCCGTTTGCCTGGAGTTGAGCTTTGCAGATGACACTTATTTTAGTGACAGGGTCACTTTAACAGCCTAAACTGATGTATAAAGCGGCAGTTGGCTGCCAGCCAGACTGAACCTCTGACTGCAATGAATTTCGAGTCCCTGACCTGGAACATGTATATGACCAGAGAAGTCAGAGTCCTTATTGCACCCTTGTTCTAGGTCAGCGATTCTAGAATTCAGACATAGTGACAAGCACTGAAGCCATAAGATCTACCCGTCTGCCAGACTACTAGCATTTTCAGATAAAGAAGTCAGTGATGGCAGCCTCTGTATTGGTCTCACCACGGGCTTCCTTCAACATCAAAAAAACATTCATCCTGGTCAAAGGATTTGCTGAGCTCATAAGTGAGAAATCTGCTATATACAATGTAGAGAATGTATATAATATACACTGTACATAATGAGTATGCAGACACCTCTTTCTTTGCTGTCACTGCTGCCTGTCACCAAGTCTTTTACTGCAAAAAAAAAAAAAAATGTACAAACTGCATCTGGAATTTTTTGGTGGCAGGAAACAGTGGGAAGCTTCAGCAGGTGGACATCTGGTGGCAGGCAACATGGCAAGCTGCATCTGATGGAAGGTGATGTGGCAAGTGACAAGCTGCATCTGATGGCAGGTGATGTGGCAGGTAATGTAGCAAGTGCATCTTGTGGCACGCGACAAGCTGCATCTGGTAGCCGGTTGACGTGACAGGTGATGTAGCAAGTGCATCTGGTGGCAGGTGATGTAGCAAGTGCATCTTGCGGCAAGCGACAAGCTGCATCTGGTGGCAAGTGACAAGCTGCATCTGGTGGCAGGTGAGATGGCAAGAGACAAGCTGCATCTGGTGAGATGGCAAGAGACAAGCTGCATCTGGTGGCAGGTGAGATGGCAAGAGACAAGCTGTATCTGATGGCAGATGACATGGCAGGTAATGTAGCAAGTGCATCTTGTGGCAAGCGACAAGCTGCATCTGGTGGCAGGTGATGTGGCAAGTGACAAGCTGCATTAGGTAGCCGGTTGACATGACAGGTGATGTAGCAAGTGCATCTGGTGGCAAGCGACAAGCTGCATCTGGTGGCAGGTGATGTGGCAAGTGACAAGCTGCATCTGATGGCAGGTGATGCAGCGGGTAATGTAGCAAGTGCATCTTGTGGCAAGCGACAAGCTGCATCTGGTGGCAGGTGAGATGGCAAGAGACAAGCTGCATCTGGTGGCAGGTGAGATGGCAAGAGACAAGCTGCATCTGGTGGCAGGTGAGATGGCAAAAGACAAGCTGCATCTGGTGGCAGGTGAGATGGCAAGAGACAAGCTGCATCTGGTGGCAGGTGAGATGGCAAGAGACAAGCTGCATCTGGTGGCAGGTGATGTGGCAAGCTGCATCAGGTAGCCGGTTGACATGACAGGTGAAGTAGCAAGTGTATCTGGTGGCAAGCGACAAGCTGCATCTGGTGGCAGATGACATGGCAGGTAATGTAGCAAGTGCATCTTGTGGCAAGTAACAAGCTGCTTCCCACAACAGAGCTCGAACGGCACTGCGGAAATTCACGGAGGAGGTGGGGTGGGTTGACCCGTGGCGCAGCCGGAACCCACAACAAAAGTTGTTCTCCTGTTTCTCTAAGACTCACCTTTCCCTGTCACGTATTGACCTATGCATCTGCTCGCCCCAGACGGTCAATCTGTTGGAGGATCTTCGATACCTGGTGAGGGGGGTGTCGGATCATTCCCCTCTCTTGGCATCCCTGGTTGTTAGGCCCGCTACGGATCTTCCTAGAGCTCCTTGGAAGCTCAACGCCTTCTGGCTCAATTTGTTCCCTTCCCATGTGCAAGTAGCGGAGGAGATTGCTGGGTTTTGGCGGCGTCATGAGGGTCACCCGGATTTGGGATTGACCTGGGAGACGTTTAAAGCGTTTCTCAGGGGAATCTTGATAAAGGAGGTCAATGGTATCAAGGCCAAGACGAATGGGGTACGGGAGCAATCTGAAGTGTTGGTGAGCAGGCTGGAGGCAGAATTTATTGCAGATCCTTCAGATGCAGCTAGAGAGGCGTGGATAGCTGCACAGGAGGCAGTGGATAGGATTACTAGGGAGTCAGCTGATAGAAAACGTTTTTTCAATAGACAGGCTTTCTTTGAGGAGGGGGAACAAACAGGCCGTTTGCTTGCAAAGATAGTGAAGGCGTCCCAAACGTCCCCATCTATAGGCGCACTACAAAAGGAGGGGGGTGGGCTTGTAAATACTCCCGTACAAATTATGGAGGAGCTAGTTAGGTTTTATTCTGATTTATACAGGTCCCGAGTGACTTATTCAGACTTGGAGTTACAGGAGTACCTGCGGGGAATTGAGCTGCCTAGTTTGTCGGCTAGCCAGAGGGCACTTCTGGATTCTCCGATCAGGTTGGAGGAACTGCAAGAGGCTCTCAGTCTTTTTCCTAACTCCAAGTCTCCGGGGGATGATGGGCTGCCCATGGAAATTTTCAAACAATATGGGGGGATAGTCTTGCCACACTTGCTCAGAGTTCTTAATTTTGCCAGAGATCGACAGTATCTACCAGACTCCATGACCAGAGCTTGCATTGTTCTCCTTCTAAAACCGGGTAAAGACCCGCTTGACCCGGGTTCGTATAGGCCGATATCGCTCTTGCAGAGCGATATTAAAATTTTAGCGAAAGTCCTGGCCTTGAGGCTCAACAAGGTTATCTCCTGCATCATCCACTCGGATCAGTCCGGCTTTATGCCCCAAAAATGCACAGCCATCAATCTCCGCAGGCTTTATTTGAACATTCAGACGAAGTCGGAGCATATGGGAAATAGGGCCCTATTGTCATTAGATGCCCACAAGGCTTTTGACAGTATAGAATGGGGTTACTTGTGGGCTGTCATGGCCAAATTTGGCTTCGGTGAACAGTTTATGTCGTGGGTACAATTACTATACTGTTCGCCCAGGGCGGTGATTAGGGAGGCGGGCCATGTCTCTAAACCGTTTACCCTGCATAGGGGTACCCGACAGGGATGCCCGCTGTCCCCACTTCTCTTCGCCGTGGCCATTGAACCCATGGCAGCCTTGATAAGAGCGAATCAGAGAGTGAGGGGTCTACAATATGGGGAGATCCAGGAGAAGATTATGTTGTACGCCGACGACACCATGCTCCTTTTGGGTGACACTGATGGCTCCCTGGAGGAGGCTATGGAAGTGGTCGGCAGGTTTGGGTCCTATTCTGGCCTGGTCATCAACTGGACCAAGTCCTCGCTTTTATTGCTGGACGGGGTCCAGGGGGGCGAGGAGAGGTTGATTCACAGGGTACCGGTATCTGCAGGATTTAAGTATCTCGGTATCCAGATTACCCCTGAACCACGGGATTTTATTGCGCTTAATTTGACACCGTTGCTGAACAGAATTAGAGATAAAGTTAAGATCTGGTCTCGCCTTAAGATGTCCCTAGTAGGCAGGGTCAATCTTATTAAAATGATCTTTATGCCCCAGCTCTTATATATCCTGCACAACACTCCAGTGGTCATTCCTCTGAAGATGTTCAGGATTATTAATTCCCTTTTTAGGACCTTTATCTGGCAGGCCAAGTCCCCTAGGGTGAAGCTGGAGCAGTTTCAGAAGCCAAAGGTGGCGGGTGGCCTCGCCCTCCCTAATCCTTGGGTATATTATTTGGCGGCTCAGGCGCAACACATCGCCAGGGCTATGCCAAAGGGTCAGGTTCTAGAGGGTGGCGAGGGGCGGTCGGATCCCATTAGGGCCCTGATGTGTTATGCCACTGGCTTCGATAGCGTACCTACTGGTATGGAGGCCCTGGCATACGCATTATCTAACAAAAAGTTTCCCACGTATGCGCTGTTGCAAAAAATTTGGAACAAACTTAGACAGATGCAGGAGGTAGAGGGGTTCACGGGTTTCAGCCCGATCTGGGACAATAGGCACTACGAGGAGTTACTCTCATTGGACTGTGGGGCGCGGTGGAGAAGACATGGTGTTACGCTTCTGAAGCATATTTTTGTTGAGGGTGAGCTAATCCCCTTCCCTGAACTGAGGGAGAGGTATCGCCTTCCACAGTCTATGTTTTTCCAGTACATGCAGTTAAGACATGCGGTGATGGCGCAGGCAGGGGGGGCCCCATGGGTTCTTTCGAAAGCGCCGGTATTCAAATTTATGGCTGAGGTGTCTCAGTTTAAGGGCTTTATCTCTGACGCTTACTCAATGATCCTCAATATCTACCTAGATGACTTTCCTCTTGGGGTGTCCGCGAAGTGGGAGAGGGACGTGGGGACCTTCGAGGACGAACAATGGGAGGAGGCACTTCAGGCAGTGCAGCTGTGCTCCCTGAACGTGGCCCAGCGGCTATCCCAACTGTATATTGTGCTCAGAGTGCATTATACACCTGTCAGACTATTTAAAATGGGGGTAAGGTCAGACTCCAATTGTACTAGATGTGCAAGGGACCATGGCGACCTAATTCATTTACTATGGCGGTGCCCCAAGCTTCACTTATTCTGGTCAGGGGTCGTGGCTCTCCTTAACAGTGTTTATAGGACTAACATTCCTGTTGACCCAAAACCCTGTCTTCTTGGAATTATAGATGATACATTAATGGACGATAATAGCAGGCAAGCCTTGTTGAGAGCTCTGTTTCAGGCCCGTAGGTTAATCCTTCGGCATTGGAAGTCGGTTGATCCTCCAACGTTGAAGGAATGGATTGCTCAAATGGGTGACACCATAAGATTGGAGAAGTATGTTTATCAACACAGGGGGTGCTCTGGAAAATTTGAGCAAGTGTGGGCTCCATGGTTAGATTCCCCTGGCTTATCTCCAGTAGATCTGGTCATGGATAGGCTGCTTAGATAGATGGGGGGGTAGTCAGCCATAGGGGGCAGTCAGAAAGTGGGGAGGTTGATTCTCTGGAAATTTGCTGTGTATAGCATTTGGAGGATGTGGGTATTCCAGTGGGGCTAGTGCCTTTTAAACAGTTGCCTCGGACTGAGGTTGTATGTTGTATGGGAGTCTGCTGTACTATATGTGTAAACTGTCATCTGCACTGGCAGAATGTTTCGGTGATGTGTCTATGAGCTGTGTACTTGCTGTGATTTTCTTTTCTGTTTAAGAAAAATGTTTTTGTTTCTTTTAATAAACATCTTTGATTTAAAAAAAAAAAACAAGCTGCATCTGGTGGCAGGTGAGGTGGCAAGTGACAAGCTCATGACTCCCACTGATCCTGCATTATGGTGAGATGAACCATTCCATTTCATATTACAATGTAATAAATGCAATAAAATCATCCTGGCACCATAACAACCATGGTGCCGTGATGATTGAAGCGCCAACACCAGCCATTGCCCAGACGAATTGCCTGCAAACCCCACCCCCACGCTGCTGCACATAATGTATATAATGATTAGATAGAAATACACACACTGTACATAATGTCACTTACACAAGGTGGCGTTACACGCAGGATTGTACTTACATATTTTGGCGAATATGGCATTGGCGACACACTGAACAAACACCAGAGAAAGTGCAAAGCGGAATTTCTCCTTGTTCTCCCCTTCTCCATACGTCCCCCGCGTTCTACAAAACAAAACCACAACAAACTGATGTCACACAGGTAACACTCACACACAGTATACAATGTATTCTTCTCTACAAGGACATTATAGCAAACCCGAGCTTTACCCATTTAGGACAGAACAACCTTCCCTCCCTTCCTTCCCTCTATCTGTTGTTGCACTGTTACACACACGTGCATATTTTATTTTTTGTAAAAGTACTGGATATAGCCTGGCAAAGATCCCCAGTCTCTTAGTGGTGAGCACACCTACCTTGCAGCACTGGGGTCCTCAGTTCAGTTTCAGGCCAAGAAAATATCTGCATGTTTCATGGGCTTCCTCCCAAGACATGCTGGTAGGTTAATCGGCTCCTAAGTTCGCACAGCCCACATGCAGAGCCCACTAGGAAGTCGGAACTGCGCTGCGCTAATCACAGGCAGTGAGACATTTCCCGATCTCTGCAGCCACGCATCGGGACAATGTCTCCCTGCCTGTGATTAGCGCAGTGCCAAATTCCTGGCGGGCTCTGCACGTTCCCTGTGCGAACATGACGGAGCTCATCCCTACTCCTAAGGAATGGGCCCTGGTATGTCTATGATAAGGACATTAGATTGCATGTTCCTTGAGGGCAGGGGCTGGTGTGAATGTACAGTGCTGTGTAAAATATATATAAAAATAAAACATAAAATAACAAATATATTGTTATTATTGTATTGTAATTTTTATTACTATTCATTTTTTGTTTTTATGTCATTATTGGTGTTGCTATTACTTTAATTTATTATCATCAATATTATTATTGATAATACCACCAATAATAATAATAAGAATAATACCACCAATAAAATTCTAACTATAATATATATATATATATATATATATATATATATATATATATATATATATATATATATATATATATATATATATATATATATATATATCTATATCTATATCTATATC
The DNA here is from genome assembly GCF_905171775.1 of Rana temporaria. Classification (NCBI taxonomy): domain Eukaryota; kingdom Metazoa; phylum Chordata; class Amphibia; order Anura; family Ranidae; genus Rana; species Rana temporaria. The sequence continues at coordinate 35,088,172 of NC_053500.1, read as the reverse complement.
TATATCTATACACACACACACATATATATATATATATATATATATATATATATATATATATATATATATATATACACACACACACACACACACACACATATACATACACATACATACATACACATGTACAGTAAAACCTTGGATTGCGAGCATGATTCATTCCAGAAACATGCTTGTAATCCAAAGCACTTGTATATCAAAGCATTTTTTTTTGCAGGGTATAAAAGAGAAGAGAGGCACCTCTAAATGTAGCAATAAGTTGATAAATGTTGTACCTTCATTAAATGTAACCATATTGCTACACTTAGAAGCTCCTCTCTTCTTTTTATACTCAGTTGCGACATGACACTACTCTTATATCAAGGCAAAAAGTTATAAAACATTTTGCTTTTCTTGCAAAACGCTCGCAAACCAAGGTTTTACTGTACTATATTATTTGTTTTTATTACTATTCAATATTAATTATTTCTTATTTTATTTATTGTAGTTACTATTAATATTTTGGTTATTATTGGTATTACTTCTAATACAGGGCTCGACAAATCCCGGGCGCCAGGTTGCCATGGCGACTAAAAATAGGGTCCTGGCGACTTGGCTTTTTTTTTGTGAGCTGGTGCCATCTGGTGGTGAGCCGTTTGTATTACAAGTTAAGCATTACAAGTTAAACAGCAATTCTAATGTAATTTTTCACTGCCATCTTCTTCCCTCTAATTAGAACCCCCAAACATTATATATATTTTTTATCCTAACACCCTAGAGAATAAAATGGCGATCGTTGCAATACTTTTTGTCATGCCGTATTTGCGCAGCGGTCTTACAAGCGCACTTTTTTGGGAAAAAAAAATTACACTTTTTTTAATTAAAAAATAAGACAACAGTAAAGTTATCCCCATTTTTTTTAATATTATGAAAGATAATGTTACGCCGAGTAAATTCATACCCAACATGTCACGCTTCAAAATTGCGTCCGCTCGTGGAATGCCGACAAACTTTTACCCTTTAAAATCTTCATAGGCGACGTTTAAAAAATTCTACAGGTTGCATGTTTTGAGTTACAGAGGAGGTCTAGGGCTAGAATTATTGCTCTCGCTCTACCAATCGCAGTGATACCTCACATGTGTGGTTTAAAAACCGTTTACATATGCGGGCGCTGCTCACGTATGTGTTTGCTTCTGCGCGCAAGTTCGACGGGGCGCGTTTTCTGGCTCCTAACTTTTTTAGCTGGCTCCTAGATGCCAAGCAAATTTGTCAAACCCTGTTCTAATATAATATTATTATACTAACAATAATAATAATAGCAACAATAATAAATTAAAGCGGAGGTCCACCAAAATTTTTATTTTTTTTAAAGTCATCAGCTACAAATACGGCAGCTGCTGATTTTTAAAATAAGGACACTTACCTGTCCAGGGTGCCCGCGACGTCGGCACCCAAAGCTGATCTGTCCCTCGGCTCTCAAATGCTGCCTCCGCCATCTTCGATAAGGGAATCAGGAAGTGAAGCCTTGAGGCTTCACTTTCTGGTTCCTTACTGCGCATGCTCAAGTCGCGCTGCGCGATCCAAATAGTCGCTGCCGTCTCCTGGGACCTGTGTGTCTCCCAGAAGACAGTGGGGGGAGGCGCTGGACGTCGCGTAGATATCCGCAGATAATGCAGCTATCTATGCCCGGAAGTGGGAGCAAATACCTGTATTAATGCAATAAAAAAAGTGATAAGCGCTCCAAACCGTAGTTGAAAGAACTACTGAGGTAGGTGTCCACAAAAAAAATCTCCACAAAAAATAAAACAATAATGAATAAATGGTGATATCATATAAATCTCAATGGGATATAAATAGTGACAACAAATCTCCAGTGAATCCTGTAAGACAAAATGGAGGGAAAATAATGTTCTTTAAATAAATGGGAACTGTCCTGTTCAAAAGGGTGAAGTCATCAAATAATGTCTCAATCTCAGCGCTGCACTTTTTCTTTTTTATTCTTTGTACACAATATTGTCTTTTGTTGGTGCTAGCTGCTACTGGTTTACAATATTTACAGTTAGCGCAACTTTTTTTCCTCAATTAATGTCTCAATCTTGCCTGGAATTCCTAATATTGCGTCTACATGTAGCAATGGACATCCGTAACCAGTCTCCCAAAACTCTCACCTTGCTGCTGCTGAGTAGTGCCGCTTTCCGGTGCTTCTACCAACTCACCTGAGGGATCGGCGAGTCGGAGAACGGATCCGCCGGTCCCGATTCTTGACCATAGAGATCTCCAGCAGACCAGATAGTCGCCGGAGCCTCTATGATCGTCGGAGGCCGGGCGCGATGGTATGACGTCACGCCCGGCCTCTGCATTCAAAAAACCGGCACCGCTGCGACTAGGAAGCGGCGACAGTTTTTTTTTATTATTATTTTAGGCTTCCCAGCCTAGAGGTGAGATGTGGGGTCCTATTGACCCCCCCCCCCCCCATATCTCACTGTAAAGAGCTCCTGTCATGTCATATTCCTTTTACATTCCTTTTAATAGGAATAAAAGTGATCACATTTTAAATTTATTTTTAAAGTGTCAAAATAAAAAATAAAAGTATTATTTAATTTTGACACTTAAAAAAAAAAAAAATTTTTAAAGTGCCCTTGTCCCCGGAAGCTTGCACACAGAAGCGAAAGCATACGTGAAAACGGTGTTCAAACCACACATGCGAGCTGTCGCTGCGAACGTTAGAGCGAGAGCAATAATTCTAGCCCTAGACCTCCTCTGTAACTCAAAACATACAACCAGTAAAAAAAATTAAAGCGTCGCCTATGGGGATTTTATCGAAGTTTGGCGCCATTCCACGAGCGTTTGCAATTTTGAAGCGTGACATGTTATGGTATCTATTTACTCGGCGTAACTTCATCTTTCACACTATGCAAAAAAATTGGGCCAACTTTACCGTTTTTTTTTTTTTTTTTTTTTTTTTTAAAAGCATGAAAGTTTTTTTTCCCCAAAAAAACTTGTTTGAAAAATTGCTGCGCAAATACCGTGCGCGATAAAAAGTTGCAATGATCGCCATTGTATTCTCTGGGGCAGTGATGGCGAACCTTGGCACCCCAGATGTTTTGGAACTACATTTCCCATGATACTCAACTACACTGCAGAATGCATGAGCATCATGGGAAATGTAGTTCCAAAACATCTGGGGTGCCAAGGTTCGCCATCACTGCTCTAGGGTCTCTGCTAAAAAAACACATATATATATATATATATATATATATATATATATATATATATATATATATATATATATATATATATATATATATATATATATATATATATATATATATATATATATATATATATATACTGGGGGTTCTGTGTAATTTTCTAGCAAAAAAAAATAATTATGATTTTTTCCATGTAGTGCCAGAATTAACCTGGTTGGCAACAGGTAACCACTGTCCCCTCCCCCTAAAGGTGCCAAATGTGACACCGGAAGGGGGGGGGGGGGGGGGGTTCCGAAAAGCGGAAGTTTAATTTTTGGGTGGAACTCTGCTTTAAAATGAATAGTAATAAAAATAACAAATATCAAATCATATAAAGTTATTTTTATTACTATTCATTTATAAATTATTTCATATTTTTATTATTGTTGTTGTTATTATTATTTTAGTATAATATTGGTGGTATTATCAATATTATTATTGATGAGAATACTACTACTACTACTACTAATAATAAATAATAATAATAATAGTAGTAATAATAAATAGCAATAAAATATTTAAAAATGAATAGTAATACAAATAACAAATCATATAAAGTTATTTTTATTACTATTACATTTTTAATTATTTTATATTTTTATTATTGCTATTATTATTTCAGTATAATATTGGTGTATCAATATTATTTTTGATGATAATACCAATAATAACTAAAATAATAATAAATAGCAACAATAAAATATAAAAAAAAACAAAAATAGTAATAAAAGCAACATCTAGAACTACATGCCATATGTAAAGTGTATAGACATACAATAAATAAGGTGGCAGTGTGGAAGTGCCCATATGATGAGTGGCAGTCCTAGCAGTGTGATCCCTGGCAGGCCCAGTGTGTGTATATATAGCCCAGTGTGCCCCTCACATGGGGTAACCCAATAGCTGTCTGGCACACTACACAGGGGTAACCCAACACCCAGCACACACAGGGGGGTATCCCCTCCACTCACATAGTCTCCTGTAGGATTCCATAGTAGAAGTAGCAGACAAACACCCCCAGGAAGCAGGCGAGTAGCCTCAGCCCCCCGGGCCCCAGCACTCCTCCTGTCTCCATGTCTCCTCCAGCTGTCACCGGCACCTCCAGCCGCACATCTCTCTCCACCGGGGACCTCATACACTCCCAGCGACACGCCACCAACGAAGGACCCCGGCCGGGGCTGTCCGCCGCACTGCCGGATCTGCAGAAACAGGAAGAACTTGGCTAACAGCAGGAAAAAAAAAAAAAAGTTCCCATCTACCTGCAGCACCCTGAGTACATTGCACCTCCCCTGATCAATGATTAGCTCTGATCACATCAGCTTCCATACTGACACTCTCAATAAAGGAATAAGGGGCCATATTACTACACCCAACACACAATAATACAAAATCTGCCCTGAGGCTTGAAAATGCCAGTTGTCTGGCTGTCTTGGTGATCCTCCAACATCATTGGCGTCTAAGTCACTGATCGGGAACAAGTCTGAAGTTCTGTCTTTAATGGATGGGCTGCTGTTTTCTCTTTCTGAAAAATGCTGAGTACCCGGCTGTCATGCAGATCCCTTGTCTACATTACTGACAAGTCAGGAACAAATATGGGATCCTGGCTTTAATCTACCTGACAAATCCTGCCAGGCAATTGGCATTTTCAGGGTGAGGAGGCGGTGGCAGGCGCTGAAGGGGATACAAGGTTTTAGATGTCACCTGCTCAGTGTCTGTTCTAAAGCTTGCCATACACCTTACAATCTGATTGTACAACCAACAAGTGAATTATGATGTCATGCCGGACTGGATCCAGATTGATTGGATAAATAAGGTGTGTCCTCCTATTATATATTCTTGGTGTATGGTCAGCTTGTAATGTGCATGGTGACCCTCAGGGGTCTCAAACTGGCTGCCCTCCAGCTGTTGCGAAAACTACAAGTCCCATCATGCCTCTGCCTGAGACAGTCATGCTTGTACCTGTCAGCCTTTGCAATGCCTCATGGGACTTGTAGTTTTGCAATAGCTGGAGGCCCACCAGTATGAGACCCCTGCTTGAGATGCCATGATTTTATTTTTGGCATGCTGGGATTTGTAGTTCTGCACACCCAACAAACCTAAAGTTCTGTTCAATTCTAATCCAGTGTAGGAAAAGTTCACATCCAATCTACAGCCCTGGGAGAGGCTGCACATTATGTGAGTTCACCAGATATATACATTCATTCAGCGTCAGACATGAGATCCCAACCAATGGGATCAGTGGGAGGATGCTGCACACGTGTTGCTTCTCTTTGTTTTTTATTCATTCAGGCAGCGGTGAGGGCAGCTGGGGGCCTTTCTGACAGCTGTCTCTTCCAGGGGTGACGTAGCCTCATGTGGAGGATTCTGATTGGCTGCTGGTTACACGTGTAACCACCAGGCAGTTACTTGTATAGCTCGTCATTATTAATAGAACAGAGGGTCCAGTGATAGGATCAGTAGAGGATGGAGAGTGTAGTGCTGGGGCCTCCCGGTGTAGCATGGAGATCTGTATCTCATGAAGATCGGTATCCCTGCCATCAACTGCGCATGTGCCGATAGGCAAAGGTGGAGAGATCAAAATCTGGTGCAGCTCTTCATTGAAACCAATCACCTTGCCGTTTTTTTTTAAATCAACAAGCTGATTGGCTACCATGCACTGGATTTTGCACTCTCCAGTAATGGTAAGGCTCCGTTTACACTATGGCGTTTCAGATCATGGGCGGAATCGCCGCAAGTCGCAGGACGCCCTTTGCGATCCACGTTATTTTCAATGGCACTCAAGCAGCGTGATTTTTTTTTTCGCGATTGTCGCCTGACGAATTGTGGTAAAATCGCACAAACAGAATCGCGGGACGCTTGTCACGCAAAATAAATTCTTGTTTTTGGCGACGAGCGTCCTGCGATTCCGTTTGCATGACTTTACCACACGCATTCTGCGATTTTGCTTGTGCGATTTTTACCGGGGGCAAAATCGCACCACGAATTTAAGTGCCATTGAAAATAACATGGATCGCAAAGGGGCGCCCCCGCGATTTGCGGTGATTTGATATCGATTCCGCCCGCGATACGGAACGTCATAGTGTGAACAGAGCCCGAATCAACCCCTGTGTGCTCTGCAGTCCAATGGCAAACATGATCCAGTATATAATCCTTCAATAATAAAAGATGTACCTGTGAAGGGGAACACAACTCAGCTTTTAGGCTGGGATCGCACTTGTGCCATGTTAGACATCGCATGTGAATCGCACCGCACTGCTGTGCAGATCCCATGCGTTGTCTGTGCGATGCAATTTTAGCCATACAAATTGTATAACTGAACTCGCATTAAAAATGGTGCAGGACCCTTTTTTTGGTTCGCACTGGAATCGGATGTGGATCCGATCCCTGCACCATTGCTATCCGATCCCTGCACCATTCGGCGGATTACACTGCGATCTGTGAACCGATTTTAGGGTGTCATTAACTTTGCATCGACACCTGCAGCGGTTCGCAGATGTGAGGCCCCATACACACGAGAGGATTTATCCGCAGATACGGTCCAGCGGACCGTTTCCACGGATAAATCCTCTCGAGGATTTGCGCGGATTTCCATGCGATGGAGTGTACTCACCATCGAATCGAAATCCGCGCCGAAATCCTCTGGCGATGACGTGTCGCGCCGTCGCCGCGATTATGACGCGGCGACGTGCGCGACGCTGTCATATAAGGAATTCCAAGCATGCGTCGAATCATTACAACGCATGCGGGGGATCCCTTCGGACGGATGGATCCGGTGAGTCTGTACAGACCAGCGGATCCATCCGTTGGGATGGATTCCAGCGGATAGATTTGATAGCATGTCATCAAATATTTATCCGCTGGAAATCCATCCCAGGGGATAAATATCCGCGGAAACAGATCCGCTGGAGTGTACACACCATAGGATCTATCCGCTGAAACCCATTCGCTGGGATTTTTCAGCGGATGGATTCTATCGTGTGTATGGGGCCTCAGTGTGAACCGCGGGCAAATGACGTCACTTTGCGCAAAGCACGGCGGGAAATTCAAAAGGGAGCATGCGCAGTAGGTCCGGCGCGGGAGCGCGCCTAATTTAAATGGCACACGCCCCTTTGAATTACGCTGGCTTACTCCGGAGGCCGCCAGCGTAAGTTTTCTCGCAAGTGCTTTGTGAATCAGGCACTTGCGATGAAAACTGTGAAAATTACAATTGCAGTTTAACCACTAGGGGGCACTGTAGGGGTTAAGTGTGACCTCATATGTGTTTCTAACTGTAAGGGGGCGGGGCTGGTTGGTTGACGTCATTGATCGTCCTTCCCTATATCAGGGAACAGACGATCAATGACATTGCCACAACGAAGAACAGGGAAGGTGTGTTTACACACACCTCTCCCCGTTCTTCAGCTCCGGTGACCGATTGCGGCACACCGGCGGCGATCGGGTCCGCGGGTCCCACGGGCGCGGTCACAGAGCTTCGGACCGGGGTCGCGAGCGCGCCGCTGGTGGTGCGCTCGCGACCCCACGGCTGGGCTTAAGGAATCACGTACGGGTACGTGATTGTGCCCAGCCATGCCATTCTGCCGACGTATATCGGCGTTCCTTAAGTGATTAATGTAGTGCTATACAAGTCATTCATCCAATAAAAGTTATAACTTCTCTGAATGGAGGATGGGCAGATGAATGAAAGTTCCACCTCTTCCATTTGTAGATCATTTTTCATTGATGGAAGTTATAGTGCAGCTTCTATGAAAGGAGGACGGGCAGATGAATGAGAGGTCTACCCTCTCCATTCATAGATCGCTTTTTATTGCTGGAAGTTATAGCATGGCTTCTATGAATGGAGGATAGACGAATGAATGAAAAGTCTGCCTCCTTCATTCATAAATCGCTTTTTTTTGCTGGAAGTTATAGTACAGCTTCTATGAATGAAGGATGGATTGATGAATGAAAGGTCCACCTCCTCCATTTATAGATCGCTTTTCATTGCTGAAACTTGTAGTACAGCTTCTATGAATGGAGGAGGGTGAGTACAGTCATAGATGAGTGCCTATGACAGGTCCAGCGGCTGTATTAACCCCTGCAGAACCAGAGATTATGGCTGAGGGGGAATGGGAAAGGGACAGAGGACAGATTTCCAATATGACATCCAACACCAGCACAAGGGACACTGAAAACTAACAACCCTTGTGCTGATTTTTTTTTTATATAGATTTTTTACTAGGGTTGTCCCAATACTGATACTAGTATCTGTATCAGGACCGATACAGAGCATTTGGGCAAGTACTTGTACTCACACAAATGATCCCGATGCCTGACCCGATACCTGGTCAGCGGGCGGAGTTTGTGAGCAGAGAGGTCAGGCAGAGTTTGTGAGCAGAGAGGACAGGCAGAGTTTGTGAGCAGAGAGGACAGGCAGAGTTTGTGAGCAGAGAGGACAGGCAGAGTTTGCGAGCGGAGAGGGCGGGTGGAGTTTGCGAGCGGAGAGGGCGGGTGGAGTTTGTGAGCGGCGAGGGCGGGCGGAGTTTGTGAGCAGAGAGGGCGGGCAGAGTTTGCGAGCGGAGAGGGCGGGTGTAGTCTGTAAGTGGAGAGGGCAGCCGGAGTGGGTGGGACGCATCCGTAGGCGATAGGGTGACCACATTTCCAAACTACCATTCAGGGACACCCCCCTTTCCAAAAATCAGCTTGTGGCGTAACGAATCACAGCACAGTGATTGGACACAAGAGGCGGGATTTATGATTTCCCCAATCACAAGCAGGGGGCGAGATTGCGCTCCTCCAGGCATTCCCGGCCAGGACAAGTACTGTCAGTGAGTAAAGCGGTGATGTGGCGGCCTTTTTTGGGGGCATTAGTTTGGCTTGGGGAGTGGCTGTGTCAGTTTCATTCCGGGACACTGTATTGTCCTGGATTGAAGGTGCCCGGGACAGACCTGTAAAATGCCGGACTGTCCAGGGCAATCCGGGACACGTGGTCACCCTAGTAGGCGGAGTCAGTGGGGCGGAGAGCGAGTCCTCAAGTAGGTAAGCTGGAAGTGTGCAGGGCGTAGCTGCATTAGGATTGGTAACCGTCAGCTTGGACATCCCGACGCCCATCTTGGTACACCCTGCACTTGGCCACAGTAAGCCAGCAGCGGACATCTTGTTACACCCAGCCCATATAGTTCGGGCTGGGTGTAACAAGATGTCTGTTGATACTTACTGATGCCGAGTGCAGGGTGTACCAAGATGGGCGTCGCAGCATAGCATTTCAAAATCCTTTCCCCATGTTATTTATTGCGGCATTTCAGTGTCAGCCATCAGTGCCAGCCAGTGCCGATCCTGGGGCCCTAAGCAAAAATGACATGTCACATTAAAGTTGGGGGGGGGCTGCCGAAAATTAAAGATTAAAGTTGAGAAGCGGGGGGAGGGGGTGTTCTGCTGTCGGAAATTACATCTTACATCAAAGTGAGAAGCGGTGGGTGCTGACTTACCTCTTCTTCCATGCAGCCAGCGAGTTGAGAAGAGGCGTGAGGGGTCGAAAAAAAACTTCTCACATGTCGGGGGGCCTCTAGTAATTTGGGGGGCCCTCTGCAGCTTTGCGGGGCCCTAAGCGGCTTGCATAGTGAGCCTATAGGGCGGATCGGCCCTGGTGCCAGCCACATGTCAGTGCCCATAAGTGCCGACAATCAGTGCTATCCATCAGTGCCCATAAGTGCCATCAATGCCGCCCATCAGTGCCAGCCCCATGTCAGTGCCAGCGAACTGTCAGTGCCCATAAGTGCTGCCCGTCAGTGCCAGCCACCTGTCAGTGCCAGCCTTCAGTGCCATCAGTGTCCATAAGTGCCAACTATCAGTGCCATCCATCATTGCCACCTATCAGTGCCCATAAGTGCCATCAGTGCCATCATTTCCAGCCACCTGTCAGTGCCACCTATCAGTGCCCATAAGTGCCGCCTATCAGTGCCCATCAGTCAAACTGTCACATGACATTAAAAAAAGTATCGGTAATCGGTATCGGCGAGTACATGAAAAAAAGTATCGGTACTTGTACTCTGTCTTAAAAAAGTGGTATGGGGACAACCCTATTTTTTACCTAAACGGAGGCTTTAAATCCAGTAGTGATTCCCCTGCTTAGTATACCTGACAGGTACACTTTAAATGGAGGTAATAGATCCGGAGCTTCCTAATGTGCGAGTGATTTCTGTGTGAGATCAGATGCATTTAAATTGCCTAATATGTGCAGCTAAAGCAGGTCATTTCTTGGAGCGCACATCTGTGCGTGACGTTAATTGAAAATATTATGCAAATGCGAGCGGGGTACGACCACGCAGGTGTAATTTCACAGACATGTGGATTGATGTGAGCCGGGGTGCATTGTGGGGGAGAAGTCATACGTCTCCGGAGACAGCCAATGAGGTGCGGAGAGGCAAGGAATACACAGATGGGAAGACGAACAAATATAATTAAAGCTATTATTAAATAGGGGGGATCTCTTCATGGAATTCAAACAGCGAAAGGGCGGAGGGATGGCACGGAATACAAAGAGCGAATAACGCACCGCAGAACACTAGCTGCTTCTTCCTATACCAGTTTAAAGGGGAACTCCAACCAGGATCCTAACTGCGGTTTAGGCGATCGTAAAAAAAAAAAAACGCGCATAGACAAGTGTTTTTGAAACCCTTCATGCCTACGCCTTTTTTCTGACATTTGTTGCTTACAAGTTAAATCAGATTTTTTTTGCTAGAAAATCACTTAGAACCCCCAAGTATTGTATAATTGTTTTTAGCAGAGACCCTAGAGAATAAAATGGAGATCGTTGCAATATTTTACATCATGTGAACACTATGACAGCCAATCACATTGCTCACACGATCCCTGATCCTTCCCATCCCAAAGCATTCAAAACCTTAAAGGGATTTTAAAGTAGACATGTGCACACTGAAATATTTTGTTTCGTAAATTTCGTTTTCGTCCGAAAAATAAATTTATTTAGTTACTCCTGAAATTTGTTTTTATTTATTTAGTTTTTCGTAAAAAAAAAAAAATTCGTCCGAAAATCCAAATTAAAGGGGTTGTAAAGGAAATTTATTTTTTTCATAATAAGCATCCTTTACCTGCAGACATTCGTCTTTTCACATCCTCATTGTTGGTTTTTGTTCAGAAGTTGCTCTATTTCTTCTCTGTTCTGTTCACTTCCTGCTTGTCTGATTTTACTGACCACCGTGATGGGAGGCTTTACTGCGGTGGTCAGTGACGTGCTCACCCCCTCCTGGGAACTACATCTGTGCGGCAGGACGCTCTCTACGTGTTAGAGACGTCAAGGAGGTGTGAATTACTGGGCGTGCCGCAATGCATACTGGGAAATGTAGTTCTTACATGAACGAGCGCCGCAAACCAGGAAGTGAATGAGAGAACAGAAACTAGAACGCCGGAGGTGATATAGATGAAGGAATTTAATAGGTATTTACTCGTTTTTTAACAGAATCATTACACTATTCTGTCTGTCTACCTTGCAGACATTAATTTTAGGCAAAAATTTTTTTTTCTTTACAACTCCTTTAAGCAATGTGATTGGCTGTCATAATGGTCACATGATGTGGCGCCAATCCCGCCAGCTACTGATTGTTAGTCCAAATCGAGAAGTTGGGAGCGCATCAGTGAGCGCGCACTCCGCACAGAAACATCGTCCGCCAAGGGACGCTTGTGCGGCGTGTAGGCGGTAAAGCCCACCCTCTTGCCACCGCTAATAAGTGTAAGGCCCCATACACACGATAGAATCCATCCGCTGAAAAATCCCAGCGAATGGGTTTCAGCGGATAGATCCTATAGTGTGTACACTCCAGCGGATCTTTTTCCGCGGATATTTTTCCCCTGGGATGGATTCCAGCAGATCGAATATTTGCTGACATGCTAAACAAATCTATCCGCTGGAATCCATCCCCCGCATGCGTCGTAATGATTAGACGCATGCGTGGAATTCCTTATATGACAGCGTCGCGCACATCGCCCCGCCATAATCGCGGCGACGGCGCGACACGTCATCGCCAGAGGATTTCGGCGCGGATTTCAATGCGATGGTGAGTACACTCCATCGCATGGAAATCCGCTGAAATCCTCGAGAGGATTTATCCGCGGAAACGGTCCGCTGGACCGTATTCGCGGATAAATCCTCTCATGTGTATGGGGCCTTACACGGGCAGCAACAGGTTAATGGAGGCATTTAGCAGTCTATGGAAGGCTACTTTATTGTTTGATCTTTCCGTTCGGTGCCAGGTTCCACGTCGGCACTCTTCATGTTCTCCATGTTATAAGATCAAACTACGTATTTAGCGTCCTCCTTGGCAAAGTGTTCTAAGTTTCCTAGACTGAGCTGAACTCGAAGCGGCCACAGTCAGACAATTACAGTACGCTCATGCAGATTTCTCAGCCTCTGGGGAATAGTTGATAGTGGTGGATCACCTACCTGTCAGATGAGACATCCTCACAAGCAGATGGATCCGAGACCACGGACACTTCATCTTTCACATTCATTCCTTGTAGAGTTTATCCACGGCTCCCAACAGGAAGTCTGGAAACTCTTTCTGAAAAAAAAAACATCATTTGCAAAACATAATTATAGGGATTGCGCACTAAAAAGATTAACTGGGGGGGCGTGGCTTGGCGCATGGAGCAGTAGGACGTGCTTTCCCCTGGCTCCCTGGACACCCGGCTCCACGGACACTACCGCTGCTAGAATATAGCCCAGAATCACCCCAGACTCGGCACATGGGGAAGGATAAGCCCCGGGCACAGAAGGGCTCAGGCGGGGAACGAAAAGGAGGCGATCTCGAGGATTATTTCGCCCGATCCCGGGCCGCATCACAGCGCCACTCTGAAGCCAAGATGGCGCCGGCTCCTCCGTCCCCAGCACGCTCTGAGTCCTCCCTGCAGTCCCGGGTGAGTGCACATGGCCCCCTCTCTCTCCCTGGGGAATCTGACTTTGTGCTCACTAGGAGCCGTTCCAATGCCTCCCTGGGCTCAGGTGAGGGATGGGACATGGAGGCTCAGATACGCTCCCTGCACAGCTATATTAGGTCCCTGCCTACCAAAGCTGATTTTGAGCACTGTGTTAACAGGATTGAAAAGGCCTACAAGAAGGAGATATCTGATTTTAAAAAGGACGTAGGAGCACGTTTTGAGGACCTGGATGCCACCACTGATGGCCTTAGCACTGCAGTGCAGTCTCATGACAGGATTCTGAATTCTCATACTGTTATGTTGCAGCAGTTGGCGTATCAGCAAGACGACATCGAAAACCGTAATCGTCGCAATAATATTCGCATCCGCGGAATACCCGAATCTATTGACGCCAAGGCCCTGCCTGCCGCTGTGACCGCCATTTTCAATCAGTTACTGCAGCACCCCAAGGATGATCCCATTGAACTGGATCGGGTTCATAGGACCTCGGGCCCTCGGACCCAGGACCCCTCTTTTGTCCGTGACACACTATGCCGGGTCCACTTCTACAAAATTAAGGAATCCATCATGAGAGCTGCCAGCTCACAGGACACTATTCTATTCAACAAGACCCCTGTGATGCTCCTTCCTGACCTGTCACGCCAGACCTTACTGATGAGAAAAGCTCTGAAGCCGCTCACCCTACTCCTGCAATCCAAGCAAATTAAATATCAATGGAGATTCCCGTTTCACCTGCGAGTGCACTACGAGGGCAAGACCGCCATTTTCCGTAATCTTGGGGACCTGCCCACCTTTCTCAGCACGCTGGAGCTTCCACAGGTGGCCCTCCCGGACTGGCCGTTCACACCATCTACACCTGGCTTGCCCTTTGCCTCACCATGGCAGACCCAAGGCCGCAGGCGCAACCCCAAATCCCTGCATCGCCGGGACTCTGAAGATTGAACAAATGCTGGAGGCACTGACCTCTTCATCCATCCTGCCCTCATAGGGGTTTACCCCCTGTGCCTGTGTTGCTATCTTGGTTTGCACACTGTCGGAGTTACTCTGTTGTTTTTCCCTTTCTCCCACCACTGACATCCCCTGTGAACTTGAACTACCATCGCTCCCCTAGTAACTGTCGGTTATCTAGGGTTCCCTCCTGTTAGGCTCCGGCCTACTGATACTTTTGCTTTCATTAACCCTCAGGTCTCTTTTTCTCAGGTCGGTCGGAAGCCGTGAATTGGCTTAAGAGTCTTCAACAGACCACTCCAGACTGCTCGTTGTATACAACCTCTGATAGTCCGCCTATTTTTGCATAATTTTTTTTTTTTTTTTTCTTTTTCTCCTTTATTGTTATTTCCCTTTTTTTTTTTTGGCAGTTACAGTGTCACAATTTAAGTATTGCTCCTCATATTGTATATGCACTTAATTATAGAATATGCTTAGGAATGTTTTTCTTTACTTCATGTTTATTTTGCTGTGCAAACCCCCATGCCAATGTTTTCTCATGTCATGTAGGTTACATATTGATTCTGTTTCATGATTGTTTTTCCGTGGTGCCGGGGTCCGGGGATCCACCCTGCCCGGCGAACTTCCACTGTTCCCCCCCCCCCCCAGGGGTTTTTTCTTTTTTGCAGCGTCACCATGGATGCTGTTTGGTTTTTGGCTATATGCCTTGCTGTGAGGTTTATTTTTTCCTCCTTCCTTGCAGCTTTTTGGAGCCACCTAGTGGCCTTTTTTGTTATTGCCTTTTCTTTTTTCTTTTTATTTATTTTTTTTCCTTTCGTTTGGTTGCATAGGTCGCCCTCCGCACCCATTGCCCCTGTGTATTTTCTATCCTTCCTGCTCTGTGATAGGGGTGCTGCGGACGGCGACAATGCTTCAATCTTGTCTCTATTTAATTTCTGGATCTTATTTCCTTGTACCCTCCCCTGCTCCTTTCCCCGCTTTCTACTTTTCCCTATTCCTTCCTTCACCCCCTTTCCTCTATATCTTCCCTTCCTGGTCCTGTGCCAGCTGTGTTTCTGCTCTAGTGGGCTGCTGACAGGTAACAATCCTATTCCATGTGCCTTTCCTCCCTCTCCCATTCCCCCTCACTTACATGTACCATGGCATCTGTCTGCCCTATAACGTTAGCATCTTTCAACTGCAGGGGGTTTAATACTCCCGAAAAGCGGAGCCAGATTCTCTACCATTTCCACAAGAAACACTCTAATATTTTATTGTTGCAGGAAACTCACTTCCGCACCGATGCCGTACCGGCTATGCGTAACAAATATTACACACAATGGTTCCATAGTACTAACCCCAGAGCCAAATCAAAGGGTGTATCCATAGCGTTCCATAAATCCTTCAACCCGGAGGTCCTGGACACCCTTGTTGATGTTAACGGCCGTTTCCTTTTTCTCAAACTAAAACTAAACAATTTTCTTTTTACAGTGGCCAACATATACGTACCTAATACTGGTCAGGCTCGGTTCCTCTCATCGGTTCTCACCAGACTGTCTTCGTTCGGGGGTCCCTGTTACATCATTGGTGGAGATCTTAATGTCGTCATGTCCCCGTCTGCTGACACATCCTCGGGTAAGTCTTCTATACCACACTCTACACTTACACGCATTAGAGCTCTCTTACACTCTTCCCTTTTGGTGGATGTTTGGCGTATCCAGCACCCCACGGAAAGGGACTACAGCCATTACTCTGCAGCACATAACTCATACAGCAGACTAGACCATTTTCTGATCTCCCAATCTCTGTTAGATACTCCCATTCAGGCTTCCATGGGTCAACTACTCTGGTCCGATCATGCGCCCGTTTACTTGACCCTTGCACGCCCCCCATCACTACGCAGAGGAACGAGTTGGAGGCTGAATGATAACTTGCTACGGGACTCTGTTTGCGTGGCGGAGGTTTCTACCGCCATACAACACTTTGTCTCTGATCATCTTTCTGACACCACTTCCCCTGTCATTCAATGGGAGGCTTTGAAGTGTGTAATCAGAGGGGTTCTCATTCAACATGGCTCCCGCCTTAAGAAAATGAGATCGGGCGACATTTGTCGTCTTTTGGCCACCATAGCGGAGCTCGAGCCCCTCCACAAACGGGATTTGGATCCGGCGGTTTTTGTTCGACTTTCGAATGCCCGCAGGGACCTGCTTCAACTTCTTGATTCACACTCGCTCATAGCTCGGGATCGGGCACGTAATTTTCATTATTCGCTGGCCAACAAGTGTGGCAAACAGCTAGCTCGGGTCCTACACCCTAGATCTTCGCGATGCAACATCCCCTTTATTTCACGCCCTGATCACACCAAAACATTCCATACGACAGGTATATCCTCTGCCTTCCGGGAATATTACTCTCACCTTTATAACCTGTCGCCCACCGACGCGGCCGCACGCTCCATTCCCTCGGGGGGCGACATGTGGGACTATATTGTCGAGACTGCGTTGCCCACCATTGCCGCCTCTGACGTAGTTGCACTGGATAAACCCTTGGGCTCGTTTGAATTTCTAGGTGCCATCAAAGACCTGAAAATAGGCAAGTGTCCCGGCCCAGATGGGTATACCCCTCGCTTTTATAAAACCTTTGCCCCGTTGTTGGCCCCTTTGATGGCTAAAACATTCAATGCCATGGATGATTCTCTCCCCCCGCCTAAGACATTATTATCTGCTAATATCTCCATTTTGCCCAAACCGGGCAAAGACCCCTCCCTTTGTAGTAGCTACCGGCCGATATCCCTTCTTAATGTTGACCTAAAATTGTTCGCTAAGGTTTTGGCCAACCGTCTGTCCCCTCTACTCCCCGGCGTGATCCATAATGACCAGGTGGGGTTTGTGCCGGGCCGAGAGGCCAGGGACAACACCACCAAGACAATCCATTTAATCTCCCTTATCCAGCGCAAGGGCCTGAGGGCCTGCCTCCTCTCATTCGATGCTGAAAAAGCATTCGATCGAGTTAATTGGGGATTCCTCAGACTCTCCCTGGAACAACTGGGGATAGGTCCGTCCTTTATCTCTAAGGTGATGTCCCTCTATTCGCATCCCTCGGCCTCGGTCTTGGTTAATGGCTCCACTTCAGAGGCTTTCGACATCTCCAATGGCACCCGGCAGGGCTGCCCCTTATCTCCCCTTCTTTTTGTCATTGTAATAGAACACTTAGCCTGTGCCATTAGACAAAACTCTTCCATACATGGGATCCACACACCTTCCGCCCATCACAAGCTTTCGCTCTACGCGGACGATCTTCTGGTATACGTACAGGACCCCTTCTTTTCCCTACCGTCCCTCTTTGCAGAATTCCGCCGTTTTGGCTCATTCAGCAATTTTAAGCTCAACGTTTCCAAGACCGAGGCCCTCAACATTTCCCTTCCCCCTGCCACCATGACCATGTTAAAAAACAATTTCTCCTTTCAGTGGCAAGCAAAGGGGATTTCGTATCTTGGGGTCATCATCCCGTCTAATCTCGCCAACCTATTTTCCCTCAATTATGTACCCTTGCTCTCACGTGTCCGAAAGGACTTAGAGGAATGGGGAGGGTCTTCTCTGCCGTGGTTTGGCCGGATCAACACTCTTAAAATGGACACTCTTCCCAAACTTCTATACCTTCTCCAAACTATTCCAATTGTAATCCCCAAATCTTTCTTCACTTCTCTACGCTCTCTTGCCATTAGATTCTTATGGAGTCGCGGGTTGCCCAGGGTGAAGTACAACTTGCTCACCCGCTCGAAGTTGCAGGGTGGAGCCGGTCTCCCTGACTTTGAAACATATTACAAGGCCACCCATGTAGCGCGAGTATTGGAATGGTTCCCTCGTCCGTTTTTAAAGGCCTCTGTTGCCATAGAACAAGACCTGGCCCACGTTGATCTCCGGTCCCTATTGTGGGGATATAGGTCTGACTTGACACGCATGCCCCCCCCATCCCCACTTACACTGGCTTCCCTTAGGATTTGGTACAACAGGGGGTTGTGCGCCCTTTTATCCTCGGACCCCTCTCCACTGACCTCACTATTTGACAATCCATCCTTCCCTCAGGGTATTGGGGTACCGTTGTTAGGTCCCTTTAGAAGGACCGCATGGCCTCAAGCACGCTCGTTTGTTCACCCGACACTGGGGACGCCGGTGGTACCGGAGGGGACGCACGATTGGCTAACTGCTATACATCTCTCTACACTCACTAAGCACCTACACTCTTCTTCTCAAATACACCGTCCTAATACCGAGTTTGAACGTCTGTGTTCTCTCTCTGAGACCCCTAGACACCTTCTATCAGGCATATATAGTCTTCTCCAGTCACTCACACACTCCGAGCTCCCGTCTTACACTAGGATGTGGTCCGCAGACCTGGGTGAAGACATCCCACGCTCAGACTGGCAGACTTCGTTTCACTTTACCCATAAGTCCACGATCTCCTGCTACTCGCAAGAAAAGAACTACAAGATTCTCTCAAGGTGGTACAGGGTCCCCTCCATGTTGCACAAAATATTTCCGTCCACCCCGGCATCCTGCTGGCGATGCTCTGCAGCTACGGGTACATATCTTCACGTCTGGTGGGAATGCGAGAGGATCCGCCCCTTCTGGACTCAGGTATTTGAGTGTTATAATAAGACTTATGACGAATCGTTGGTTCCCTCCCCCAAAATTGCTCTCCTGTCCGTTCTGCCTGGCTCCATTGCATCGCAGAAGCGGAGTCTCCTCCGCTTCTTTATGTCTTCAGCGAGGCAGCTCATACCTTCCTACTGGAAATCGACCACCACTCCTCCCTTGTCACATTGGGTTTCAATTATGAACGATACTATGAGAATGGAGGAGATGTTAGCTCTGGACAATGATACCTACGAGAAATATAAACAACTGTGGATCACCTGGCTCCACTTCTCTTCGTCTGATACTTTGTTGAGCATGTTGCCTCCCGCAACATGATCATAAGTGTGATGTTTTATTCCCCGGGAAGGGTTGGGACCCCG
The DNA here is from genome assembly GCF_905171775.1 of Rana temporaria. Classification (NCBI taxonomy): domain Eukaryota; kingdom Metazoa; phylum Chordata; class Amphibia; order Anura; family Ranidae; genus Rana; species Rana temporaria. Next base: position 35,069,071 of record NC_053500.1, on the reverse strand, counting down.
ATGCAGGACCTTCCGCCATGGATGCACCTCCCCTCACCCTCCCTCTAGATTGTCCTGTCGGCAGCCCACGCATTCCCCCTTTCACATCTCCTCTCATCTGTGTCTCATCCACCTCCTCCCTCTCTCCTCCTTCTCTCTTCTTCTCCTTTCTCATTTCAACTTTCTCTACACTCCTGCTCCTCTTTTCCTCCTTTTTCTTTCTCCCCCTCCCCCCCCTTTTTTATTTTTTATCCTTATCTTGTTATATCAATACAGTAGTCTACAGTCGCAGCTCCGCTAAAGGGCAGAGACCTTAGTGGTCACGCTTAACTTCCTTCATTATTGGTTCATTTTATATAAAGTTGTTGCCTTGTCTATTGTTATGCTTATTGGTGAGAGTCTAGCTGTAGGCGATAGCCACTTGGCTGATTCTTCCCTCCAATCATTATTGTGACTGTTTGCGGACTGTGCCTTCTAATGTTTATTGCCTTTTATATGTTTGATATGTCAAAATTTCCAATAAACATATTTTCGACTCTAAAAAGATTAACTGCTCTGATCCCAGAAAAAAAATATTATATATATATACTGTACATTTAGTATATAAAAAAAGTGACCTTATGTTGGGTGAATGCATTCAAGTAGTGCTAATAACCAGTTTAAATATAACAGCAAAAAACACACAAAGAAATCATTTAGCAGAACTTTTTGGCAGAGGATATTCTTGTTTACCGAGGGCTTGGAATAAGACAGAGGCGGAGATAATAATAACCAGGGAGCAGTAAGACTCCACTGGTGGTCTGTATGTTGATACACTGAAAATAAATCAGGTAGGTTAAGTACATTATGATGAATGAAAAACTATATTTGGCAGTGCTTCGGGGTGGCCAACTCTGGCTGTAGAATAATAGGGTGACCAGACATCCCCGGTTTCCGGGGACAGTCCCCGGATTGAGGACACTATCCCCGGACCAAGTCTGTCCCCCGACCAAGTCTGTCCCCAGTTTTGTCCCTGGATTGGATTTGAACAGGGGCTGGGGCAATTTGAAAGACAGTCAGTGCAGAATAAAAAAAAAAATCAGAATTTCACCCCCCCCCCGTTCTAGCTTGGGGGGGGGGGTGTATTTGTTCATTATCTGTGCCCCTTTCTGATGATCATGTGCTGGTCGGTAGTGGAGGGTGCATGCCCATTCAGCTCCGCTCGCATGTTCTTCTGCCTTGGCTCAAGTCCCGGCCAGCCGCCTGCCTGCTTATCTCCTTGCCTTCCCTAGCGGAGTGATCTTCCTCTGCTCCCCACCCAGTAGTAGCTGGGGCCCGGAAGGAGAATAACTTGACAGGCTGTGAGGTAAGCGGTGGCGGCGACGGGCAGAGAGTCGCTGATTGCCGCCATTACTAGTAAGAAAAAATATGTCCCCGGATTTCATTTTAAAAATCTGGTCACCTTACTGTATAATGGTGAATGCATGAAAAAAATCAAACAGGTTCTTTTATCCACTCTACACAGGCTGGACGTTTCTTCCCTTTCAGTTATCTGACATCTGGAGCCAGCGGCTGCCAGAATACCCGAAACGGTGCCTGCATCTGTTTGGATGGGGCTGTTTGGCTTGCTATACAGCACGCCGGGGATGGGTCATGGATAGGAAGTATGTTTCTCCTCGGTTTGGGTTGTGGTCCCTTTAAGGGGGGTGACAAGCAGTGTGGGCCACTCAGGAAAACTCTTAAGGGGGGTGACAAGAAGCAGTGGGGAACACTCAAATGCAATTTGAGGGGTTCTGAGGTGATCCAGTAAAGGGGGAAAGCTGACTTACAGTTTCTCCAGGATTATTAAGTCCCCAATGGGTCCTAGAATTCGGGGCCTCAGAGAGATTTTGGGTGGGAAAGAGCTTGCAATCCTGACTATGGGTACTTTGGTCCTGAAGTGGTTAAGCCACCTTCCAGAGAGGCCTGAAAAGGGCAGGATGCGGTCAGCAGGTGTCCATGAGGTGTTGAGTGGAACAGGACACAGTTGTGAGAGGCTTGTGGGCTGTCTGGCTGCTGAGATGCTGCCTGGGCTCTTCTCTGTTTGGATCCCTGGAGCATTGGGGGGGGGGGTGATCCAGTAAAGGGGGAAAAATGACTTACGGTTTTCCTAGGATTATTAAGTAATCAAATTTGGGTCCCAGAGTTCGGATGATCAAATGCATTTTGGGTGAGAAAGAGCCTCCAATCCTGACTATGGGTACTTTGGCCCCCAAAAATTGTTAATCCACCTGCCAGAGAAAGCTGAAAAGGGCAGGAAGCAGTCAGCAGGTGCCCATGAGATGTTGAGAGGAACAGGACACAGTTGTGACAGGCTGTCTGGCTGCTGAGATGCTGCCTTGGTGCTTATGACTTTTTTTGCACCCCTGGAGCAGGCGGGGTGATCAAGTAAAAGGGGAAAACTGACATGCCGTTTTTCCAGGATTATTAGGTCCCCATATGGGTCCCGGAGTTCGGAGACTCTAAGAGATTTTGGGTGGGAAAGAGCCTCCTCCAATCCTAACTATGGGTTTTTTAGTCCTAAAATGGTTAACCCGCCTGCCAGCGAGGGCTGAAAAGTGCAAGACGCAGTCAGCAGGTGTCCATGAGGTGTTTAGTTGTACAAGACACATTTGTGAGAGGCATGTGGGCTGTTTGGCTGCTGAGATTCTTTCATGGCTCTTGTGAAGTTTCTTAACCCCTGGAACAGGCGGGATGATTCAATAAAGAGGGAAAACTGATATGGGTCCCTGAATTTGGAGAGATTTTGAGTGGGAAAGAGCCCCCAACCTTGACTATGGGCACTTTGGTCCTGAAACGGTTAAATGACCTGCCAGAGGGGGCTGAAAAGGGCAACAAGTAGTCAGCAGGTGTCCACGAGGTGTCGCGTGTAACTGGACACAGTTGTAAGAGGCTTATGACTGGCTAATGACATGCTGCCTGGGCTCTTGTGACTTTTCTGGACTTTATTGTTTGTTTCATGCTGAAAATAAGTTGTTTTCATTTGCCTTTTTGCAAAATAAAGACAGCTGGCTGGTGATCCAGTACCCCAAAATATCACAATTTATTGAGTCATTGTCACAAACTACGGTGAACGAGAGTGAACCACAACTGCGGTTAGGGAAAGGATTCAATGCACTTCTCTATGTAATGTGATTTTCAGTACTGGACCCCAGGCGTCAATCTAATCAGAGAAAAGAGGTTGGGGGTTCACTACATCATATCTCTCACATATAGAGGTGCATTGAGCTACTAAGGGAGCAGGCATTACAACATGCCTTTAACCCTTAGCTTAGAAAAGGTATAGCGAACATGTTCAATATATTAGGCCGGGAGGCCGTATAGTACTAACAACAAATGTCAAGCACGTAGCATATGAGAATACTGTATGCAGATAGGATATACTGAAGCTTAATTGGTTCAAGAGAGTATGTCCCTTTAAGATATTCCACAACTGTTATAGGCAATCATGATAACTATCCCAAGCACAGCGGTAGTATAAAGTTGAGCCAGGTTCAAATGCAGTACTTAGTTAATACAATATGTGAGCAGGGTACCGTATTTATCGGTGTATAACGCACACTTTTTTCCCCTTAAAATCAGGGCAAAATCGTGGGTGCGCGTTATACGCCGATTCGCTGTCTCTGAGCGCCGCCGCCGACATATACCGAGCACAGTACACTCGGGTACACTTGGCTATGCTCAGCCTCGCTCGGCGACACTCGTGGTCACGCCCTGTGCCGCCTCCTAGCCTTTATGCGAGAGGAGCCGAGCTCTGTATATGTCGGCGGCGGCGCTCAGAGATAGCGCGGGAGAGCTCAGAGACAGCGTGGGAGAAGCGGGGAGGACACCACCGAGGCCGCAGACGGACGCCGGACCAGACAAGGCCGCCGATGGATGCCGGGCAAGACACCAACAAACTGTAAGTAATTCATTTTTTTTACAGGAATTTCCCTTCTAGAGTATGGGTGCGCGCTATACGCCGGTGCGCGGTATAGGAAGATAAATACGGTAATTCAGAGCAATAAATGTAACGTGGTAATGTTACTCATCTGTTTGCATAGATGAGAGTTCTTCAGCATTAGCAGAGTATTGTAGCTGCAATGGGATTCTGTAATGAGTATCCTTGTGGTCAATATCTTAGGGTGTCCCCAGAGAAATAGCAATAAGCAGGGCAGCCTGGATCCAGGTAGAGCATAGTTAGTAGCGTTAGTTGTAGCTTAATCGTGGCATGGATCCAGCGTGCAATGGTTTTCAGCTTGGGGAGAATAATACCAGTAATTTTGTGTAGCGTGGTCTGGCTACGGCCGACAATAATAGAACAGCGTGTAGTAAACACGCTGTTCTGGTTATAGGAGTAAAGCATGTGTGCCGAATAGAGCGTTAATTACGCTCGGCACTTCCGCGTTCCACACTGGAACGCACGCGGCGCTGGGCGATGACGTCAGTGCGCGGTTGCCGTATGCGCTCCAGCGTGGAACGCAATACGGCAACGAAAGTACCATTTACAGTCAGGTGGTGTTGATAAGGACACCCAAGGCACCAAATTTCGAGGCATGTATGGCAATCTTTGGCTAAACATGGGCTCTGGGACTGTGTCTAATACTGGCTATACCTGATAAGAATTTGATTGGTTGTATCACCCAATTAAATTGACGAGCATACATGGTGGCATAGTGTTTAACACTATGGTTCTTCATTGAGGACACTACTTGCATAGAGTTTGCATGCTCTCCCTGTGCTTGGTGGGTTTGTTACATCACTCCAAAGACATGTTGGAAGGTTATTTGGCTTTCGTCTAAATTAGCCCTATTATGTGTGCTATGGACTTTAGATTGTAAGCTCCTTGAGATCAGGGACTGATGTGAAAGCACAATATGTAAAGTGCAATGTAAAATTTTGGTGATATATTGACACCTGTAATAAATAAATGTAAAAATGATGATCAACCTACTGGGCAATTCATACTGTACTATGCATATGATGAAAAAATACTAAGCAAAGGTTACCTCCAGTATAAATCACATTGGAATTGATATGTAATATCAATTAAAGTGAATTGAAACTTAATGACTTCCCTGATTTTGGGCCGATCCCCACCTCTGGAGCCAGTCCCTGTCTTTTGATTGATCTTCCCATTGTCCAATCACAAAACTTCAGTGGTCAGTAAAGGTTGTTATATGCTTCCTCCCACCCTCCGGTGTCACATTTGGCACCTCTCGAGGGGGGGGGGGGGGGGCCTGTTTGTCACAGGTTGACTCCAGCCGGAGTGGGTGAAGTGCCCCTGGACAGACCTCTCTCACAGGCCTGGCAGCCAGAGCGCCACTTAGAGCTTCTGGGAGGAACAAGTCTCTGCCACAGACTTGGCTCTAATTAAATTGGGATGTTAAGGTGAGGCCTCTGCCACAGGCCTAGCGCTTGAGGTTTGAATAATCGAGCAAATCCTTCCAGTATGTCTTTTGGGGTCACGACTGACAGTCTGAATGTAACCTGTCAGTGTCCGGTCACCCAGATCCCCGGTGGTTCATTCAAGCCCTGTTGGATCACCTGCCTCCGGGTTCTCCTCAGACCGATCCCCCACCAAACAGCACCCAGCTTGGGATCTTCTCAATAGGTATGGGAAACCAGTAAGTCACTGGGGTCCCCTGGCAGCATCAGTTGCTCCGGGCCATGAAAGCCCAGAGTCAGGAACTCCGCGTAGCACGCGACCCCGGCCTGGTAGGCCATAGTGATGGGGTTTCCGTGATGTGCGCACACCCTAAAGGTGGATGCCACACCTGGTACCGTTAATCTGCGAAGAACCCCGAACAACGGCCTCAGCCACATAAATACCCCTCCCCAGCATGCCCCGCGAGGGAAAACTCCTCTAATTGGCTGCTGGGAAGAAGCGGCTCCGCCTGGACCCCCCTCTGGCACCACCTGCCACCCAGAGATGAGGCTGCATCTCTGGGGTACAGACTGACCCACAGGGCAATCCAGATTTGGCGACAGCCAAATTTAACAAATCAAAGAATGAGAGCAACATAACTCTCTCATTCCCCCACTAAATTTAAATATAGCACCTGTACGAAAAGTACATAGGCGCTACAGGAGATATCCTTTTTACCTACCGGAAAGCCTTATTATAGGCTTACCTGTGGGTAAAAGTAAAAAAAAAAAAGGGTTTACAACCGCTTAAAGGCAGTTCTGAAGGCAAAAGGGGGTCCAACCCGGTACTAGCAAGGTGTACCTAATGCTGGCCATATACGCTCAGAATTTCGGCTGAAACTGGTCGTTTTCGGAAAGATCCTTCGACAATCGTGCCGTCAGTGGACCCAACTTTACCAAGGATTTTGATTGTGGGCCTGGCTAATGTCGATGGATTTATAATCAAAACAATAGGAATATTCTTTCTTGTATAATTTATATATGTTTGTATTGTTATCCAACGATCACTACGATCATGGAAACAAGTTTATTCTGTCAGTAAGTGGCCAATTCGCTTTCGACCGAAGAATAATTGCGCAGTCTGAAAACGGCTTAAATTCTGTGCGTGTATGGCCAGCATTATTGTGACCATCGGTGTCCTCTCCTTAGGGCAAGGGGGAGCAATTGACCCCCCCTGGAAAAATCAAGAAGGGCCGGATCCCGGGCCGGATATCACACAGGCACAGCGAGCAGAGTGAAGCCGCCTCCCCCACCTGCTGTGCGGCGCTGATGGCTGATCTGAGGTACTGAATGGGATGGGGGAGGGGGGTCTGTCTGTGCTCAAGGGGGGGTTTGTGCTGAATGGGGGGGGGTGCATCTGCTGAAGAGGGGGTCTGTACTGAAGGGGGGTATGTGCTGAAGGGGGGTCCATCTGTGCTGAAGGGGGGGTCTGTGCTTAAAGGGGGTCTGTGTGGAATGGGGGGGTCTGTGCTGAATGGAGGGGTCTGTGCAGAATGGGGGGTCCATCTGTGCTAAATAGAGGGGTCCATCTGTGCTGAGGGGGGGTCTGTACATTCTCTAGACTATAGTTATATGGGCATGGAGAGAAGCTGAATTATCTGAAGAGCTATTTTACACTGTCAGCTGGCCACGTTATTGGTAAAGCGCCGCTAAAAAGTGGCGCTTTACCACTGTTTTAGCTGCGCTTTTCGCCCGCTAGCGGGGCGCTTTTAACCCCCGCTAGCATTTGAAGAAAGGGTTAAATGCGACTGTGTATCGCCGCTGCTGAAGCGCCCCCCCCCTGAAAAAATTTCAGCGGATGCCCATGATTGTGACCTTTGAGTGTATATTCTTATAGGAATGATTTTTGTTGAAATAGGTGGTTGAGCAACAGGGTCTCTTTAAATCTAAATGGGTGTAAAAGTGACAATAATGTGCCATAAATTACAGTAAAAGCCGTTATGTGTCTACTTTTTTATAAATAGGCTTATTGGAAACAGTTAAAACAGTATCTGGCAACCATTTACCATATTATTATACAGTCATTTATATGATAATGGCCATATTAATTTACTTTTGTACATTTGAAACCAATTTAGCATTTACATGCCTATTAGGAACGGGGATGTTTAATGTGGATTTGGTCGTATTTTAGATATGTAGGCGGTGAGATAATTTTCTGCCTGGCTGCCAGCCTCTATATCTTTATAATGAAACATGCATTTGTAACCTGGCTTTAGTTAATTACAATATTCCCCAGTCGGAGCTCAGTTCTGCCTTACCTGAGCAGTAGATCACAGGGAGTGCCGACTCCTCCGGCTCCGCACTCTCTGGATTTACAATGACATTCTCGGGGGTTCTAGTTGGTTGCTTTTACAAAACTGGCAGTCACAATGTTCCAGGAGATGGCTTGTGTCCCTGTGTCCCCTCCCTACGCATACGCGGTCACACTGACCCAGCACATAAACCTTGTTCAGGTCAAAATCATCTGACTCCTTTTGAAAGTTCAGGTTCTAAAACCAAACTGATATATTAGGGGTCATGCACAAGTTTGTAAAAAAAAAAACGCTGCGTCCAGATCTGTTTAGCGCAGTTACGTAGTTTTTACGTATCTGAACACAGAAATATTATATCGCTTCGACCCATGCTGTTGTGGAAATTTAATGAAGATGTATTTAATGGGCTAGATTCAGATAGCCCTGCGTAATTTAGTGCGGGCGTAACGTTACGCCGCCGCAAATTAGGGCGCAAGTTCCGTATTCATAAAGAACTTGTGCCCTAAGTTATGGCGGCTTAACGTATGTGGGCCGGCAAAAGCCCGCCTAATTCAAATGGGGATGATGTGGGCTTGTTTTATTTAAATTATTGTTGACCCCGCGTATTTTAAGTTTTTTACGTACGGCGCATGCGCCGTTCGTGAAAGAATCCCAGTGCGCATGCTCGAAATTCCGCCGCAAATCGTCAATGCTTTCGACGTGAACGTAAATTACGTCCAGCCCTATTCGCAAACGACTTACGCAAACGACGTAAAAAAAAAAAAATTTGACGCGGGAACGACGTCCATACTTAACATTGCGTATGCCTCATAGAAGCAGGAGCAATGTTACGCCGGAAAGAGCCTTACGCAAACTACGTAAAAAATTCCGCCGGGCGCACGTACGTTTGTGAATCGGCGTATCTAGGTCATTTGCATATTCTACGCCGAAAACGGCGGAAGCGCCACCTAGCGGTCAGCGTAAATATGCACCCTAAGATACGACGGCGTAAGAGATTTACGCCAGTCGGATCTTAGCCTAATTTCGGCGTATCTTGCTTTCTGAATACAGAAAGAAGATACGCCGGCGCAGCTTTGAATTTACGCGGCGTATCTATAGATATGTCGGCGTAAATTCTTGCTGAATCTAGCCCAATATGTATTGTCATAGTGGCACCCATTGTTGGTTTTCTCGCAGCCCGCTCTAGAGAGCTGACTGATGCTGACTGAGACTGGTTGAGATACACCTCCTGATTTGGAGAAGGGTGTTTGTAGAGTGGGGGTGTCGGCCGGCGAAAGGGCCCCTGTGTCATGCACAGATATTCGCCTTCCGGGTGCGTCCGCTCTGCAAACGCATTGTCAGTTTAGCTGGTGTGCGCTCCTGTCATCTCTCGGTACCTGATCAACACTGTTTTGTGATGTGAGCATACACCTGCAGATAAGCTCCCCTCATCAGGAACTGTGTCCATTGGTTATTGTATTATTACTGTATCGTATTGTTGTTGTATTATTACTGTATTGTTATTGAATTATTACTGTATCCCTGTCGGAAGGGTTTATCATGTGCTGCCAAATCCATTTATGGGCATCTGCTGTGTGGAGCCCCCATGCTGTGTACTGACTTCCCATGGAGGAGGTCACATGCTGTGACATCACTTCCTATGGTCACATGCTGTGATCTCCTCCAATCAGCTGTGGGCTGTGAAGGTTTTTGTGGTAATAAAAGGACTCTGGATGTGCGTCGGCGGCAGTCTGGTGAGGATGTCAAGATGAAAACAAGCTGATGGGTGATGGTGTCTTATTGTATGAATGGAAGGAGATGAATGGTGAGTGAAACCTTTAGCTTAACCTCTTTCCGACCGCGCTATAGACAAAATACGTCTACAGCCTGGCCCGTCTTCCCGGAATCCTGCTCCCGCATGCCCCCTAGGGCGCGCTCCCGGAATTATCCGTGAGCGCCGGCGCATCACGGATTGCGGTAAATTGCCGCTGATAGCGGCCGTTTACCACGTGATCGCTCTGTCAAATGACCGAGCGGTCACTTGTAAACAAACCGGCGTCATGTGATTTGTTGAAAAGATGCGCAGTTAGTACTAAGGGGCCCAAAGTGTGCCAAGAAAATATCCCCCCGACACCAATACACAACATTTCCAGAATCCGCCCCTCTTCCTGACTAACGACCCTGCAAAACAAGTTATTTGTTCCTTGGTTATATCCCGACTTGACTACTGCAACTCCCTTCTCACTGGCCTACCTATACACAGACTATCCCTCCTTCAGTCTATTATGAATACTGCTGCCAGGCCTTTACAACTTACTAACTGATCCGTGACTGCTGCTCCTCTCTGCCAATCCCTTCACTGGCTTCCACTAACCCAATATATAAATACTAACCACAACATACAAAGCCATCCACAATACTGCCCCCAGCTACATCACCAACCTCATCTGCAGATATTGTCCAAATCATCCTCTCCACTCCTTCCAAGACCTTCTGCTCTCTAGCTCCCTCGTTACCTCCTCCACCAGGACTTTTCCAGAGCCTCTCCCATCATCTGGAACTCCCTTCCCCAGTATGTCTGGTCAGCTCTTACCCTGTCCATCTTTAGGCGATCCTTGAAAACTCATTAATTCAGGGAAGCCTACCCCACCTCCACCTAAAAAAAGGTACTTGAGTCACCTCCATCAGATCACCCCCTGCAGCTATTTCTTTTTGTACCACCTCCCCCTTCCTTTAGATTGTAAACTCCAAGGCCCTCCTATTCCTACTGTACTTAGTGATGTTGTATTTGTATTGTTCCCCATTTGTAAAGCACCATAAAAACTGTTGGCACTATAAAAATCCTGAATAATAATAATAATAATAATGTGACTACAAAAAGGATACTGGTGATTTTTTTTTTTTAAATAAAAACAACTTAAAAAATTCTGTAGTAATTGTAGCGGGGTCACACTGTCATGGACTACTGACAGCCTGAATCCCCACCGGAGCTCCAGCCACACTTGTACATATATGTTGATATTTCTTTAAAAGCAATGCATTGTGGGATCAGAAGTACCGGGAGATATGGACTCCATTGACACTGAGTAGGAACAGACTACACTTCCCACAATGCCCTGCCTTATTGGAGCACATGACACCTCCGCACAGACATATGGGGAAGGTTATTTAAAGACAGGGAGGAGCTGACTTCGTTCTCTTGGGACCTGCACCTTCTCCTCTGCGGAGCTGTGGAGAGCACCACAGCCCAGCTGCTAGGCCTGAAGCCTGGGCCTGGATCCACCGGAAGACCAACCATCCGGAGGGAAGCAAGACCAAGGGTGTCCAGCTCGTGTCCCAGGAGACCGGAGAAGCTCGCCAGCTGACGATCGTAGCAGTGGAGAGTCTGATACCGGAGACCGTGTGTTGCAGAGCAGTGACTGATCGGTGCGTCTTTGTGAAGGACTCGGGCCTGCTCGGGTGAGAGGGCACATGCCCAAACTTCAAATCCCATCTCAGCGTATAACTTAGTGCCACTCCATAAACCGGAGCCACGTGTTTGATCTCTGACTGAATCAGAGAGGCCTAACAAGTTGAGAGTTATACCAGCAGAGTTGACTGACGCTGACTGGAGATCAGGTCATCAGCATTGGTATTCATCATACCCTTTTTGACTGAGTTTATTCCCTCTTTTTCCCCCTTTGGATTACAATTTAAAAGTGCACCAACAGCTGCAACATAAACTTGGTCCTTAGGAGACATTCGGGAGCTGTTTGAGCCAGGCCTGGCAAAGAGTTCTACATTAGCTGTTTTGCAGGACTACCCGCTAGGGGTAGCTCGAAAGCATAGACTGCCTAGACTGACTGATGCTTAGCAATATTACCCTTGTAGTTTAGATTTTCTTGTCTTTATCTGCTGACTCTTGCAAGGGCCCTTGCAGAGTAATTTTTATGTTAATACCTATGTATGTTTGACCTGTTATTCAAACCCCTTCATCCTCTTTACCATACTCAAAGTAAAGTTATTCTTTGGGTTGAACATATTCATTGTGTGAGGTGTGCTTACTCTTGGAAGCCGTCAACTGGAAAAGGTAACAATATTACTGTATTACCATTGCAAGTTTTATATATGCTATTGTGGCCCCAGCCAAGTAGGGGTCACAATACTATTGCAGTTTATCTGGCGTGCCAAGGGAGGGTTCGAGTCAATTAAAGGGGGTGAGTCAATTAATGAGAGTAGATCCCAAATCTAACCAGCAGCTCCTGAGGGGGTTGCGCTACATAATCAAGCAATTGTATTTGTACCATATTTGTGCCATTTGGGCTGATGGTAAGGTGGTGACTTTCCACCTACTTTAATAGGGATGGTGAAAATCGAGCATGTTCATTTTCCTAAAATTGGAAGCCATTGGTAAAATTATGGCGTTTTGGCAAAATGCATTGGAGTCAATTGGAAAGGTGGAATTAAGGTTGTTTTGGTGATTTCTTTCAACAGTGCAATGGGCTTTATCCACTTGCCGACTGTATACTGTTCATATACTCGGCAAGGTAGGTCTTCTGTGCAGGATCATGTAGCTGATACGTGATCCTGCACTCCTGGGTCTGGGGCACGCATGCGCGCCGCTGGTGACCTGCTCCCGCTTTGATTGGACACAGCGGGAGGCAATCAGCAGGTCTGGTGGACTCAATGTCCGCCGGGTCTCTGCCAATCATTTGGGATAGAAACAGAATGGTAGTCTGCCTATGTAAACAAGGCAGACTATCGTTCTGTCAGTAGGGAAGGTAGTGCTCCTGTGAATCTCTGCCTTCCCATAATACAAGCACCTCCTACACAATGAGTAAATACATTTTAGGCACACAATTGACCATTTGATCGTCCCTGATGGTAACCCCTTCCCTGCCAGTGTCATTAGTATAGTGACAGTGCATATTTTTAACACTGATTACTGTATTAGTGTCACTGTGTCAAAAGTGTCACTTATGCCGAGTACACGCGGTCAGGATTTCCGACAAGAAAAGTTCGATGTGAGCTTTTGGTCGGAAACTCCGACCGTGTGTAGGCCCCATCGAACTATTTCTGTCGGAATGTCCGACAACAAAAACTTGAGAGCTGGTTTTCAATTTTTCCGACAAGAAAAGTTCTTGTCGGAAATTCCAATCGTCTGTATGCAATTCCAACGCACAAAAAAACACGCATACTCGGAATCAAGTCAGCGCATGCTCTTAAACTTAAACTTAATTTTTCTTGGCTCGTTGTAGTGTTGTACGTCACCGCGTTCTTGACGGTCGGAATTTTGTGTAACCGTGTGTATGCAACACAAAATTGAGCCAACGTTCCATCTGAAAAAAATCCACGGTTTTCATGTCGGAATTTTCCGATCGTGTGTATAAGTGTCCGATTTGTCTGACGCAATGTCGCAGTCCCGCTATAAGTCGCTGATCGCCACCTTTATTAGTAAAAATAAATGAATAAAAACTCCATAAACATATTCCATAGTTTTGCGCAAACAAATCAATATACACTTAGGCCTCGTACACACGACCGAACATGTCTGCTGAAACTGGTCCGCAGACCAGTTTCAGCAGACATGTTCGGTCGTGTGTACGGCGGAGCGGACAGGTTTCCAGCGGACATTTGTCCAGCCGACCGTTTTGCAGCGAACAAATGTTTCTTAGCATGCTAAGAAACATGTCCGCTGGAAGCCTGTCCGTCGGACATGTTCGGTCGTCTGTACAGACTCACCGTACATGTCCGATCAGCCGCCATCCCTCGCATGCGTCGAAGTGATTCGACGCATGCGTGGAAGCTTTGAACTTCCTGGGCCGCGCATGTCGCCGCGTCATCGTCGCGGCGACGGCGTGGCCACGTCACCACAGATCGTGTACGCGCGGATTTCTGTCTGATGGTGTGTACAACCATCAGACAGAAATCTCCAGCCGGACATGTCCGCTGAAAACGGTCCGGTGGATCGTTTTCAGCGGACTGTCCGGTCGTCTGTACGAGGCCTTATTGGGATTTTTTTTTTTTACCAAAAACATGTAGCAATTTTTTTTATTTGTATATGTTTTATAGCAGAAACTATACATTTTTTTTTTCAAAATTGTCAGCCTTTTTTTGTTTATAGCGCAAAAAATGAAAACCGCAAAGGTGATCAAATGCCACCAAAAGAAAGATCTATTTGTGGGAAAAAGGGACATCATTTTTTTATGGTACAGCGTCGCATGACCGCGCAATTGTCAGTTAAATTAACGCAGTGCCGAATCACAAAAAATGGCCCGGTCATGAAGGGGGGTAAAACCTTTCGGGGCTGAGGTGGTTAAATGGCTCTTGAGAGTTTTGGAAGCTCCTTAGGCCCCGTACACACAAGAGGATCGATCCGCTGAAATTGATCCGCAGATCGGTTTCAGCGGATAGATCCGCTGGTGTGTACGATCCAGCGGATATTTAAAAATTTCTTAACATGCTAAGAAATCTATCCGCTGGAATCGGCTCCAGCGGATCGATCCGGTGGTCTGTACAGACTCACCGGACCGATCCGTCCGAACCCATCCCTCGCATGCGTCGTAATGATTCGACGCATGCGTGGAATTCCTTATATGACAGCGTCGCGCACGTCGCCGCGTCATCATCGCGGCGACGGCGCGACACGTCATCGCGATGGGAATTCGGCGCGGATTTCGATCCGATGGTGTGTACACTCCATCGGATCAAAATCCTCAGAGGAGGACCGTATCCGCGGATAAATCCTATCGTGTGTACTAGGCATAACACTTATCCTTGACCTGTTCTTGAGCCAAAAATTCTCTCCTTACTATCTTCAATACTTTATAAGTTGTTGTTTTTTATAAGAACACAAATACATAAATAAACACTAGATTAAATAAATTAAACTCTTCAAAATACATTTCAGCCAAAAAAGCACTTTCTAAATAAAAGAGAATTTTCTTCAAGCAAATTTTGTCTAAGCAGCTCAATGAGCAATATCGAGACATTCCGCTCCGGCAAACCTAATAACAGTTCAGTTTAATAAAGTTTCTGCTTCACGGGTTGCTTAGATTTTGCGTCTTTAATAATTTACAACTTAAAAAGCTCAACTCCAGTCAAAGCATTTTATTTCTTTTATAGAGAAGGAACGAGTTAGAGCCTCTTCCAGTTTTTTTATTGACATCTGCATCTATGGACATTCCCCTCACTTCTTGACAGGACAGGATATGATAGAAAGTCTCTGCAATTTGGTCATAGACAATTTTTTTTTAAAGTGGTTGTAGTCGTTCCTCTGCTATCAGTATGATTAATTTCTGACAAGTTTTCCTGACACCAAGAGAAAAAAGGTGACAGGGAAGGAAGCTCCAGCTAATTGACAGCCTCAGCTCTATTCCTGTGTGCTGTGTAGTAGGCATGGGTGTCCGCTCCATAGGGCAAGGGGGGCAATTGCCCCCTTGAATCGAGAAGGTGTTGAAGAGTGAAAACACCCCTCCGCAACTGAAGCAGTGACAGTGCAGCGGTGACAGGCAGGTTAAAACAGGGAGAGAGAGGCGAGCTGCTGGCCGTGTCGTTGCAAGGGGGGGCAAGGGGGGTGTTCTGGTGCAGAGTGACCAACCCCTTCTCTTGTGGCTGCGGGCTGTCTGAGCAGTCCCGGGCCGGATGTCACACAGGCACAGAGAGCAGAGTGAAGCCGCCTCCCCCTCCAGTGTTTGTGTACACAGGGGGAGGGAACCTGCTGTGCTGATCTGAGGTACTGAATGGGATGGGGGAGGGGGGTCCGTCTGTGCTGAAGGGTGGGTTTGTGCTGAATGGGGGTCCACCTGTGCTGAAGGGGGGTCTGTGCTTAAAGGGGGTCCATCTGTGCTGAAGGGGGTTTGTGCTGAATGGAGGGGTCCGTGCTGAAGGGGGATCCATCTGTGCTAAATGGAGGAGTCTGTGCAAAATGGGGAGGTCCATCTGTGCTGAAGGAGGGTCCACATGTACTGAAGGGGGGTCTGTACATTCTCTAGGCTATATTTATATAGGCATGGAGTGAAGCTGAATTATCTCAAGAGCTATTTCACACTGCCAGCTGGCCGCGTTATCGGTAAAGCACCGCTAAAAATCGGCGCTTTACCATTGTTTTAGGTGCGCTATTTGGCCGCTAGCAGGGTGCTTTTAACCCCCGCTAGCGTTTGAAGAAAGGGTTAAATGCGACTGTGTATAGCCGCTGCCAAATTTCAGCGGACGCCCATGTTAGTAGGGGTGTGTCTGTTCCCTTCAATCAGCTCTCAGAGCTCTCCTCACTAAGCTCCGCAGAGTGTGACTTTAGCTCCCTTTTTTCTGACAGCTCAGACAAGCTGTATAAATTCTGCACTTTGAATGGAAGTAGAGAAGAGAAGACTGTAGATAAACAGATACAACTTATGTAGGAGGCTTTGTTTAATGTCTGAGGCCAGTCACTTCACTGGGTATATGAAAGGGTTTACAACCACTTTAAGTGAGGACGGGTTAGAACTCACAATGTTTATATTGGTGTCTTGTAGTGGTGACAGGTGCAGCCCCCATATCATGTCACAGGTAATAGAAGTGAGGATAAATGCTCGATCTTCCCATCTCAATACAAGAATAAAAAATATTAAAGTGTTTGGTATGAATCTTGAGGGGGAACTCCACGCCAAATTTTAAATAAAACAAACGGCGTGGGCTCCCCCTCCAGGAGCACACCAGGCCCTTGGGTCTGGTATGGATTTAAAGGGGAACCCCTATGCTAACAAAAAAATACGTGGGGGGCCCCCAAACTCCATACCAGACCCTTATGCGAGCACACATGCCCTCAACATGGGGGGGTGGGTGCTTTGTTGATGAGGACAAGGGCCATTGGTTGTCGGGGTCTGCAGGCGGGGGGCTTATCGGAATCTGGAAGCCCCCTTTAAAAAGCGGGCCCCCAGATGCTGGCCCCCCACTCTATGTGAATGAGTATGGGGTACATCGTACCCCTACCCATTCACCTGGAGGAATAGTGTCAAGAAAAAAAAACACACTACACAGGTTTTTAAAGTCATTTATTGGGCAGCTCCGGGGGGTCTTCTTCCGACTTTGGGGGTCTCGTCCTACTCTCCAGCCTCTTCTCCTCCATGTGAATGGGTAGGGGTACAATGTACCCCATACTCATTCACATAGGGTGGGGGGATGGGATCTGGGAGCCCGCTTATTAAAGGGGGCTTCCAGATTCCGATAAGCCTCCTGCTCGCAGACCCCGACAATCAACGGCCAGGGTTGTCCTCATAACCCCCCCCCCCCATGTTGAGGGCATGCGGCCTGGTACGGTTCAGGAGGGGGGGCGCTCGCTCGTCCCCACCCCCTTTCCTGACCGACCGGGCTGCGTTTTTGGATAAGGGTATGGTATGGATCTTGGTGGACCCCCACGCTGTTTTTTCAGCGTAGGGGTCCCTGTTAAATCCATACCAGACCCAAGGGCCTGGTATGCTCCTGGAGGGGGAACCCATGCCAGTTTTTTATTTAAAATTTGGCGTGGAGTTCCCCCTCAAGTTCAGCAGAGCACAAAGTCGGAGCATGCAAGACGGCGTTCCGACTTTGATTCGACTTCAATGATATTCCATGGGCTGAAGCAGGATCAAAGTCAGACCAAAGTAGTACAGGAAGCATTTTCAAAGTCGGACCGACATGTGTCGGACTAGTTAAGACGGCTCTCATAGTGAAACATTGAATTCTGGCACTTCTCTCCTACATGTAAAAATCATCATTCTTTTGCTAGAAAATTACTCAGAACCCCCAAACATTATATATGTTTTTTTAGCAGACACCCTAGGGAATAAAATGGCGGTCATTTATCTTGCACGGTATTTGCGCAATCATTTTTCAAACGCCTTTTTTTTGTAAAAAAATGGTTTCATGAATTAAAAAATAACAAAACAGTAAAGTTAGCCCAATTTTTTTGTAAAATATGAAAGATGATGTTACGTTGAGTAAATAGATACCTAACATGTCATGTCACCGCCCTGTCTTTCCACCGCTCTTCCCTATGGGGGATCGGATGAACACGGACCGTATGTCCGTGTTCATCTGATCCAATCTGATCCAATCTGGCAGACGGAAGAAAAAATAGTATTTTCTTCCGTCCGCAAATGCGGATCTGTGCGGAGGCGGACAATTACGGGTGTCAGCGGATGGTCATCCGCTGACACCCGCAATCACATAGGGACCCATGTATGTCCCGTTTTCATCCGCAACGGACGGATGAAAATGCGGACATACGGTCCGTACGTGTGAAAGGGCCCTTACTAGCCGCAATTGCGGTTTTGTTTACTTACGGGTACCCGGGCGTGACGTCATCACATTGCGCCCGGGCCTCCGAAGGTCATAGAGATGAATGGTGACCATCTGGTCACCAGTCATCTCGATGCCTCCCATAAGGCGCACATCGATCATCTCTCCAGGCCCCCGATGGCACGGGAGAGCCAGAAGAAGCACCGGATGGCGGCGGGAGGGGGTGATGTCCCCTCCCACCGCTTATAAGAACGATCAAGCAGCGGAACCACCGCTATGATCGTTCTTATGGTGCGCAGGATCGCCGCTGGAACAAAATGATATCTGAATGATGTCTCTAGGTGCAGGCATCATTCAGATATCACCGCACAAAGTACAGGACGTCATATGACGTCCACCCGGGATAAGAGATCCCCTTTTTGGACGTCATATGACGGTGTGCGGTTTTGAAGTGGTTAAAAAGAGTAAACAGTTGATTGATAATAAATGGCTTCAGCCAAACACCAACCATGAGTGAAAGAAAAGTTTTTGTTATCATTCATATTCTCTGAAAAATGGCCAAGAAATCATAAATTCTGCCAGGGTATGTAAACTTATGAGCACATGAGAATTTTCATCTAGCAGCGATTCTCTATCCTTGTGATCTTACCAAGGCGGGACAAGATAAAAGCATTTCTTGCTGACATCCACACCGAGCTTCATCAGCTTTCCCCATTATCTTTACCAGGTAATTCTACATTAAAAAAAAATCATAAAAGCAGGAAAAGCTCTTACAATGCATCTACTAGTGAAAATTGTTTACATGCTTTGACAGCTTGTCATAATATAATAAGATTTTTTTTTTCCTAGAAGACTTCAAGATTGAATCACAAGGCAGCGACAACAATAATTACAAAGCTGTTGACAAGCTTGATGCAAGTAGCAGTCAACTTTCTCTAAAGAGATGCAAGTTTTACTTTGTTGCCGTCATAGAGTTTCTTGGGAAGCGGCGGTACGCCGAGAAGAACCAGAGTTCGTATTACAATTTGAATTGAATTTTCCAGTCCCCAAGGCTCTCATGTACACCACTAACTCATTTTGCATTCATCGGAGTGGTCTCTGTGCACGGCAGACACCTCTGGGGTATTCCTGGTACCTACAGGCTAATTAAGACTGAAACAGAAATTAAAATCATACAAATCACAGAAACATACCCTTGTTGCAGAATATTGGATCTCAAAAAAAAAAAAATTGAAATGGAAATGTCAGAAATAGCTAATTTATTGACTAACAGTGTTTAGGATTGTACCGCCACCTGTTGGTTATATGTGATACTGCACTGCCTCTACTAAGGCTTCTGTGGTCGAAGGGGGCACTTACCTGCGTGTCTGTGAATTTTTTGTGTCAGTAGTAAAGAATGGTGCACGCGTTTCTATGCAGAGGCCCAATGTCACCTGGGACTTCGCCCAGATGATTGACGTCCTTGAGAAAAAGTTCCCCCCCGCGCCCGCCTATTGCGTAGGCCTATTGCGAGTTTCCGAAAGTAGCCGAACTGCGAATCAGCTTTACACGGCGCCTGCGCACCGACTAGGAGCCGTGTAGAGCTGACTGCGCAGGCGCTGTATAGAGCTGACTCGCAGTTCGGCTACTTTCGGAAACTCCGTGATTCTCGTGACACGCCTACGCAATAGGCGGGCGCGGGGGGGAACTTTTTCTCAAGGATGTCAATCATCTGGGCGAAGTCCTCTGCATAGAAACGCCTACTCCCGCGGGAGCCAGTACCCGGAAGCCGGGTGAAAAATAGCCATAATAAGGTATGTAGAGCCAAAGAAAAAAAAGGCATACTAAACATGGTGGAAGTATAAAGAATATGATCTTATATACATGTTATTTGGGTGAACCTCCACTTTAATTCTTGGTGGCATCGATTCTGTTGGAAACATTCCTCAGAGGATTTGGTTCATAGTTATATGACAGCATCACGCAATTGCTGCAGATTTGTCGGCTGCACATCCATGACGTAAATCTCCGTTCCACTCATTGGATGAGATCTGATGACTGTGGAGGCCTTTGGAGTTCAGTGACCTCATTGTCATGTTCAAGAAACCAGTGGTGAGATGATTGGAGCTTTGTGACATGGTGCATTATCATAATCACAATTAATTTTTGGATAACTTTTTAGAGGGGTGGCACTGTAGCCACACATGTGAACAAACCCCCCTGTCAGAGAACTCACCTTTCCAGACATTCTCGTGGTCGCCTTGGTGCACGCGCGCGCTGACGTGTGTGCTTCGGTGCACGCTGTTGTGCGTGCTGGTTAACGTTTCCCAGACTGCGGACGTGCACGCCTGTGCGCATGTGCGTGCACCGGGCAGTCTATTTAAACTAGGGTTGTCTCGATACCGATACTAGTACCGATACCAAGCATTTCCCCTGAGTATGTGTACTCGGGGAAAATGCTCCGATGCTTCACCCGATTGTCCCTGTATCCTCCTCCAGTTCCCCCATCCGTGTTGCTCTCCCCCTCTGTGCTGTTGCTGTCCTCCTCTGTTCTGCTCTCCCCCTCCATGCTCCGTGTCCCCCCTCCATGCTACTGTTGTCCTCCTCCGTTTTGCTCTCCCCCTCCGTGCCGCTGCTGTCCTCCTCCGTTCTGCTGTCCCCCTCCATGCTCCGTGTCCCCCTCTGTGCCGCTGCTGTCCTCCTCCGTTCTCCTCTCCCCCTCTGTGCTCCATGTCCCCCCTCCGTGCCGCTGCTGTCCTCCTCCGTTCTGCTCTCCCCCTCCATGCTCTGTGTCCCCCCTCCGTGCCGCTGCTGTCCTCCTCCGTTCTGCTCTCCCCCTCCATGCTCTGTGTCCCCCCTCCATGCTAATGCTTTCCTCCTCCGCTTTAAGGGCATGGCAGCAACCTGAAAGGCAATGTTAGCACAATATGTGACACTTACCTGAGAACAAAGCCCTCCAGCGCTGTGCTGGTCTTCCTTCCAGGTTCACGGACTATGGCTATGTGAGTGTCCGGAGCCGCAATGACATCACTCCTGCGCACGTGCGCTGGAGATGCTGTTTATGGCAGGGGACTCTGAAGGGCCGGCACTGATTGGCAGCACTGATGGGCACTGTTGGGACTGCACTGATTATCAGTGTACAAGTCCCTTTTAGGGAAGCCAATTATCGGCTCTCTTCTCCTCTCCTCATGCTCCCAGTGTGAGGAAAGAAGTGCAGATAACCATCTTCTGTTTACATCCATGATCAGCTGTTATTGGACACAGATGATCACATGGGAAAGAGCTGCTCTTTACCTCAATTTGTCATCAGACATATGACGGCGTCCCAGAACTACTTGGCCATGCTGTAGCCATCATTTGGCTATAGCGCGGTCGGCAAGTGGTTAAGTCAGGTGTTGTAATACAACGCATCCACACAACCTGTCAACTGCTCTCTAAAGAGCGACCTGAACGCAGATCCCTCTTTAAGGAGCACCACTAGTGTGAACAAGCCCTAACACTGTCACATCACGCAAATCCTGGATTCTCCTGCCAGCTGAATGGATTGGCGGGGAAGAAAAGGTAAGATAAGTATAAGCTGCTGGCGATTGCGTTATAAAAGTGACCGCATCGATCTTCCCTGTGTGTGCAAAGCTAGGGTTCACTTTAAAGCAGAACCAAACCAACCGATTTAGCCGTTTCCCAAAACAGTGATATGCAAGGCATGCTGTGAATGATAACTGACACAGCTGCTTGTGCTCTCAACTAGACTGTCAAGCCATCACATCACCATGGCAACCACAGATCAAACCGAAGCAAAGATGTCAACTTCCTTGGCTGTAAAGAATAGGAGGGTTTAGGTTTATTTATACATACAAATACCTGTTGACCATCCACTTAGCTCTGGATTTTCACTGGTGCGGCTTTAACCACTTAAGACCCGGACCAAAATGCAGCTAAAGGACCTGGCCCCTTTTTGCGATTCGGCACTGCGTCGCTTTAACTGACAATTGCGCGGTCATGCGACGTGGCTCCCAAACAAAATTGGCGTCCTTTTTTCCCCACAAATAGAGCTTTCTTTTGGTGGTATTTGATCACCTCTGCGGTTTTTATTTTTTGCGCTATAAACAAAAATAGAGCGACAATTTTGAAAAAAATTCAATATTTTTTACTTTTTGCTATAATAAATATCCCCCAAAAATATATAAAAATATATGTTTTTCCTCAGTTTAGGCCGATACGTATTCTTCTACATATTTTTGGTAAAAAAATCGCAATAAGCGTTTATCGGTTGGTTTGCGCAAAATGTATAGCGTTTACAAAATAGGGGATAGTTTTATTGCATTTGTTTTAATTTTTTTTTTGTTTTTACTACTAATGGCGGCGATCAGCGATTTTTTCATGACTGCGACATTATGGCGGACACTTCGGACAATTTTGACACATTTTTGGGACCATTGTCATTTTCACAGCAAAAAATGCATTGTTTACTGTGGAAATGACAGTTGCAGTTTGGGAGTTAACCACAGGGGGCGCTGAAGGAGTTATGTTTCACCTAGTGTGTGTTTACAACTGTAGGGGGGTGTGGCTGTAGGAGTGACGTCATCGATTGTGTCTCCCTATAAAAGGGATGACACGATCGATGCAGCCGCCACAGTGAAGAACGGGGAAGCCGTGTTTACACGCGGCTCTCCCCGTTCTTCAGCTCCGGGGACCGATCACCGGACTCCAGCGGCGATCGGGTCCGCGGGTCCCATGGTCCCGGTCACGGAGCTTTGGCCCGGGTCGCGGGAGCGCACCGTGGGCGCGAGTCCGCGACCCACAGCTGGGTACATGTACAGGACGTACCTGTACGTACATGTGCCCAGCCGTGCCATTCTGCTGACGTATATGTGCAGGAGGCTGTCTTTAAGTGGTTAAATTTGCAGTACTTCAGCGCAATTTTGAAGCCGCAGATTAGTGCGATTTGCACCTCCGATTTTACTGTGGCTTGCGACTTTATTTAACAGAAGGCAATGCAAGTCGCAATGAAATCAGAAAAAAGTAGTGCGGGAACCTTCTTCAAAGTCGCTGCGACATGAGTTATGGCATTTGACTGGTTCCATTGCTGGTAATGGGGTACCACTTGTCATACGGTTTGGAACTGTCAAATTGCATGACAAAACGCACCAGTGTGAACCAGGGCTTAAGGACTAAGCTTTTTCTGGCACTTTTTGCTTGCAAAAATAAACTTTTAACATTGCTTTTCCCACATTAATTACGATTAGAATCGGCTGGTTTTATTAAAAAAAAAACGTCCATACATACCGTTTGCTATATTCGTTCTCACCGCCACTTCCAGGTACGATGCTGGCGGTGGGCATTCCTAATTGATGGACAGGCATCCGACCGACGCATACATCGCGTCACGAGATGCCGAAAGAAGCCGAACGTCGGTGCGGCTCTATACGGCGCATGCGCACCGACGTTCGGCTTCTTTCGGCATCTCGTGACGCGATGTATGCGTCGGTCGGATGCCTGTCCATCAATTAGGAACGCCCACCGCCAGCATCGTACCCGGAAGTGGCGGTGAGAACGAATATAGCAAACGGTATGTACGGACGTTTTTTTTTTAATAAAACCAGCCGATTCTAATCGTAATTAATGTGGGAAAAGCAATGTTAAAAGTTTATTTTTAGGGGAACCACCGCTTTAAGAAACAAGTGTCAGAAAAAGATTTGGACTTTAAGTGGTTAACTTTCTACATTACACACAGAAGTTTGATCTAAGAAGGAAGTTAGTTACAATGTTTCATGTTGTTGCAAACTTGGCAGACTGTCCACATTTTCTTCTTTACACACACAGAAGTTTATCCCTTTGATCTAAGAAGGAAGCATTAGTAATGCTGGCCATACACTCTACGAAAAATCGTCCGAATGAACTTTCGAAAAACGAAAGTTCAGTCGTGAGCGCAATCGATAGTGCCATCGTGTAATGACCGGTAAATCGCTCAGTGGACAGATAATCGTTCAATGGACATATATTTTTTTTCTAACACCCTAGAGAATAAAATGGCAGTCATTGCAATACTTTTTGTCACACCGTATTTGCGCAGCGGTCTTACAAGCGCACTTTTTTTGGAAAAAATTCACTTTTTTTAATTAAAAAATAAGACAACAATAAATTTGGCCCAATTTTTTTATATATTGTGAAAGATAATGTTACGCCGAGTAAAATGATACCCAACATGTCACGCTTAAAAATTGCGCCCGCTCGTGGCATGGCGTCAAACTTTTACCCTTAAAAATCTTGATAGGCGACGTTTAAATAATTCCATAGGTTTCATTTTTTGAGCTACAGAGGAGGTCTATGGCTAGAATTATTGCTCTCGCTCTAACGATCGCAGCGATACCTCACTTGTGTGGTTTGAACACCGTTTTCATATGCGGGCGCTACTCGCGTATGCGTTCGCTTCTGCGCACGAGCTCGTCCGGACGGGCGCTTTAAAAAAAAAATGTTTTGTTTTCTTATTTTTTTTTATTTATTTTATAATTTTTTACACTGAAATAAAAAAAAATGTATCACTTTTATTCCTATTGCAAGGAATGTAAACATCCCTTGTAATAGAAAAAAGAATGACAGGTCCTCTTAAATATGAGATCTGGGGTCAAAAAGACATCAGATCTCATATTTAGACTTAAATGCAAAAAAAAATGGAAATTTTGTCATTTGAAAAAATGACAACAAAAAAAGACGCATGGGCGGGACTGACGTTTTGACGTCACTTCCGCCCAGCAATGCTATGGGGACGGGTGGGGGCCATCTTGCCCTCACTCGCATTACTGAGTGCTTATACTGGGTGACATTGGTGTGGAGGGCCATTGCTGAGCGCTTATACTGGGATGACATTGATGTGGAGGGTCATTACACAGTGTTTATACTGGGTGACATTGGTGTGGAGGGTCATTACTGAGTGCTTATACTGGGTGACATTGGTGTGGAGGGTCATTACTGAGTGCTTATACTGGGTGACATTGGTGTGGAGGGTCATTACTGAGCGCTTATACTGGGTGACATTGGTGTGGAGGGTCATTACTGAGTGCTTATACTGGGTGACATTGGTGTGGAGGGTCATTACTGAGCGCTTATACTGGGTGACATTGGTGTGGAGGGTCATTACTGAGCGCTTATACTGGGTGATATTGGTGTGGAGGGCCATTACACAGTGTTTATACTGGGTGACATTGGTGTGGAGGGTCATTACTGAGTGCTTATACTGGGTGACATTGGTGTGGAGGGTCATTACTGAGTGCTTATACTGGGTGACATTGGTGTGGAGGGTCATTACTGAGTGCTTATACTGGGTGACATTGGTGTGGAGGGTCATTACTGAGTGCTTATACTGGGTGACATTGGTGTGGAGAGTCATTACACAGTGTTTATACTGGGTGACATTGGTGTGGAGGGTCATTACTGAGTGCTTATACTGGGTGACATTGGTGTGGAGGGTCAGTACTGAGTGCTTATACTGGGTGACATTGGTGTGGAGGGTCATTACTGAGTGCTTATACTGGGTGACATTGGTGTGGAGGGCCATTGCTGATTGCTTATACTGGGATGACATTGATGTGGAGGGTCATTACACAGTGTTTATACTGGGTGACATTGGTGTGGAGGGCCATTACTGAGTGCTTATACTGGGTGACATTGGTGTGGAGGGCCATTACTGAGTGCTTATACTGGGTGACATTGGTGTGGAGAGTCATTACTGAGTGCTTATACTGGGTGACATTGGTGTGGAGGGTCATTACTGAGTGCTTATACTGGGTGACATTGGTGTGGAGGGTCATTACTGAGTGCTTATACTGGGTGACATTGGTGTGGAGAGTCATTACACAGTGTTTATACTGGGTGACATTGGTGTGGAGGGTCATTACTGAGTGCTTATACTGGGTGACATTGGTGTGGAGGGTCAGTACTGAGTGCTTATACTGGGTGACATTGGTGTGGAGGGTCATTACTGAGTGCTTATACTGGGTGACATTGGTGTGGAGGGCCATTGCTGATTGCTTATACTGGGATGACATTGATGTGGAGGGTCATTACACAGTGTTTATACTGGGTGACATTGGTGTGGAGGGCCATTACTGAGTGCTTATGCTGGGTGACATTGGTGTGGGGGGTCATTACTCTGTGTTCATACTGGGTGATATTGGTGTGGAGGGCCATTACACAGTGTTTATACTGGGTGATATTGGTGTGGAGGGTCATTACTGAGTGTTCATACTCTGTGACATTGGTGTGGAGGGGCATTACTGAGTGCTTATACTGGGTGACATTGGTGTGGACGGCAATTGCAGAGCGCTTATACTGGGATGACATTTATGTGGAGGGTCATTACTCAGTGACATTGGTGTGGAGGGCCATTACACAGTGTTTATACTGGGAGACATTGGTGTGGAGGGCCATTACAGTGTTTATACTTTGTGACATTGGTGTGGAGGGCCATTACTGAGCGCTTATACTGGGTGACATTGGTGTGGAGGGCCATTGCTGAGCGCTTTTCCTTTATGACATTGGTGTGGAGGGACATTACTCTGTTTTTTTGCTGGGTGACATTTGTGTGGAAGGCCAGTAGGCCACATTCACACCTGAGCGTAGCGTTTTCGGTCTTTTTTTCCGGTGTTTTGTAGCACGTATTCACACGTTTGCATACAGCGTTGTCCGGCGTTTTTTATTTTAGCCAATAGGAAAAATGCTCATCTCTTTCATCATTTGTTGCTATGTTTGTAGATTTTTTTTATCTTCCTGGGTGAATATTCTATTTCACAGAACAGATTAAAGCGACAAAACGCCCGTAGAAACGTTTGTTGTCGCGCTAGACGCTTGAATCAAGCGTTTCTATGGAAATACAAACGCCCAAATCAGCTTCAGGCGTTTCGGAGTGGAGATGTGAACCATCTCCATAGAGAATAATATCTTTTTTCCCCTCTAGCGTTTTATAGCGTCAGGCTACAAAACGCTCAGGTGTGAATGCAGCCTTACTGAGTGCTTATACTGGGTGACATTGATGTGGAGAGCCATTGCTGAGCGTTTATACTGGGTGACATTGGTGTGGAGAGCCATTGCTGAGCGTTTATACTGGGTGAAATTGGTGTGGAGAGCCATTGCTGAGCGTTTATACTGGGTGACATTGATGTGGAGAGCCATTACTGAGTGCTTATACTCGGTGAAATTGGTGTGGAGGGTCATTACTCTGTGCTTATACTCGGTGACAATGGTGTGGAGAGCCATTACTGAGTGCTTATAATGGGTGACATTGGTGTGGAGGGCCATTGCTCGCCTCCTCAGGGTCTCTGTCAGTGGCCATCCCCTCCCCCCTTGTTTCAGTCACAGGTTCTCCTCCCGCCAAAGCCGAAGAGGAGGAAGGGGCGGGGTGAAGTGCGACTCGGTGGGCGGGTTCGCGCATGCGCGCTAGTCTCCCGTTACCCGGGGACAGCGCCGGACAGATTCCCGTGCTGAGTCAGCCCTGCGACCGGGGAGCATAGCTCAGCGGAAAGCAGGAGGGCAAAGCGATGCACCGGAGGAAGGTACGTGAGGGGAGCCGAGACGGGAGGCTAATGGCGGTGCCAGGAGGCGTGTATTCTTGGCCCTTTCCGACATGGAGCGGTGACCGTCCACCACAGGACGGGGCCTGCGTGCGCTTGCAGCTAAGCGCGTCCTATTCCAACGTTATCCTCGCAGCAGCTTTGGACGGGACGGACGCAATGTAAAGCAGGCCCGTGTGTCGGTTATCTCGTGATACATGCCTATTGGTCCGCTGGTTGGCAGGGTAGCGCGGCCATTGGTGCCGGTCCTGACGGTGCTCGCTCTGATAGGCTGCACGTGTTGTCATTCACAGCTGGCGCCTTGTGTATGGTCGCGCTCTCATTGATAGGCAACAAGAGGCTTGGCCACGCCTCGCTTCACTGGATTGGCGGCTTGGCTAGTTCAGTGGATGTTATTGGGCGGCGTCCCTGTACGTTAGTTGGATGACTCAATTTGATTGGTAGCGAGCTGCCCCTGGTAATGGTTACACCAATGGGATCGCAGAAAGGTGTGTCAATAACAAACGGATTGTAACAGTATCAGATATCACATGGGGCTGGTGTACAAAGAGTGCTGCACTGTGTACGGGGCTACAGGGGGCGTGTGCCTGCCCCAGCCCTTCTGTGTGTGGCAGCTCCATGTATATCAGGCCTGCTCCTGTGTGATGAATGCCATGCACAGGCCATTCAATCAAGCAGTCTCTTCTATCTTCTGATCAGTGCTCGTTGGTGCTTCCTGGGATTGAGACATGGCTGCAATATTCAGCAGATCATTGGCTATTGATCACTTCTGGAGCCATTGCGTTCAGTTTTTTACAGTCTAAGGCTCCATTCACACCTTGGCGACACACCTTGGCGACAAAACGCCCGACGCTAGCTACGCTGGAAATCGTAAACGAAACGAAATCGCAGCAAAATACGCCGCGTACGCGTCGTTACTTGTCGCCTAGGTGTGAATGCAGCCTTAATAGGTGGATTGATAAAGTTGCGTTGTATCGAGCAATAGTTTTCAACTGTTATAACACGTCAGTGGCAGTTAAGAGAAATGTGGGGTTAAAAAACCAAAACGACATACTCACCTAGGTGGGTGCAGCTTTGGTCTGATGCTGCATCTCTTTCCCACCACCTCCTATACTGAGAACTGAGCAATCGAAGACCATTGATCACTCAGTTCTTGGTTATCAGAGAGCTGATTGTCAGTAACTGGCTGTCTGCACTGATCCCCCTCACCTGGAGGGAACAGGTGGCTCAGGCTCTCAGCAGCATGCTGAGAGGAGATCTAGCTGTTGGTGTTCTATCAGATTACCACTCCCCATCAGTTCGCGTAACGGAAGTGACTTTCCGACTCCAAAAAAATACTTACTGCGCATGCGCTATGCTTTCCAAACGCTTCACGATCTATCAGAATCCTGCTACCCATCAGAACACCCATACAGACGTCTTACTACACCCAGCTACGTCTTGAATTTCAGAGAAATTTTAGCAATAAGGTGAGTGTATATACATATAGTGTATTGAGATCTGTGGTGCTGTTTTGAGGTTACATTTTGAAAGAAGCTGTAGGAAGGTGGCGCAGGCCATGTTGGTACACGCCGCACAGCGCAGCTCTAAACCTTTAGACCAAGGATATGCAATTAGCAGACCTCCAGCTGTTGCAGAACTACAAGTCCCATGAGGTATAGCAAAACTCTGACAGCCACAAGCATGACGCCCAGGGGCAGAGGCATGATGGGACTTGTAGTTTTGCAACAGCTGGAGGTCCGCTAATTTCATATCCTTGCTTTAGACTTTCGTAAAACAAAACATCCAAAAAGCATCACAGATGTCAACATACTATATTTATATACGCTCACTTTATTGCTGAGATTCAAGACGTAGCTGGGTGTAGTAAGATGTCTGCATGGATGTTCTGTCAAAATTCTGCTACCCGTCAGATCATGAAGTGTTTAGAACACACAGCGCTTTGTAGCGCATGCACAGTAAATATTTTTGGTCATGGGTAGCGGTAATCCAACACTGGTCCAGGCATCTGGGTGGGTACTGACATTTAAAGTAGGTGTAAAGGCACAAGGAAAACATTCTGTGTGCAACAGCCCCCTTAATGCTCACCTGAGCCCCCTCTGCCCAAGCCTCTGTGACATTAACTGATAGTGATCTTTAGCCCTGCTGTCTGTTGAAAATAGGTCACAAGAGTGCAAGACAAACTACACTCCTGTGATCCACAGGAGAAGTACCACCAAACCAGCTTTTTCAGTACTTCTCCTTTAATGCGTTGTAATTTGACCCTGTTCATTTTGAATGGACTCAAATCGGACCAAAGTTGTGCATGCACCAGTTTTGGCACCTCATTGTCACTGGATTGCATGGCTCTTTTGCTCCAATCCAGTGCTGACAAACACACTGCGTTTGTGGTGTCGTTAAGGTTTCCCCCGACACCCGCTGCAGAGCACAAGGGCAGTGCATTTTGAATGCGGTGCAGGAAACATGCACAGAACGCGGATTTCCCACACTGTGTTCTGGTGGGAACCTAATCTAACGGGGGCACAGACCGCAATAAAAACTAACAGGTGTTCTAATCTCTCCACTCCATCAAAAATTCCAAATGAAGACTGGCTTTTAGTGACACTTTTGAAGAGGGAACACAAGGCACCCGTTTCCCCCGTGTTTTTCACCAGGTTACATATTCACACGCCCAGCAACTCCAGCAGCAGTGTTCTATAGTGAGCTCCTGCACACCGGGTTCAATGCCGCAATCTTTTATAAGGATCAGGAGCAAGCTGTTTCTGCCTGGTTTTTCCTTGTTCTTGCAGCCAGCCGTCTGATGTGCACATGGCCCATCATGGTGCAGTCAGCTGCAACCAGGAAGGGACAGTAACCTCCCCCCTATGCTGCACCATGGCTTGTCATCTGGAGGGTCGACTGCAAGAACCAGGAAGAGGGTCCCCCTTGTTACAGGGAGGCTTCTGGCAGCAAAGGTAGGAAATCTGGGAAGTACAGGGAGGTGTTCCCCAAAAAACTATATTAAAAAAAAAAAAAAAACTGCAAGGAGGGTGAAAGTCTGCTTCAAAGCAGGCCTGTGCTGAACCCACAATCACCAGTGTTGTCTTGTAAGCTCCCTGCAGCTAATCTTTTCTGTTTACTGATATACCAGGCCTTCATCTGCATGGCGTGGTGTTGACTATCTTGGTAGAGAATCATGGCTTTGCTTCCTCTTGTCAGAGCTGCCCATTGATGACTGGTGGGGTAATGATCAAAAGGAAGCAGGAGAGGCACAGATCTACAGAATGAACGAAGCAGGGAGATCCTTGCGCTGCAGGTCCTCGGGTACAGCTTTCACTCGAGCAAGGAGAGCAGTGAGCGGCACAGTAGTGACCGCACCAAATCTTCATAGAGTTCACACTATAGACATACAAGTATAAGGCCGTAGGCACAGTAGTATGTCAGGAAATGCACTGCAGTTTTTCAGGAGGTTTTCGGAAATGCTCAGGCTGGTCATGTGAAGTACGGGGGTATTCCTTGTCAATGACATTGGTGCTTTTCTCTGCGTCATTGTATGGCGGGTGCTGGGTGCCGTGGTGAAGCCATGCACTCGCAGGGAGTGGGTTGACCAACACTGGATCAGAAGAAGACCAGGCTGGACCATAGAGTGGGGTGAGTATTGCAGCCAATACGGCTTGATTTGTATAACCTGCTGGGCAGTGATTTAATAATAAGTGGACTTAGTCTTTATGGAGGTTCAGGTAGGTATTTATGGTTAAAAACAAACTTCATTCATTACATGGGTGTGATAGATGAGAATATACTTTGGGTCATAACACTGACCAGAGAGTCTGGGGGGGAGCAAGTATTTGCTGTAGGGGGGTAAAGCGAACCTGTTTCCTTGCCCTAAATGTTTAAAGTACAGGCTTGCTTTAAAGCTGAAGTGTTTTGCATCTCAATGAGCTTTAAGTCCAGGAAGTTGGCACATTGGGGGTTATTTACTAAAGGCAAATCCACTTTGCACTACAAGTGCAGTCACTGTAAATCTGAGGGTAGATCAGAAATGAGGGGAAGCTCTACTGATTTTATCATCCAATCATGTGCAAGCTAAAATGCTGTTTATTTTCCTTGCACGTCCCCCTCGGATCTACAGCGACTGCACTTCCAAGTGCAATTTCAAGTGCATTTGTAGTGCAAAGTGGATTTACCTTTCTTAAATAACCCCCCACTGTGTACTTGTTTGCATCTCATTATACTTCAAACGCATGCGCAAGCAACCTAAACGTTGTTTTTGATGGAGTGGGGAAAGTTTACAACCAGTCAGGTATTTATTACTCTCTGTACCATCATGAGGAAGGTTTGATCTCGCCTCTCATCAGCCAAAGGAAATCGCCCCAATGCATCCCACCTATTCACCAGAACAGGCGACCATTCTGGAAGATGTTCCCTCTACGTTTGCTGTGGTGACATTTCAGTTTTTTCCCTGAACTCTGTCATGACTACTGTGGTCACCGTGACAAATGGTAAAGTTGGAACTCATTAATATTGTTGCAGACAGCAGTCTATGTTTATATTCCAAACGCTAAAAAGGAAAAAAACTTTTGGTTGGAGAGTCCCTGATAAATTGAGAACGCAGCATCAGAAGGTCTGTTCTGTCCCTGGATCCCATTAATGCAGAATATTAGAACATATGGGACAATGTAGTCTACCACTTTACACTTATGGTTTTGGGTTCATTAAGGCCGGGTTCAAATGTGTGAATTGGATGCGAGTTTCCCCCGAATACAATTGGCATGACATGCGAGTGTGACTGACTCTCAATGGAGCCGGTTCACACATCTCTGGGGTGGCCACGGAGCGGATTGTGCGTGTTTTTGGTTTCGAGTTCAGGTGAAAATTCAGGCAAAAATTCTGTGCTGAACCAGTGAAAAGACAGGCATCGGACCCCAGGCACCAACCTGTGGCCACACATGTGTGAACCCGGCCTAAGTTTTACGTTTCAGATTGTGTAAATGGCCATGTATGAAATTTTAGCTCAATTATAGTCAGTGTGTATTGTTTTTTATTTTTTTTTTCTAATCGTACATACATGGTTACTAATTATTTTATTGTTCCTCATAAATATTTAGGAGCCAGAAGGTGTTGCAAGGAGATAGAGATGTTGCAGGTCTGATTCATGTAAGTGGAAGTGCATAATGTACAGTTTCAGGCATTTTGTTGGCATACTATAGAAAGGTTATAAGGTCAGCTTGATGTCAGATTTTTTTTTTTTTTTATGTCACAGGAGTTTACTGTTGAGAAATTGGTACCAGACTTGTATTATGAGCAGCAGAACCGGGGAAAATGGCTAAATTAGGCCCCTTTCACACTGGGGCGGGAGGTGCGGTGGTGGTAAAGCGCCGCTATTTTAAGCGGTGCTTTACCATCAAAATTGCGACGTTATTCGGCTGCTTGCGGTGATGTTTTACCCCCCCCCCCCTTTCTAGAGGCCGAAAAAGGGTCGATACCGCCGGCAATGCGACTCTGCAGAGGCGCATTGCCGGCGGTATAGCTGCAGTTTCCCATTGCTTTCAATGGGAAGGAGCTGTAAACGCACCGCTCCAAAGATGTGGCTAGCAGTACTTTTTGGAGCAGTCCTGCTAGCGCACCGCTCCAGTGTGAAAGCCCTCAGGGCTTTCACACTAGAGAAACAGCAGCCGATGTCTCAGGTCGTTTTGCAGGCACTGCAACTGTCTGTGTTAGGTGACCTGTAGAGGATGCCATTTCTGGGCTTGCCTTTTCCTGGTTACAACTCTGCATAGCTAGTTTTGTGGTTTACACAAATCAGCCACACTATATAGCCAGGCAGATGAACTACATTTTTATGCTGGCCATAGACTGTTCAAAGTCAGCTGATTCCTGCTGAATTGGCTGAAATTCACCATCCAGCAGTAATCGCTGGCTGTGCAGAGAACCACAACTAGTTGCCGCTGACTGCGACCTGACTTTCTAGTGAACAGGGCTGAGAGCCGCAGCAGGATTCCTCCTGCTCCTATTTGCACTGGCCTTAATCGCCAGTGTGTATGTAGCCTAGGAGACTGATGATTGGATGGGTCACTCAGTGGTACTTCTGTTTGGGTCAGTTTGTAACCAGGAATTGCTTCCCAGAACGCAGACTGCTTATGTTCTGGATGCATTCTGCCTTAAGGCTGGGTTCACACTGATACTACACGACTGTTGTACGACTATCATCCTACTTTGCGGCCCTACGTCGGCCCTACATCCATCTGACTTGAATGGACAAGATAAGATTTTTCTCCAACTTTGAGATAGTACAACTTGTCCTTTGACCAATCAAAACATTCCCAGTAACATAAATTATTTTTACTGCTGCTGTTATCACTTGTCTAATGGTTAGGACAAGGATCCTACTTTGATCCGACTTCAATGATAATCAATGGGCTGAAGTCGAATCAAATTTGGACTGACTTGTGTCAGACCAGTTAAGACGGCTCTCATAGGGAAACACTGATTTGCACACGTCATGTGACATGAGCTCCAAATGTCGGAGCGTTTGTCGTACCAGTGTGAACCCGGCCTCAATGTACATAAGGCTAGGTGCACTGCCCCGGAGCAACAGCTGTCATTGTTATAGAGCTTGTCGGGCTACTGGCAGCGAATGAAGCCTTGGGCCCCTTTCACATGGGTGATCTGATCACATCCACTGATCAGTTTTTAATGTGGGCCAGATCAGAAGGTCCATGCATCCCTATGAACATTTGGGTGTGTAAACAGACTTGTGTCCATTTACATCCGCCTACCTCTGGGTCCAATCTGGTCCACTCGCAATCTTCCTTTAGGCAGATTGGATCGAAGGGTAGTCGGGTGTAAACAGACAGCGGAGTCTGTTTACACCGAACCACCCATAGAGCAAAGTGGGCTCTGTTCATGTCTGCTGTGCGGAAACTGAGCGGACTTGGATGTGTCATCCGCCCACTCTGCTCCGATCAGCAGAGGATCTGTGAGCTGTTTCCCTGCTGATCAGAAAGGAATCTGCACCAAGCGAAAGGGGCAATAATCACCAGCTGTGCTGTACAGAGTTGCAGAATCTAAAAAGCGTATTTAGCGATTTGCATGAAGTTATTCTTTAAAATTATGCTTGCTTGTACTCGGTCCAAGTATTGTTGGTGCCTTCATTGCTGCCTGACCTCCCTGTTAAATTTACTAACCACACAAGTAACAAATGCAGCCAACTTTAGTGATGTGAACTTACACTTGTTGCTCTACAATGAGGTGGAAGTTAACAGGAGAGGTAAGTTTTTCTTATAAAAGGTCTACTTTAAGACATAGAAAGTTGAGATTTTTACAGGACCTGTGGTGTGTTTTTCTTTAGCCAAGTTTACAAAGGCTTCATCTTGTAACTGCTTGTCTAAAGATTGGTGTGTACAGCAAGTGTTTCAAAACTTTCAGCAAGCTTTCCCTTGCTTTCCGTGTGGGTGGATTAATGTGGATTCGTTCTGAGACATCACTGTTGCTGAATTGGACCACTGTGATTGTTTCCTATGACAGCTAATGCTCAGGTGGGTTTGTTTACAACTGGCTCAGCTGTCATTGTGATTTAGACAGAGGCTGTGCCTTTCTTTTTCTTTTTTCTTTTTCTTTCTCTTTTATTACATTTTCCAATTCCATATAACATTTAACACAGAGGCTGTGCCTTTTTAAAGTTAAAACACAACCTGTAAAGAATGAATACATTTTAATAAAGGCTTGCAAAAGTAAAAGGTTAGGTATACAGACACTGCTATATGTCGTCTAGGTTTCTTTGGTTACAAAAATGGTATTTAAAAAATAAATAGTCACACCTTTTCCCTCTTGTGAAAAGGGCCTAATTGCTACTTTCTGCGCGCGAAGGTCGCCATGATGGGGGGTGGGGTTCTGGGCTCACAGGAAATGAGTTGAATGTTAACTGGGAGTATCTATTAGTGAAGTACTGTGAACTATTTGCTACTTGTCCCTCAAAGTCTTTTCTTTAGGAAGCTCTGGCTGGCAGTTGCACATTGAAGTCAAGTACAATGCAAAACAAATGGCCCTGCATTGTATGAGAGGACGACAATGTATCGTTCACAACGTGAAGCAGAGGGAGAAGAGCTGAACATCGGAGCGATGGATAATGTAAGTACTACACCTTATACCACTACCCCTAATCTTAAAGCTGAATTCCAGGTATTCCGGCTGCCCTGCTGCACACGGACCACAGGAGGTCACCTTACTTCCCAGGCTTGGTAAGAATTGCATTCCTAAGGAGTATAAGGTGTTTCCTGATTGAGTGAGGTAGAGAGGCAGGGCAGTGACGTCACAAATCTCCACCTAGTCCAACCAGAAAATACCTTGCAGTCAGAAAAATTTGAGACATTTTGTGAATGGTGACCTTGCTGAGATAGTGACCCCCTGCATTGGCTATGCAGCAGGCAACCACCCTGCACGGAACCTTGAAGATTGTGACAAAAACTGTAGCAGTCTCTGCCACAGTTAAAGGGGTTGTAAAGGAAAAACATTTTTTTCCCTAAAATAGCTTCCTTTACATTAGTGCAGTCCTCCTTCACTTACCTCATCCTTCAATTTTGCTTTTAAATGTCCTTATTTCTTCTGAGAAATCCTCACTTCCTGTTCTTCTGTCTGTAACGCAACACCGTAATGCAAGGCTTTCTCCCTGGTGTGGAGAAAGCCTCTTGAGGGGGCGAGCAGGAGTGTCAGAACGCCCACTAACGCACAGCTCCTTTCTCTGTCTGCAAAGTAGAGAGTGCCCTGACTTGCCTGCTCGCCCCCTCCCCCCCTCAAGAGGCTTTCTCCACGCCAGGGAGAAAGCCTCGCATTACTGTGTGTAGTTAGACACAAGAACAGGAAGTGAGAATTTCTCAGAAGAAATAAAAACATTTAAAAGCAAAATGGAAGGATGAGGTAAGTGAAGGAGGACTGCACTAAGGTAAAGGAAGCTATTTAGGGTAAACATTTTTTTTCCTTTACAAACCCTTTGGGTATGGCATATACTGTACATGCTTTACATCGCTCCAAGCTGGAGCACTGTAACTATGCAATAAAACCTATACCTGGAGTTCAGCTTTAAGCATTTCACCCATGCAGTAAGGGGGTGGTGGGAACTGGGTAGTTGTTGAGCAATTCCTGGAGTTCAGCTTTAGGAGAGCTGCTTAAAACTTGCTAAAACTTTTGCAAATGTTTGCTGTGCACCCTGCTTCTCAGGCCAGTGTTTACAAGATGTTCTGTAGCATTGCTGAGGCACAGCATACACCATAGAAAAGAGTGAGTACATATGAATTCCTTGTTTAAAAAGATTCACAAACCATTTGCTTTTGGAGTCACTGTACAAGAACGGTGTTTAGTATTGTGGTCCTCCTGATGAGGGGGTGGGTTTGTATTGCTTTGTGATTTTTTTTTTTTTTTTCTACTCATTAACTGGACGGGGTCACATTCAGTTCATTATAAGTAATGTGACTAGCAGTGGCATTCCTAATCTCAGCGTGTTCCATAGAGGAATGCTGGAAGCAGTTCGGACGGGACAGAAGATTCCGATTTCTCTACAGACATGGAGCACACAGACAGTTCTGAAAGCGATGGAAATTCCCGGGGACCTGCGCGCATTACACGATCCACTGCAAGACTCAGCCAGAGCTCGCAAGGTAACATTCTCTTTACATGACCTTATTAATTGTGCAGGGAAGTAGTAAAGTGGTTGGCTCTGCTAGGTGTGTGTAGTGCAAATATAATTTAGTCATCTTATTTACATGATGTCATTTCTGTGTTTTGAATGTTTAATGTTCTATGTGGATATGTAGAGCCAAGTTAGAGAAGCAGATAGGTATCTAGTGTATGAAGTTATTAGTCTTACTGCGTAGGCAGCCATGTTGGGCCTAAAGACTGGGGCAATAAAAACACAATCATTCAGTGGAGTGGGTGAGGTGAGTGTGTAAATAACACATCCTGCTGATCTGAGTTTTTGCATGGGTGACCTTTGTCAATGCTGTCGGACCCTGCTTTAAGGAATAAATTTGGCTTTAGAGCATGTTGCATGTTCCTCCTGTATTTGTTTTCATTCAAAGTTTTTTAAGAAACACAGATATACTTTACATACATTTCCAAAAAACATACATAAAAGAAGGAATCACATTTAAAATACAAAAAACATTACATATACATAAATAACTACAATAACAACATGGGTCTATCCTATACCTCCTGATCTTTCATCTCTTTTTTTCTTTTCCTTTCCCTTTATCTTATGTGGTTACCCCGTTCCTCCTGTATTTGGGGAGGAATATGTAACATGTTCTAGCTTCTGTCTCCTCTCCTTCTGCCACCCACCCAGCTGATGTCACTCTCTAAGGGTCCTTTCACACTAGCGGACCGTTCGTCCGCTCATTACAAGTCCGTTAACGGACTTGTAATGAATCCCTATGGGAACGCGTCCGTTAGCGGATGGAGCATCCGCTAGCGTCCGCGTCAGTCGGGATCCGCTTTTCCGAACGGAAGAAACCCTATTTTTCTTCCGTTCGGCGGAGCGGAACTGATGCAGACGGACAGACGGTCCGTCTGCATCAGGTTCCCCATAGGGCAGAGCGGAGCAGAGACAGGGCGGTCCCTGCACTGTGTGCGGGGACCACACTATCCGCCGACAGCTGAGCGGGGACCCCCGCTGAGCCGACGGAGACACACGGAGCGGACCCGGAAACGGTCCGCTCTGTGTGAAAGAGCCCTAACTCATTCACAGAATACAAAGCTGCCTATGAATGGCTGAGCACTGCTTTGTTCCAGGTGTGAGACGAGAGTCTCTTACAGCCGGAACCCAGCACTGTGTACTGTCTATACAGTTGTGCTCATAAGTTTACATGCTGGCAAGCATATGCTTGAGTGTGTTTGATCTCTATAACCTGAGATCCTGCGGTTCTGGTAAGCGGCGCTGATTTATCCATTTCAACTTCAATCGTATTTATTGGCAATTCTTTGATTTATTTTTGGATATATGTTTTCGTTCACCATTGGATGCACGCTTTCTTTCTATATACAGTTGTGCTCATAAGTTTACATACCCTGGCAGAATTTATGATTTCTTGGCCCTTTTTCAGAGAATATGAATAACGCAAAAACATTTTTCACTCATGGTTGGTATTTGGCTGAAGCCATTTATTATCAATCGACTGTTTACTCTTTTTAAATTGTCACATCAGAAACTTGTAGTGACTCTGCACCGGTCTGATACCGCCTTGAATTCTAATCCTGGTTCAAATCGGTGTGACTTTGAAATTGTGCTACTTCAGCGTGATTTGCACTGCTGACTTTTATTGCGGTGTGCGACTTTAACCAAAGTTTATGCAAGTTGCAGGGAAATCTGTAAAAAGTAGTGCAGGAACATTTTTCCTAATTGCTGCGACATGAACTGTTCTATTGCCGGAATGGGGTGTGAATGGTCATGC
Organism: Rana temporaria; assembly: GCF_905171775.1. Lineage (NCBI taxonomy): Eukaryota > Metazoa > Chordata > Amphibia > Anura > Ranidae > Rana > Rana temporaria. The sequence continues at coordinate 35,030,233 of NC_053500.1, read as the reverse complement.
GATTTGGAATGATAGGATCACGTGACAATTCACACTGGTGAACGGTGGCTAATGGCCCGTACACACAATCAGAATATCGTATGAAAAATGTTGTCCGAGGAAGAATCGTATAATAATCGGATCGTTAGTACATAGCTTTCGAGAGCTGATCATGACAGTTCATCTGATATTCTTTTATCGGACATGCACGAAAATGTTTCTCGTACGATTTTCGTTTAGTCAGTACAGTTGTTGTCCGAAAATACGATACAAATACTACACGTGACATCGCTTCCGATTTTTTGTTTTTGTTTTTTTTCTGTCGTACGAGAATCTTCGTGATTTCTACTTGCGACTATTAAGCGAAAAAAGTTGTACGATATTCGGATCGTGTGTACGGGGCATTAGAGTGAAAGTAGGTCTAAAGGGTGAAGATTTTTTTTATTTTTACCACATTCCATTCTATGCATGAAGGTAAAAAAAACAAAAAACTTTTTGTGCAGCTCCCCTTCATATTTACCAGAGCCTGTTCTCATTCCTTCGATGTGCACGAGAGCAGCGGCTTTCTCATTGGCTCAGACACAGCAGCGGGAGCCATTGTTAATCGCAGGCAGTGAGGCTGAGCCATGCTCTTGTCAGTCGGAGGCTCCATTCACACCTAGGCGTTTTAACGCCTGAAGCCCGACGCTATTGCAGCCTGAAATACGCTGGAGGGGTGATTTAACATTGTTCTCTATGGAGATGGTTCACATCTCCACGCCTGAAGCTCAAAACAAGTCCCTGACCCTTTTTTTTCAGGCGGCTTCGGCGTTCAGCATAGCCGACAATGTGAAAATCACCCCTCCAGCATAAACCGCTGCGTTTTGTCGCGGTAAAAACCGCTGCGTTTTGTCGCGGTAAAAACCGCTGCGTTTTGTCGCGGTAAAAACCGCTGCGTTTTGTCGCGGTACAAAGCGCCGCGCTAAGGTGTGAATGCAGCCTTATGGCCACACAAAGCGGGGTTTGGGAGCGAGCACACACGAGTGCTACCATGGCAAGCGGCGTGTTATGGGGGCACTCCGCAGGGAGAGGAGGCAGGAGCACCAGTGGTGGACCCAAGAAGAGGAGGTTCAGGTCGGCTCTGTGCAAAACAATTACGCAGAGCAGGTATGACTTTTTTTGTTAAAAAAAAAAAAAAACTTGAAGCCACCTGATTTCACTCAGTGGGTTGAATCTTCCAACAAATTGGAGACACTACAAACACTCAACTTAGGACGTCATTGACCAGGTGCTATTCAAACCTCAACCTAATCAAAATAGTCGGTCATATTTGCCTATTCACTATAAAAATCTGCAGTTTGTGGGGTCACCTTTACAAAATACTCACCTCGCCCAGATCCTAGTGATGGTGCCTTTTGTGACGTGTGTCTGAGTCGGCCTCCATTGGTTCTGTAACTGTGCCAAGCAAGGTGGGGAATATATTTTCAGGATGGCTGCCTACGTAGTTCTGCAGACTTGTTATTGCTTAGTTTACACACAGAGCAAGTGATATTGCAGCCGATAGGAACGCTTTTTAATTTTATTTAATATAATCCTGTTTAAAATGAATTGCTTTTAGTTTTAGATTAGTGAGTTCATGTTTGTTCAAATTTTAGTTTTGGCTGAATATGTATTACCCTCCTCTGGGGAGTTTAGCGTTGAGCTGCCGTTCATTAGCAAATTGACAAAGCGGCTTTCTTTGCCATCTAAACTGCACGTGGACAAAGCAATTCATTTTAATTAGCGCCTATGCTTCATACTGTTGTCTTCTTAGGGGAGCAGCTCTTTAACCCTAATTAAAAAAAGCAACCGTGTCTCTTTTTACTTCTGAAATTCTAGCTGTTCTTCACTTTCCTTTCGCTGGATCATCGCAATCCTTCTTTTGCTTTGGAGTGAGGAAATGCAGGGACTTTGTGCTCTGTAATAACTTGCTGGTTTTGGTACAATTCTCCAATGTCGGGATACCTGAATGGAAATTTTGGGGGTTTTTCTTTTGATATATACTACATTAGACTCCCCTTCCTTACCTGGTATAATAATGCCAATACCTACATGATATCTCTGCTATCTGTTGTGTATATCGCCAGCACCTAAAGGGATCTCATGTAGTCATGTGAGTATGACTATCTGACAGTTGCAGAGTAGAGCTGACCTCACGGTTGTTCAGTTTAGAAAATGGAAAAAGTCAGATGGGAGCTTTTCTTTGGATATTCCGACCGTGTGTATGCCCCATCGGACTTTTTCTGTCAGTATTTCCGACAGACTTAAAGCAGGTTCTCAATTTTTCCGTCGGAAAATGCATGCATGCTCGGAAACCGATGCATACTCGAAAGCATTGAACTTCTTTCTCTCGCCTCGTCATAGTGTTGTATGTCACCGCGTTCTTAACGCTCAAAAGTTCAGAGAACTTTGGTGTGACTGTGTGTATGCAAGCCAAGCTTGAGCGGAATTCCGTTGGAAAAACCGGCCAACTTTTTTCAGATGGAAATTCCGCTTGTGTGTACAGGGCATTAGCAGAACATTTCTGCCGCTTTCCAGCGTGCCTGAACATGCAATCCATTGAGCGTACCAGTATACCTGCTGTGTAGAGACCTGGCGTGTCTTGAAATGTGTTTGAGGTATTGGAAATGCCAAACTGCAGCATTGTGTTTTTTTTGTCTGCAAGTAGGATAATCTGTAAAGATAATTGCAGGTGTATATATTTTATATATTATAAACACACAGTAAAGGCCCCTTTCACATGGGTTATCAGGTCCGCCTGTCTGTTTTTCAGGCGGACCTGAACGGACCCTTCAGTCCTATGGAGTAGCGGACACAGACGGATGATGGTCCTGTTTTGATCAGATAGAAATGGACATAAAGAGCAGGACTGTCTGTGTTCACGCTACATAGCAGAGCGGACACAGACCTGTCATCTGCCTGCTCAGCGGAGAGATGGCTCCTTTTTTTTTTTTTTTTTTTTTTTTTTTTTTTAAAGCTGACTCTTACATTCCAAGCTAATTTTGTCAAGCCCTGGATGTATAAAATATCCATACCTGGAATTCCTCATTAAATCAACTGCAGTGTCACCAAGTAGACTTCTGCTTCACCGCCATTTACGTGTCAAGTGCCCACTGATTTCTGGATTATGACAGTTGAATGGAGGCGAGGCTTGACCCAAGCAGAAGTCAAGGCACTGCCATGGTCTAGGATCCAAAGGGAGCTCGCAGGGAAGCGGCGCTAAATTTGAGCACTAATGGAGACTACAACTTTATTTTCACTTTACACTAGGCCAGTTAGTTTACAGTCAATTTAAATACTGTTCTACTAAAGTAGGATTTCCAGAGATACCAATGCAGGGACACATTGTGGTCACTGCATTGACCTACAGATTAGCTCTTTCTTTTGAAAAAGACAATCTGAATACCCCACAATTCAGGTATTGGGGCGCGTGAACAAATTCAGATTTCCTCTGTATGGATTGATTATCCAACACGGGGTCTATAATCATTGGTGTTGGGTTTTCTAGTTTTTAGTTTAGACAGCAGCTGCCAACTGAAGTTTGGCTGCCACTGTGTACTCCCAATGTAATTAACCTGCCAGCCAATCTTGGTGCTCATCGTTAAAATACTAGATTGTGTGTCATATTTTCTAATTGCCTGGAAATATGTAGCTACAGGCTACTCCCATTATTTTAATATGAAACTTGGCATACAGGATAATATAGTTTTATGTTTAGTTTGTAGATTAACACTCATTCCTCATACTCTGCATGGCATGCCTCTAGCTTTGCTTGATCTACTTTCCTCTGCTGCCTTAGTCAGTAAGGATGTGTGTAGTAAAACTAGGTTGTATGCAGTCCACTAGCTCTGTTTTTGCCTGGATGCCCACACACAGTTGAGGTTTTAGTCTTTCTTCTTCAATCCTGTCGGCTCAGTCAGTCACTGACCTTTGCATCCGTTTAGATGGTTACACCACCTAAAAGTAAAACTAAAATTTAGACAACCATTGAAAGTCAAACCTAACTTCTCACCCACTGCTCAACAGATGCCGGAGTGCTGATCACCTCTCTGCTTGAACAGAGCCAGCAAATTCAACTTTGTAGGCCTTTAAAATGAAGAGATCTGACAAAGGAGTAGTGTAGAGAGTATTTTACGTGCCACTTAAAGGGGTTGTAAAGTTTTACATTTTTTTTTTTTTTTTTTTTTTATATATAAATAACAAACGTATACTTGCCTCCACTGTGCAGTTCGTTTTGCACAGAGTGGCCCTGATCCTTGTCTTTTGGGGTGTCTCGGCTCCTCCCCACATAAGAGCCAACTCCTGGGAAGCTCTCTCCCAAGGGGGTTAGCTTGCAGGCGCGCTCCCTTGCCATACAATCGCCGTCCATAGGCGCCAATTGTATGACTCGGCCCTGGCGGCAAGGTCATTGGATGTGATTGACAGCAGCGGGAGCCAATGGCTGCGCTGCTTTCACTCATCCAATGAAGAGCCAGCGGAAAGTAACGTGTGACCGCACCTACGGAGATTTGGGGCTCAGGTAAGTAAAACGGGGGGTGGGGGCGGACAGTGCAAGGTGTTTTTTCACCTTAATGCATTAAAGTGGTTGTAAACCCTTACAGATCACTTTTACCTACAGGTAAGCCTAAATTAAGACTTACCTGTAGGTGCAAGAAATATCATCTTCTAAACCTAGATGCGAAAACCTATCTGCAAAAAATACAGGCACCGATGTCTACGGCGCATGTGCCGTAGGACAACGGCGCAGGCGCACTGAGTGTGCCGTTTCTAACAGCATTCATGCCGTAAAAGGTAGCGCCCGCATGCATGTGCGGGAGTGACGTCATCGCGGGTCCGGCCAGTCACAGCGCCAAAGTCGCTCCGGGAGAGATGGCGGCGACATAGGAGGGGAACGAGGACCGCTCCGGGGGCTTCGATCTCAGGTAAGTAATTCATAATGAGCTAGTATGCTATGCATAAAATGCAAAAAAAAAAAAAAATGCAAGACATAAATACAAAGGCATAATGAGCTAGTGTGCATACTAGCTCATTATTCCTTTGTCTTGCAGGGTGCCCCCCCTCCCCCAGAGGGTCTACTTCCTCTGGAAAAAACATGAAGCTTTACAACCCCCTTTAAAAAAAAAAACTGGGCATTTTTATTTTTTTAAACTAAATATATTATAGTTTTATGTCTGTTTTTGTGATCTTTTGGAAGTGTGATGCCATAGCAGCTGTAAAAAGTTAGGTTGGGAAAGCCAACCCCCTTCTTCAGTAGGTGTCCCCAACCAAGAACAACAAGGCAGGTAAAATGTCCAGACTCATCTGATCACTTGTTCTGGGTTAGTGACTCAAAGTATTAAAGCTAATGGGTCAGCATGAGAGTAACATTTTTAGAAGGTCCATAAATGTTTTGCATGGCAGGTTAACATTACACATTCTAGTTGCTTTTGGGTGGAGTAATCTCTTCACGATCCAGAAAGTCTGTGTGTGTGGCAGTAGGAATCGACGAGCTTTGTTTCTTGCAGTGTTTGGCCCAGGTATAGGCAACATTCCACCTGTAACTGTGGACAATCCTAGATCTTTCAAGGGGTTCCATCACCTCTGAACAGCTTGCCTGTCCCTGGGCTAAACCTGCTCTTCACCTGTTATATTAGCCTGCTAGAATCAGCAGTTTCCCTTTGCAGCTAGTTATGGTCAGGAAGCAGCAGTGGCTTACAGGTCACAATAAGGTTGGCAAGTGAAATTGTGGTTTGTATTAAACCAGATTCCAGTCCGGTTAGCAATCTGCAATCGTTTGGTGCAGAGGAGCCGGCCTACTCCACCCGGAGGGTGACCCGCAGCCAGCAGCAGCCCACCCCCATGACTCCGAAAAAATACCCACTCCGACAGACCCGCTCATCGGGATCGGAAACCGAGCAAGCGGTGGACTTTTGTGACAGAGGTACGGGGGTGCAGCCGGGCCGAAAAGCACTGCCGGAAGCGCGCTCTCTCTCACGCTCTTGTCAAAGTAGATGCACGCTGGCTGTCTGTTTTTTTTTTAGCTGTGGCCCAGTAGAGTAGCTTTCTTTGTGTGCTAATCTTTGTGGTGTGAATCCTGACAAATGCTGACCATCTTCTCTGTCTGTCGCAGATGCTAAAAACGCCGGGGATCATGACGAATCCCCACCTCGCACTCCTACTGGAAATGCACCGTCGTCGGAGTCTGATATAGACATTTCAAGCCCCAACGCTTCTCACGATGAGAGCATTGCCAAGGACTTGTCCATGAAGGACTCTGGGAGTGACCTGTCTCATAGACCCAAGAGAAGACGATTTCATGAGAGCTACAACTTTAATATGAAGTGTCCCACCCCCGGCTGCAACTCTTTAGGTAATTACTTATAGTTGATATTATTCATGGATACAATCGTTAACATTTTGGGCACGGTCATGGGATGATGATGATCTACATCCATAGGCACTATGTGGGATTGTTTACAGTTTATAAATATTATCTGTGCATCCAAAGTAGAGGCAATCTAATACAGGAGGTGTTACTGCTCTGATCACCAGGTGAAAAAATAATGCAGCCACCAATGATTCAAATCTTTGAATTTGTTTATTACTGCTTTAACCACTTGCCGACCGTCTGGTGTAAATATACTGCGGCAAACCAGCTCTTTTGTGCAAAAAATCATGTACCTGTACTTAATTTTGCCAATAGCCACTGGGGGGCGTGTGCCCCCCGAGTCGTGATCGCACACTGATTGGCCATAAGAGGAGCCAATCGGCAGGCACGGCGGGCTGCAATTTCTGCTGGCCACCTGCAATCGCTCCCCACAGAGTCAGAACGGCAGTCTGTCGTTGTAAACAAGCAGACTGCCGTGCTGTCAGGCATGGACACACAATATATGCTTTTCTGGGATTTTATTTTCCAAAAATATGTAGCAGAATATGCCTAAATTGATTTTATAGCAGAAAGTAAAAAAAAAATATTTTTCAAAATTGACAGTTTTTTTTGTTTACAGCGCAAAAAATGCCACCAAAAGAAAGCTCTTTGTGGGAGAAAAAAATAATTGTATTTGGGTGCAACGTCACACAACCGCACAATTGTCCGTTAAAATAATGCTGTGCCATATCGCAAAAAATGGCCTGGTCATTAAGGGGGTAAAACCTTCTGGGGCTGACGTGGTTATTGGCCAACAAGGCCTCATTCACACGAGTGTACCTCTTCATATGTCTACCCATTTAGAAGGACCTTTTTGCCCACATGGGATGCACAGACGTCCCATGCAGTACCTCGCCATGAAGATGGGTATAAACTCTCAGCGTCCTTTTGCTCATTTGCCAACCATCGGGAGCAAGAAAAAGCTTTTTGAAAGCTTCTATTGGTGCCTTCAGAGTTGAGGACTACATGCCTTCATTAATTTTTACATGTTAATTGCACTTTGCTAATTGTCATACACCAGTACCATCACAAAGAAAGGGCTGTTTTCAGAGCTATGATCGACAGTCACGTGATTTGCTGCCTCACTTGCATGATGGTTGCAGCGGGCGGGGCCGTCTCTACACATGACTGCCGATCAGAACGCTGAAACAGGTATATTGCAGCATTCTTTTTTATAAGACCTAGACACAGGGCACATTACATTAATACATAGATACAATGTATGTCATTTTAACCTAGTGGGTTAGCAAATGCTTGTGTTGTCATCACACCGCTGTAGTCGGGACCCCGCTGCTGGACAGCCAATGGCAAGGGTCTGACACCCAGACAGCAAAATGGAAACCCAAAAGGGATCTTGCCATTCTGTTGTAGATGAGAGAAGTATCAAACCCCCAGCACCTTTAGGTAGGTATTGTAACCTGTTGGTTAATTTTTAGTTAAAAGGGCATAAGGGTGGTGAATGATGGGAGCTTAAATTGATAGAAGTCACTAAATGGAACCAATAACCTTTTACTTCCTGACCAAAATAAACCGGTGGTAAATATGCATATTGGTTCTAAAACCCACCTTGCGGTCTGCTTCCAATGAAGAATGAAAGGAAGTGTTTTTGGGAGTGGGCAGCAATGGTGGCTTCTGTTCTGCCATAACAGTTCCCCTTTTAACCTGTTTTTTTTTTTTATCCCAGAGTTCTTCTGCTTCTTAATACTTTCCATTTTCCTTGTAGGGCACCTCACTGGGAAACACGAGAGGCATTTCTCCATCTCCGGCTGCCCGTTATACCACAACCTGTCTGCGGACGAATGCAAGGTAACCTGCTTGTCTTGTTCAGCACCCCATTAGTCACAGCACAGTGTGCGAGGTGAAGGGGTTCGTCTGCTTATACTTGTGCACGTTTCTCAAGAAGGCTGACCTGACCCTCCCGTGATTGCTTACATTTACAGAATTGTGATGAATTTCAGGTGAGAGCACAGAGTCGTGACAAACAGGTGGAAGAGCGGATGCTGTCCCACAGGCAGGATGACAATAACAGGCATGCCACACGCCACCAAGTGAGTGCAGTCCTAATTACATGTCAGAGGGCAGCTCTCGCAAGTCTTTCAGGAATCGCTCTGCCGTTAACGCTTAGTTGTGCTGTCTCTGACAAATCTTTAAGGCTTATTGGCATGTAAAGACTAGCTTGGCCCAAAACTGACTGTTTAATTCCTTTAAGCAGGTTTCAACCTCTTCTGATTTATTTTGTGTTGCAGATAAGCATGTGCTACCTAAGTGCTTACATCTCTGATACTGAGAGATGTAACTGCTTGTTGGCAGTATCCTCATTTGCAACACGTTTTAAAAGTCAGAGCAAAATGTAAAAAATCTCTAGCACATTGTTGCAATACATGCACATTTTCCAGTGTATCCTTTTTAAAAGTACTGCAGTTACAGAAAAATACCAGTTGATATTGCAGCAGTCCAGTGTTTTTAATGGTTTGACTGACAACACGGTGCCTTTGTTGCACTGAAATCCAAGTTCCTGAATTGCAAAACAGTCCCGCTGGCTTAATTCGCAATAGCCTGCCCACACTGTGTAGGGAAAAGGCTCTTGGGAGATGTAGTTCTGGGGAATGTGCCCCTACGTCTAAGAGTGGAGCTGTGGACCCTACAAGAATTTTACAAGCCTGGTGATGTTACAGTAAGTAAAAATGGTTTATTACTAATATGAACAAGGTGAAATCTTAAAAAGCAATGCTGGGACATGATCTAGAGGGGGAGGGAGGTTTGGGTTTCACATATCAATGTTCTGCTAATGAGATAATGACAATAATTTTTAATTGGTGTCAGACATTTTCTCATCCATTGGGGGACACAGGAATTCAGATACAGTGCCAAACTGTTGCCTGCAGACGGATTTGATACTGGAAAACACATTGTAGGCCAGCTTAGAATAACCCCCTCCACTACTTTGCATGCCTCTGTTTTTTTTTTTTTTTTTTTTGCCTGTGTTCTAGGAGGATGGACATCATTGTCGGCTGCTGTAGGAAAAGCTTATCCGGTTTTACTACTTCAGGCGCTGGATTCTGCTTGTGGTGCTTTTCAGGTCCAGAGCTGTGGCGTTGCATTGGCGCTTGCGCTGTTTCTTAAAACTCACCAAGTAGGCCACTGATGGTGCCAATTACTTGTAATTCAGCATATTGGCAGCATCGGCCATCTGCTGCTTCTGCTTTGCAAAAGCTCCAAATTGAACTCCATACTCTGGTCTGTTCCAACTGCCCTCACCGGCCACCATCAGAGTCTAGCTTTGACATTCTCTTGGCCTTAGAACCGATCGGGTGCTACTAAATACCTTTTCTCATCGGCGGTATATATTTACTAAAATAATTGCATTTCCATGTTCTGTGAACTATGGGAGACGACATATAGTGAATGCAGGGTCCTGGGTTTAGTAACAATTGCAGCGATTACTAATTTCAACAAAGGTGTTGCATTTACCAGATGGATTCACCATACATTAGGGGGGGGGGTTAGGATTTGAAATCTAACTGAGTGACTATTACAGGAAGGAGAAATTCTACAGTTGGGAAGTCTGCTCATTGTAATAGGGCTATGCTGGCAATAACACACACACACATTATATATATATATATATATATATATATATATATATATATATATATATATATATATATATATATATATATATATATATATATATATATATATATAATTGTATATATATAATTGTATGCACTGTAAAATCCTTTTTGTGGAGTCCATTGAGGGACACAAATTGGGTTATGCTTCCTTCAGGAGGATTGGACACTGGCAAAAAAAATCTAGGCCAGCTCAGGATAAACCTTCCTACTGACAAAATGTCAACATTTTGTAGCAAAGCAGTACTGAGGGCATGATCATTAAGAGGGTTGGGACTGGTGTCCCTAATGCAGTGGTCATCAACCCTGCCCTACAGGGCCCACTAACAGGCCAGGTTTGCAAGATAACTGAAATACATCACAGGTGATATCATTTGCTGCTCAGTGATGGCAGTATTCTAGACTGCATCTCCCCATGGTAATACATAAAACCTGGCCTGTTAGTGGGCCCTGTAGGGCAGGGTTGATGACCACTGCCTTAATGGACTCCAAGTAAAGGGTTTTACAGGAAATGCAGAGATCCTATTCTCTCTCTTGTCCATTTTAAAGACACAGGTGTTCTTTAAAGCGGAGTTCGACCCAAAAATGGAACTTCTGCTTTTTGGAACTCTCCCCCCCCCCCCCCCCCCCCCTCTCCGGTTTCAAATTTGGCACCTTTCAGGGTGGAGGGGGGTGTAGATACCTGTCTGACAGGTATTTGCCTCCACTTCCGGGAATACAGTACTGCGGTAGCCAAGCCCCTACCCGCAGCCCCGCTGTCTTCTGGGAAACGTGCTGTTCCCAGGAGAGAGCGGGGACCAGTGACGGCACGCTGCTCTACTCGCGCATGCACAGAAGGGAACCGGGCAGTGAAGCTGCAGCGCTTCACTTCCTGATTCCCTCACAAGGATGGCGGTGGGTGCAGCCGAGGGACAAGTGATTGCTCGTCCTTTGGCTGCCGACATCACTGGCGCGCTGGACAGGTAAATGTCCATATTTTAAAAGTCGGCCGCTGCAGTATTTGTAGCTGCTGGCTTTTAAAAAAAGAAGAAATTTTGGCGGAACCTCCGCTCTAAACTTTCGGGACTTCCAAAAACGAGTCTAAATAAGAGGTGGATAACACTGCAAACAAAGGCTTATGGTCCCAAGAAATTTTAGGGATCTGGAAACTGCCTGCAGCTCAGAGTTGTCTGAAGTACCTTGCGCTTGTAGCTGGCACCAAATGATGTCAAAACCTCTATCTGGTAGAACTCTGATCTAGAGTTCTCCTCCAACAGGAAATTCTTGAGATGAGCTTTAATAATGGTCTCCATTACGAGAGTGCGGTGCACCTGTACAGTGTCATGACAAAAAGGGAATTTGGTCATCTTAAAGAAGCAGTGTTTGAGAGGGACTCCCACAGCCTGAACCACACCCAGACAAGAGTGACATTTTTCTTTGGTGAACTGGAGCTTAACCGAAGAACAAACTTCTGACACTGACCAGCCCCCCTTCGTTTTACTCACCTGAGCCTGTTTGTTCCGGGGTTCTCGGCTCTTGATTGGATAGATTGATGCCACTGCAGCCATTGGCTCCCGCTGCTGTCAATCAAATCCATTGATGCAGAGGGCGAGTCAGGCATTCTGTGTCTATGCAAGCAAATGCTGGACTCGGGAGCGTGCCCGCAAGGTAACCCCCAGGAAGAGAGCTTTTCCCAGGGGGTTGAACGATGCGTGGAATAGACACCGCCGGGGGGGTGGGGTCCCCGAAAAGGTTCGGGGGCCACACTGCAAAATTAACTGCACAGTTGAGGTAAGTATGACATGTTTGTTAAAAAATAAAAATAAAATTGCAATCCCTTTAAAGTGAAGGGAAGAAACTACCTTAGGAAAAATGTTCTGAGCCTGCAATCCCACCGCGGCTCTCTTAAAGAGGGGGGAAAAAATGAAAAAAAAGGGGTTCCTTACAGGAGAAGGCTTCAAGTTCCCACAATGGGAAGCTCTGCTTGTTTGCACTTTCCACTGTCACACTTGGCACTTTGTGTACCTGAGACGTAGCAAACTGAGACGGAAGTTTTCGTTACTTCAGATGCCAGCGCATGCACCTTAAGCTGATTCAAGAATCGGTAAGCGTTTAAATTTTTTTTGGGGGGGGGGGGGGGAGATCCACATTAAGACACTCGCCTTGTACAATGAAAACTTTGTGGGTAGAGAAAGGAATGTCTAGAATGGTGCCACAGGTCCTTTTAAGACTGTCCCTCCACCGTCCAGTGGGATGGAGATACGGTACTCCAAAAGCAAGGTTGAGCATGACTGCACTGGAAATTTGCAGTTGAAGAAACGAGCTTCAGCAGAGATGGTCAAGTGAATTAGAGGAGAGGTGATAGGAAAAAAAAATAAGGTAGACTATAGCATAGAACTGCAATAAATTTGTCAATCCTCCTCGACACCAGAAAAACTAGCATGATGATGCTGAAAGAGGTTATCCTGGGCTGGCCTACAGTGTCTTTTGCCAGCATTCAGTTCTTCTGTAGGTGGCAGTATAACCTAAAGGTTTAAAACTTCCTGTGTCCCTCAACAGGCTAGAAAGAAAAATACATTTTTTAACTTCTGAAATCATTTAGGTTGACTAGAAAGGTGTCCAGGTTTACACTATAGGTCATAAAAGGATGACCGTGTGTTTAAAGTGATACTAAAGTCAATTTTTTTTTCTTTTGATTTAAAAAGAACAAACTTGTTATACTTGCCTGCTCTGTGCAGTGGTTTTGCACAGAGCGGGCCAGATCCTCCTCTCCGGTCCCCCACCGGCGCCTCTGGCCCCTTCCTCCTGCTGAGTGCCCCCACAGCAAGCAGCTTTTGATTGGGGCACCCGAGCTGCTGCGCTGTCCATCCAGACACTGAGCCGAGGCTCTGCCCCTCTCTCTACTCATTGGCTCACTGACTTTGACAGCAGCAGGAGCCAATTGCACCACGCTGCTGTTTTAGCCAAAGAGGAGAGAGTGTCCCAGGCAGCCAAGACTATCATGCAACATCGCTGGATCGAGATGGGGCTCAAGTATGTATGAGGGGGGGCTGCTGCATAGTTTTTTTTTTTCATATCTTCATGCATAGAATGCATGACCATAAAAAAACCTTCCGACTTTAGCACCACTTTAAATGTGCCAAGCCCCAGTGTTTTTCTGGGTGACTCTGAAGAAACCAGGGTGACAGAAGTGACGCTAATACTTGTCATTTTAAGGCTCCCACGGAACGTCAACTTCGGTACAAAGAGAAAGTCACAGAAATGAGAAAGAAGAGGAACTCAGGCCTAACCAAAGAACAGAAAGAGAAGTATATGGTAGGATTACAGATGCTGAATTCTGAAAACTGTTTTGCCTACGCTACATAAACAATGTTGCTTATGCTCTATATTTACATTGCAGAGCCTCTGCAATACTGGCTTGGACTGTATTTTTACCCTTTTTAACAGTGTGATCTATAGTGACCTACATTGAGGTTCTGAAAGTTGGAAAGATACAGTTCACTTCAAATGTGAACAAGATTTGGCTTCAGGCCATATCCATCTGTTATCAATATGGCTTCTCTGTTGACAGGAGCATAGACAGAACTATGGTAATACCAGAGAGCCACTCTTGGAAAACCTGACCAGTGAGTACGATCTGGAACTTTTCCGAAGGGCCCAGGCAAGAGCCTCGGAAGACTTGGTAAGCCGTCCACACCCACCTTCCTGTTGTACTGAATGAATGTATGCTTGCCAGGAGTAGTGGGACTTGCTTGATAACTGTATTTATTAAAATCCCAAAACACACCCACCTACCTTCCAGGTAAAAAATGAGAAGCTCTATTCGTTTTAAAAATTATTGTAAAATTTTCATCTTTTACATTGAAATATTGCAGTTGCTGCAATACTCCTTTTCGTTAGTGCTGTCCCAGATTACTTTTTGCTATGCGATCCAGTGCTGCTCCTTTTAAGCCCAGCTACATCCAACCTACTGTGTTTTGAGCCCATGGCTTTAAGAACATTCTCTCTAGCCGTCATCTTCAAGTAGCTTTGGAGAATGCTGCAGAAAACACCACTAACTGCACTATACGGGCATATTCTCTGCAGTATTCAGAACCCACCCAGCACCAGAAGTGGATAAGACATGTCGCATGACTAAACCAGAGGATTATGATAAAAATGTATGTATAAAGATTGTAGAGGGTGGTCAAGTAAGCAAAAAGTTGGCGTTTCCTTACCTATAAGCTTTTAAAGTGTGGAGGAGCCCCACAAAAACATGGAAGACCATACATTCTTCATGCAGATGGTGTTTCTGGTGGGCATTAGAACCCAGTGCTACAAGACCCATTGTCCACTTGATTGACATACCTTCCTTTAGGACTCTTTGGTAAGTACCCTACATTGTCTTTTCAGGAGAAGCTGCGCTTGCAAGGCCAGATAACTGAAGGAAGCAACATGATTAAGACTATAATCTTTGGTCGATATGAGCTGGACACCTGGTACCACTCTCCGTATCCAGAGGAGTATGCACGCCTGGGCCGGCTCTACATGTGTGAATTCTGTCTAAAATATATGAAGAGTCAGACTATCCTCCGAAGACACATGGTGAGCCGCCATCCTTTTGTATGCCTTCGCTACTCAGGGTTTCAGTGAGTTGGAAGGTAGATTATGATTGTGCCATCTTCTAGTTCCCTTCCCTGTGCAATCTGATGGCGTGTGCATTTTTTGTAATAAACATTGCTGCGTGAATGGCAAATGCAGGGTCAGTATAAAGGTATAGAATAGCTTAAAACATTCTTTATTTATTTTGTAGTAAGATGTTAATGCCTCTACATGGCACGGGAGTGCATCTGAAGTTGTCCTCCATCTGTTTCTATACATTGCAGCTTCACTGCAGTGCATATACAGTGAACCTTGGTTTGAGAGTAACTTTGGTTTGAGAGCATCTTGCAAGACAAGCAAAATGTTTTAATAAATTTGATATATAAGCGATGTCTTTGATATAAGAGTAGCGTCATGTCACAACGGAGTATAAAAAAAAGAGGAGCCTCTACATGTAGCAATATGGTTAGATTTAATGAAGGTACAACATTTAGCAATGTATTGCTACACTTAGAGGTGCCTCTCTTCTTCTCTTTTATACCCTGTAAAAATAAATGCTTTGATATACAAGTGCTTTGGATTACAATATTGCTTGCAAACCAAGGGTTTACTGTAAATGTGAATAAAATGGGTTTTGGCGAGCGGGCTAGTTTGATTTGAGCCCTTACTTTTCTTTCTTTCCAACTGGATCCAACATATTTGTAGGGCAATATTGTCCAACTGCTTTCAGTTTTTGGAGTTTCTGTGATTGAGACAAAACGGCATCGGTCTTTGAATCGCCATGTGGGGATCTTTATTACTGGAGTCGTATAATTCTGGTCTAATGCATCAGGAGTTTCAGGCTGGTATATTGGTGGTATGCGACTGTCTCCACCCTCACCTGTATTATTGGCCCTCTTACCTGTAGTACTGCATTCACACATGGTCACCTGCACAGCCAATCCAGCCTTGTCCTTCTGCGATTTGCTGTTTGGATGCCATACACAAGGTTCCACACCACCATGTTTGTTTTCTGGGTGCAGAGAGCCAGCTCCGATGACGTTACCGGTCTCTAGCCTTAATATATTGTGAGGGACAGACCTAAAAGAATCATACATCTAATGACATCAGAGAAAATACTTTTGGAGACCCTGTCACCACTAAAGATGAGCTTGGGTTTGGATCAAACCTGGTATTAAAGCAGTCACTCCAGTCAACTGTGGCCAGGGCATTCCGCACTCCACAGCTACATGTACTGGGCCATATTTGGCTAGGGATGTCGCCACTTTGTGTACATGTAGATGTCGGGAGGAGAACGCCTTGGCCGCAGTGTGGTTGGAAGTGATGGCTTCCTTCAGGGTTGGTCTATACCAAAATTTGGACCAAACCCTGAGCTCATCCTTTGTCACCACCCCTGCCTAACCGTATACAAGTATTAAGGCTGGTTCTGTATTTATCAGTGTAACTCCTAGCTGTGTGGATGTAGCCCTATTATTGTCTGACACCTCAAGAAGTTTTGGAGGCTGTGCTCTCCAGAGACTCGGCTGCACCCCCATCCTGCTTCTGATGTCAGCCAAGGTCCTGGCAGCAGCCAGGGAAGCCTTGCATGATCTGCAAAGATTGTCCATGAAATGCCATTCTGGCTTTATTTTTCAGTTTGGCTCCCCACATTGCTGAAAATGGACTTTAAGTTTTTAATCATCTAGGAGGAGCAAAATTGAAAAATGAAGCAAGCCTGACTTATGGGTATGTAAGTAACTTTATTTAGTATGTTTATCTGGTTATTTGGTTAGGCTGGTGACAGGGTCTCTTTACATACTGACGGCATACATAATTTTTCAGTACCGGTGACTATGAAGAACAATGTTCAGCCATCTTAGTTTGTTTTGTACACGGTTTTATTTTTTAGACTATTGTGAAAGGTCAGCTTTTTTGACTTTCCTTGGGGTTCGAAGAATCTGCTAAAGTATGGTGGGGGGTTTTGTACAGGGATGGCAGATTATGTATATTTTCCTTTTTTTTTTTTGTCACATCCGGTTTATTGTTCTGTATAGTGTCTAATCCCCCAATGTCGCTAGTTGGAGATGAAACCTGCTGGGTTTTCTGTCAGATAAAGGCTCATTTCTAATGCTTGCTTTTTCTCCTCAGGCAAAATGTGTGTGGAAACACCCTCCTGGGGACGAGATCTATCGGAAGGGATCCATCTCCGTTTTTGAAGTAGATGGAAAGAAGAACAAGGTTGGCATTACAGCCGATAGGCTTTCTGTTTTGTAGAACTCCCACTTAGCATTCCCTGTCATTAACCAAGTGTTGTACAGAAAAGCTCATTAGCGCTGAATGATTAAATGCATTGCTGTGACATTTCTGCTTTCAGATTTATTGCCAAAACCTGTGCCTTCTTGCAAAGCTTTTCCTGGACCACAAAACACTGTACTATGATGTGGAACCATTCCTTTTCTATGTCATGACTGAAGCAGACAATACCGGCTGCCATCTTATAGGCTACTTCTCAAAGGTATGATCCTCCTTCCATCCTATGTAGATGAATTGCTCAGTGTTGTGGAATCCAGCAAACTACTGGCGGGATAATTGTAACTAGTCAGAGCGCAGAATGGTGAAGACTCTCCCTGCCCATATGTGACAGTGCTGATTGTTTGAGAAAATGGTTGATAAGCACCACTACAGTCATGTTGGCAGTACGGTAGTGATTGGATCATTTCTTTAATTGGGTTGTGCTTCAACAACTACAATAGGCAGTAGAGAATAGAGGAGCTAGCACTCCTGATCCTTTTTCAGCATGTATAGTGTTCCTGGGCTACAAAGGATCTCCTATCGGATTGCAAATGGGTTCACTGTAGTTTTGGTCTCCCAATTTTCTCTTCTTGGGCAGCAAAGCAGATCACTGGTTGCCTTGAGCCTAGGAAGATGGGCAGTAAACACAATGGCATGCTACCCCCTCCCTTTGCAAAATGAGAAGTCAGTTTTAGCCGATTTAATCTCTGACTATAATAGCACTGGTGTCCGTGATTTCTTTTTATTTTTTATTTTATTTTTATCCACATGCATTTACTGTTAAAAATACATACATTTTAATGGGCCTGCTATTCCAGCACCTTAAAGTGGTTCAAAAGGCTGAAGTTTTCTTAACATTTTTTTGCATTCTATGCATGAAGGTAAAAAACCTGTGTGCAGCGGGCCCCCCCAATCCTTACCCAAGCTCCCTCTGATCCAGCAATGTTCAAATTAACCTCAGCTGTCCCAGGACTCTCCCTCATTAGCTGAGACAGCAGCGTGATCCCATTGGCTCCCACTGCTGTCAATCACAGCCAGTGAGCCAATGAGGAGGAGGCTGGGACAGTGTTGTGGCTCAATGCGTTTTTATAGCAGTGGCTTGGGAGAGAGCATGCAGCAGTGCCCCAGGGCAAGTGGCGTTCTCTGGGGGACACTGCTCGAGGGGGAGGGGCCAGGAATAAGTATACCCTTGGTAACCTGTTACATGTTCCACTCTTTTTTAGGGTATAACATGTAACATGTTCCCACTTCTTCAGCAGCTCGCTGATCCCCTCTCTCTCCTTATGACAGCAGTATGGGGAGGAGTTACCCATACTAGCAGTCACTTCTTTGAACGAAGTGGGGCTTTGCCATGTCATTCATTCAGAGTTCTGTGAATAGAAAGACTACAAGTCCTGACATACTTTTGTGGCTGTCGTAGTTCATTGAAAACTATACGCCAACGGCGCTGTTGAGTGCTCTGGTAGTTCGTTAATTCTTTCTGTCAGTGGAAAACTTCCTTGCCTTATTATTTATGGGCAAACGGCTTACAGACCTGCATGGCACCAGAGATCTGCTGATCGCTGGTGCAATGATTTTCAGGCTCCTCCAAAAAAAACTTTTCACCTGCAAAAATTTTTTTTTTTTTTTTTTTTAAAGGTGAACTTATCCTTTAACTTCCTAATGCTCCCATAGCAGTGTGTACCCAATATTTGCTAAAGTCTTAGATGGAAGGAATTGCTAACCTTCTACGAAACCAGAAAACAAATTCAAGCTGCGTGGATCTGGAATGGTCTTGCTAAAGAGGAACAGTCATTAATATGCAATGAAATGGTTTTTGTTGCAGATTGATGCCTAGGTGTAACACTAAAGGTACTATAATAAACTTGCTGCACTCCTTTTTTTTTTTTTTTTTTTGTTTCCTTTTTTATGGTTTGCTTCAAAATTTCATTGAATTTGGGGTTGACTGACAGTCCAGTATTTGTGAAATGAGCTTATGTGCAGTGCATATCTTCTTCTTTTTTTTTTTTTTTTTTTTTTTTTTTTTTTTTGCACATGCTTTCTCTTTTGATTACAAGATTTTTTTTTTTTTTTTTAAATCAAAGATGTTTATTTAGGAAAAAAAAAAAAAAAACACAGGAAAATCACAGCGAATACATAGCTCATTAACACATCACCGAAACATTCCACCAGTGCAAATAACAGTTCACACCTGAGGCACCGCAGACTCCCAAATAACAGAAGACCTCAGTGCGAGGCCACTATTTAAGAGGCACTAGCCCCACTGGAATACACACGTCCCCCCAAATCATATACAAACGATAAAACCAATGAATCAAACTCCCCACTCTCCGACTGCCCCCCATGGCTGACCACCCCCCTCATCTACCTAAGCAGCCTATCCATGACCAGATCCACCGGGGATAAGCCAGGTGAATCCAACCACGGGGCCCACACTTGTTCAAACTTTCTCGAGCAGCCCCTGTGTTGATAGACATACCTCTCCAATCTTATGGTGTCACCCATTTGAGCAATCCATTCCTTCAACGTTGGAGGATCAACTGCCTTCCAATGCCGAAGGATTAGCCTACGGGCCTGAAACAGAGCTCTCAATATGGCTTGCCTGCTATTGTCGTCCAGTGACGCATCATCTATAATGCCAAGAAGACATGGTTTCGGATCAACAGGAATGCTAGTCAGATAAACTCTGTTAAGGAGAGTCACGACCCCTGACCAGAATAAATGAAGCTTGGGGCACCGCCACAGTAAATGGATCAAGTCGCCATGGTCCCTTGCGCACCTGGTGCAATTGGAGTCTGGCCTCACCCCCATTTTAAATTGTGCTCAGAGTGCATTACACACCCGTCAGACTATGTACAATTGGGATAATCGCTGAGCCACATTCAGGGAGCACAACTGCACTGCCTGAAGTGCCTCCTCCCATTGCTCATCCTCAAAGGCCCCTACGTCCCTCTCCCACTTCGTGGACACCCCAAGTGTAAAGTCAGATTACAAGAGTTTTACTTGGAGGTAGAATGAAATGTAACCAAATGTTTTTTTACTTGCAGGAGAAAAACTCATTTCTGAACTACAATGTGTCCTGTATCCTGACAATGCCACAGTACATGAGACAGGGTTTTGGGAAGATGTTAATAGATTTCAGTAAGTCTTTTTGCTACCATTTGCAGGCACCAACACAAAAGCATTGGTGAACTTCATATTATTTGCACCCATGCTGCAAAGTAGGTGGTGCAATTATTTCATCAACTTTCATTTGAACGGAAGCTTTTTCTTTTTTTTTTTTTTTTTTTTTTTTTTCATTCTCCTTTCTTCTTCCAAAACATTGCAAAGAATTTAAAGCTTTATTCTCTCATAGGCTACAGTATGCCTTAAGGTCATACTGTATAGTACAGAATGTATTTTTTTTGTAGTTAAAGTAATTTTATAACTATATAGAAAACTGTATAGGTTTGGCTGCTTGTAGGAGTGGAGGTATTTTACTCTTTTGACCATCTGCCATAAGCATATTAATTGCCTTTTTTTATGCAGAAATATATCTGCTTTCTCTTAATCAGAGCTACAACACCTTTTGTTTGGCTCTCCTCAGGTTATCTACTTTCCAAGGTGGAGGAGAAGGTGGGCTCCCCTGAGCGTCCCCTCTCTGACCTGGGCCTTATAAGCTACCGCAGTTATTGGAAGGAAGTTCTGCTACGCTATCTGCACACCTTCCAGGGCAAAGAAATTTCCATTAAAGGTAACGATTGCTTGCACAACATTGCATGATATGGGCTGTTGCTACTAAAGTTACATTTATTTGCTTCAGTGATAATGAGTGAACCTTGAAGAGGTTATACTGGGATCATCCCGGTATCTTCTTTTTCAGCCGATGATTCCTTCTCATGTAAAAGCCATCCTAGTAGCTTATTAGCCGCTAGATTGGATTGCTTTTATAGGCAGTGGTAGGGGGTGGCCCGGCGCCTCTCTGAGCTCCCTCCTGTAATTGGAGAGACCAGGATCTAATCCAGCAGTGGCATTTTACCACAGAGCTAGCTGTGAACCGGATGGTCTCCGACCATCTCTATGATCCTGGGATGCTGGAATCTGCGTCATGACCTTCCTTGTGGCAAGTGTAAACCTTTCACATTTTTTGCTGAGCTGAGAATATCTCGTACTTTTCAGAGTAGAGGTGAGAATTGGGGTCCCAGAGACCCCAGATGTCTCCATAAAGGGGACCTGTCATCCCTTATTTCTATCACAAGGGATGTTTACATTTCTTGTAATCGGAATAAAACCGATCAAAAAATTTAAAGGGACAGTGTAATAATAATAATCTTAAAGTGCCACAGAAGTCAACACATGCATAGGTCGCGCTCACATATGTAAATGGTGTTCGCACCACATGTATCACAGCAACCGTTATAGCAAAAGCAGTCATTTTAGCACTAGCCCCTTCTTTAATGTGGCTCAAGGTTCCCTTTTAAAGTGGTATTAAACACAAAAGCTAACCTTTATTATATTGCAGCATTACCAATTCTTAGATGGCGGCATTCATTTTCTAGGCTTGCTTTCTTTTAACCTGGTGATCTAACCAGTAAGTGTGTAGGTCCCCCCCCCCCCCCCCAAAAAAAAAAAAAACAAGCTCTCCAGCTGAATGTATCAGTTTATCACTAACATGGGTTCTTGCAGTGATTGGGGATAAAGGTTTTGCGTAAATAAAAACCAAAGGGAAAAAAGACAATTTGCTGTGACTGCTTATAAAATATTAGCTGGAGTTTGGCTTCAATTTGTTAGTGTATTTAAATGTGCTAATACATTTGACACTGCCCTCCCCTCAGACTGGCAATGCTGCTGTCCAAAGGCCCCTGTGCTCGTTCACCCAGAGTGGGTCCACTCTAATACAGGATGTGGGTTACTGGGCAACTATTGCTGTCACCACATCCAATTATTATATTGCATTTTTGATTTTGGGTTTGGCAAAAATTAGATGGCAAAGGGAATTTTTCAGTACTGGGAAATCTACTCCAGTCTGTTCAGCAGATTGCAATCGCGGAGTAATTGCTAAATTCTTGATTGGTGAGGCTGCCAATATAATATCCAATCATGAACTGGCTGTTCACACCTCTTTTAGTGTCTTAGGAAAGCTGGCCTTTGTGTTGGTTATCCTTATGTTTTGCATAAGTTTTTTTTTTATCCAGTTTGTGGTGTAATTAATCTTGGAATAAAAAAATTGTTGATGAAATCCTTGTACGTTGCAGAAATTAGCCAGGAAACGGCAGTGAATCCTGTGGACATCGTAAGCACTTTGCAGGCCCTACAGATGCTCAAATATTGGAAGGGAAAACACCTTGTACTAAAGAGGCAGGTGAGTACTGTGTGCAGGTGTTCAATCTTCATCGCCATTTTTCTAGCACAGCCTTACTCAACCTTTTATTCTGGATTGTATACCCTTGAAGTCATTTTCAGATGTCAAGGAATCCAGTGGCATACATTGCTTGTTTGTAAACCCTTGCAGATCCTTTTAAGCAACCAGTGGCATACCTAGCTTATTTAATATCCAGTGCAGATAATTTTTTAGTACCCCAACTATTGCCAGTAATACACATGAAATTAGAAGTGGCCAGAAAAGGAATACCTGATAACTGTAAAAACTGCTTAAATGGTGGTTTGGGGAGTCGGGGGCCCCTACTCGAATTTAGAACTGGCAGGAGAGATGGGGCACCCACTCTGATGTTTGACAGACGCTGATCTGAACTATGCAGAAAACCATGTGGTGGGACATCATCCCACCCAAATAGATCAAAATCTTTTGCTGAACCCCAAATGGCTCCAGAATTTCTGTGAAGCTTTTGCATTCTACCACTTCCTACCGTAGGTCTCCTGCCCTTAGAGGATCATACCGTTTTTTTGGGGGGGTTTTTTGTAAGCTGATGTTTCCCTCTCATGTGAAAGTCATCCTAGCAGCTGATTAGCCGCTGGATGGCTTTTACAGGCAGCGAGAGGGGACGTCCCCCCACCCAGTGCCTCTGGGCTCTTCCATGTGATTGGAGAGACCGGGATCTGATTCAGCTATGGCAGGTTACCACAGAGCTAGATGTGGACTGGATGGTCTCCAGCCATCTCTATGATTCTGGGAGGTTGGTAGCGGCGTCTTGACATCACTTCTGGTTCTGACAGATGTAAACCTTTTACTTTTTTTATTTTTACTTTTTATGGAAAGCAGAAATCTTTTTTTTTTTTTTTTTTTTTTTTTTTTTTTTTTTGTGCCAGGATAAAAGACCCCAGATGTTTCCATAAAGAGGACCTGTCACAGCTTATTTCTATCACAAGGGATGTTTACATTTCTTGTGATCGGAATTAAAGTGATCAGTACATTTTAAAGGGACAGTGTAAAATAAAACCTTCCTAAGAGGCCCCATCCCCTCGTTCTTCGCAGAACCAAATGCATATATGAGTCGTGCCTGCATATGTAATCAATGTTTGCACCACACATGGGGTATCGCCACAAACGTTAGAGTGAAAGCAATACATTTCTTTGACGCGTCACCTATGGAGATTTTTTTAAGTACTGTAGAGTTACATGTTGGGTATCTATTTACTTGGCGTAACATCATATTTTATATTTTAACAGAAAATGTGGTTCTATATTTGTGTGTATGGGGGGCATAAAACATTGGCATTGTCCACCTCTTGAGTGTCTTTTGTGACAATGCTTGGATTGGTAATTATGGTTGTCATTCAGTCATTGTGGATTATTTATAAAACGGATCTATTGTATAATATTTAGCATATAAGAATCATTTGTTTGATGTGCCTTGCAGGATCTAATTGATGAATGGGCAGCAAAAGAAGCAAAGAGAAGCAACAGCAATAAGATAATGGATCCTAGCTGCCTAAAATGGACACCACCTAAAGGAACATGAACAGCATGATCTGTCCCACCCAAAACCTCTGCAGTCTCCTGTCACGTCTGTGGATTTCCGGCATGGACCAACACCTCTAACCACAGAAGCTTTATTTCCTTTGGATGTCCTGTGAATCTACCATCTCTTCAGCTAAAGCCACATCTTCATAGAAGTTCCTTCCTGCAATGTGACACAAGCTTTCATACAACTTACAAGCCCCATTCTCTGCCAGCCACAGCGAGGCGTGCTGGGTTTGTAGCTTAGACATTTGGAGTTCAGCTTTTAGTTTTCCTATTTAAAGTGCTTTTTTATTTTCATGAATTGATCCAGATTTCAATATCTTGGGTGTAATGATCTTTTACCTTTAGTTCTACATGGTGCATTTTCTAGAGTTTAGGAGGACATGTCCGTTTTTCTATCAGTTGGTTTGACGCAAGACATGAAATTTAGTATGGAATCTGTCTACAGGACTTCTATTTGCTTTAGAAACTACTGTCATGTTCTACGGTGTCCATTTTAGGACATACCTTCTTACATATGTAGTCTTCCTTTACCTCATCCTTTCTAGCAAAGCCACCACCTCCCTGCTACATTTTTAACAAGCGGGTATCAGAACATCTGTATTACTTTACCTTTTTCCTGTGGTGTCCTAATTTGGCATGGCATAGGGTGCTGCCATTTTCACTTTCTGGTTGGGACTTTTGTAGGGGAAGGGGTTCAAAATATCGTGATCTCACATTCGCTTTGTTGGTATTGCTGGAGCTTTTAATCAGCACAGGCAACTCCCATGTGATTCCCAGCAACTGCGAAGGGAGGTCACTGTTCTCGGAGAACTTTTTAAATCTGCTCAAATGTCCTGTCCAGTTTGTGAGAGCGAATCCTCTGAAAGTGGTAATTTTATGCTAAGATACGCTTGTAGATTTGTGACTGTGTTCCCAATGAGTACAAGTACACCTTCAGTCCATGCTCAGTTTTCTTGGTCAGGGGAGGTATGGCTTTGCTGGGAGTTGCTTCAAAGTTAGTGATATCAAAGAACAGTACTGTCTAATGCGGAGACCACAGCCCTCAGATGAGGGATTGTATCATTTTTATCTTCACAAAGGGGTATCTTAAAGAAAAGCCAAAAAAAAAGCGTACAAGAAAATGTCCATAATTTGCTTCAAACTGATAGATGAACAATATGTATTCCAAAGGTGATCTATTTTCTTAGAGATGGTGTAAATGGCATAAAGTGGTGCTAGTTGGGTCCATTGTCTCTTGCGATAGGAAGCGGAGCTTTCTACATTAGAAGTCTTCTACCTGCCAGTACAAGCATATTTTTATTTTTTTGACAACCTGCTTTCCATGTATCGGGTGTACTTAAAGTGTTACTAAACCCACAACAGTAAAAACAGTCTGTATATGCAGTAAAGCATGCTTGTTATACCCACTGTGGAACCTAAGGGGTTTATCCTCTGCATTTTGTAAAAAGGCTGTATGCACAGATCCTCCCCTTCTTGCATTGTCTCCAAAACATGTCTGGATAAGACAGAGTAAATGGAGTCAGGCTGCACATGCTCAGTTGGGTGTGTTGCTAGAGTAGTAGTTTATTTTTGTTGGGAGGGTGCATGTGATCAGTACAGGGCCTGTCCAGACAAGAGGGTTAGGAGCCCTGCATTCTGATAGGACAACCAGTGCTGTATGAATACTCCTCCTACAAGCTTTAACCAGGCACTGAGAGAAGTCACAAGACTGCTATATACTGCTGATGAGAGAGGGTATTTAGCAGTTTATATTTACTAAAACTATATTGCATTTCAATGTTGTGTACTGTGGGAAACCAGATGTAGTGGATTGAGGCTGCTGGGTTTAGTAACACTTTTTAAGACCGATGTCTATTTCCCCCACTGATTACAATAATACTGGAGGACAGGAAGACATGCAGTGCCATGCTCCTTGCCAATTGTGTTTTTAGGACTGTGTATAAGTGTAATGGGGTTTTCAGCCTCAATCAATTGGAACAATCCTCATAACTGAATCCAAACCTTCTCTCTGAAGTCCCTTGAAGCAAACACTTGGTTTTACACCTGACCATGTAGGCATTGACTATCTTGGCCATATGCCCCTTTTTAAAACTTGGCATCCCCTGCAGTATGTGTTTTGGGGTTTCCTGGCCCGTCATGATTGTATAATTTGGTTTCTGGGCCTATCTGCTACATGCATGGACTTGGTTGGTTGCAAAAAAAAAATGCAGAGGAACATTCTCTGCATTAGAAAGTTTTTGTACTCTTTCCCCCCCCCCCCTGCCCTGCTGGGATCCCAGGTCTTTTACCTTCCACTTGTTCCAGTGCTACAGACTCTCTAGCATTTAACAGTTTCAGGCATTTAGGATCTCTGGCCCCTTAATCCCCACCAGCTGCAGCGGTGGAACAGTGTGAAAATTAGGAAACATGGGCAACTGGAGTGTATAGGAAACTTTCACCTTGAATTTCACACCAGACGCAGTTCCGTGCGCATCTTTTTCTGCACTAAAAATGCATGCACAGTGTTTTCCATGTATTATAATGGCTCTAGTTGGCACCATGCAGCCAGTTTCTGGTGCAGAAACTGTGTGGTGTGAACTAGAGCCATTATAATACATGGAAAACACTGTGCATGTATTTTGTGCAGAAAAAAAAGCACACGGAACTGCGTCTGGTGTGAACTGGCCCTAAAGCAAACCTGTAATAAAGCATGGGGGCTGTCATTACTGACCTCTTCTGAAAGAAAAACACCTTGGCTGTTATGCTGATTCAGCACTTTTAATTCCGTAACTATTCAAGTATACGGAGTAGAAGTTTAATATGACTTTACTGCATGCCGTCTCCAGTTCAGTGCCTCAAAGTATTGAAGCTGAAGGCAGATAGAATTTTCTGACTGGGTGGTTAGCTGTGAGATTTATTTCTCTTACTACAGGTTTCTTTTTAGACCCCCCTTTCACACTGGGGCGTTGGAGGTAAAGCGCCGCTAGTTATACCCGCGCTTTTCAGCCGCTAGCGGGGTGCTTTTAACCCCCCGCTAGCAGCTGAGGAAAGGGCTAATGGCGCCAGTGATGTGGTGCTGATGAAGCACTTTGCAGGCACATCGGCAGCACTGCCCATTCATTTCAATGGGCATGGTCTTTTGGGAGCGATGTATACACCGCTCCTGCACCGCCCCAAAGATGCTGCTTGCAGGACTTTCCCCCCCCCCTGTCCTGCAAACGCACCGCCCCAGTGTGAAAGCACTAAGGCTTTCACACTGGGGTGGCTTGAGAGGTGCTAGTTTTAGCGCTACAACGCCTGAAAAGCGCCCCCCAATGTGGAAGGGGTCTTAGTGATTAGACCTATACATCTGTGCCCTAACCTAGAAATTGGCATGGTCTTTGGACCCCTTTCACACTGAGGCGCTTCTAAACTGCCAGTAAAAACACAGCGCTTTTTGAAGAGCTTTTCAGATGCTTTTGAAGAGCTTTCCATTAATTTCTATAGAGGGGCGTTTTTTTACCTCCCTGCCAGCGCACTGCCCCAGTGTGAAAGCAGCATTCATTGATTTTATGCTTTAAAAAAAAAAAAGCTCCTCAGTGTGAAAAGGATCTTATTGTACATGCTTGTCCAATCCCTGTCTGCCTAGCCATCTGTAGTGTTTAGAGAACACGGGACATCGTTTTATTTAAACTGATACAGTTACCGCTTTTTTT
Organism: Rana temporaria; assembly: GCF_905171775.1. Lineage (NCBI taxonomy): Eukaryota > Metazoa > Chordata > Amphibia > Anura > Ranidae > Rana > Rana temporaria. The sequence goes on along the minus strand of NC_053500.1, from coordinate 35,002,789 downwards.
TTTTTTTTGTTTTTTTACATCTTTTTCCTTTTTATTCAGATGCACTGCTGGTAGAGTCAAATATTCCCGATGCCTGTTGATTTCAATTCTCTAGGCCCATTAAACAGGCTACTCCTTTCTATTACAGCCTTGGGAAGGGCATTGAAAGCTTCATGACTGCAGCTCCCGCTTCCTTCCACACATTGAATAGACTCATCAGTATGCAACCTTTTCAAGGACATCCGTGCAATCCTATGGAAACTGTAGATTTTGTAGACAGCGTTCCAAAGCAGCTATTAGCATATTTTACCATTGCTCGTGTCGAGTCTAGGTTAGTCTTGCTTAATAAGATCCAGTAAAGCGTTGTGTATGGCTTGCCGTATCTATTGTCCTATACATAGATCTCTCTCTGTGTGTGAGCTCCAGTGCCCAGATGTAAATCGCGCCTTAATCTGCATACAGGACAGGCTCTATATCTTGTAGATAACACCGTCTGATTTCCATATGGTTAGCTGTGTGTGTCCGTAGACCTCCCCGAGTCCCTGTTATTTACAGTAATCCATGCATTGCAGTGGAAAAACAATAAAGTTGTTAGCATTGATGGCAACCAGTGCATTAAAAATACATGAGCTTCAAGCCGCGTAAATGTCGAGGCGATTTAATCTCTCGCCTCCCCAGTGTACCAGCACAATGTTTTGTTAACAAGATTATGGTTTTTAATTAGTTTCCTTTTTAGTCAACTGTTACTGATCCATCCCATTTTTTAATCTTTTTTTTTTTTTTTTCTTTTTTTACACAACTTCCCATTTGTGTTGCTGCACTTTGGTTATAGTTTTATAAAGCGTCTTCTGCTGAATATGAGCTGTCTTGTTCAATAAAGCAAGCCTGTGCTTTGTCTTTGCAAGGGAAAGGAACTGATTTGCTTTAATGTCCCTCTCTCTGCAGTAGAATATGCTTTTTAATATACTACCCCACTGCTCCATTCAGCCAAGACAATACTTCACATATAGAGGAGTATATTGCTCACTCCTCGCTCTATGTAGAGCACCGGTGATTGGATTTCTCAGCCCTGTGTTATTAGAGCTTACAGAGGAGGAATTCCATCCTCCCTGATGAATGACTGTGTGCTGTGTAGTAATCAAAACTTTACTAGTATGAAGGAACCTTGCTGATCTAGAGGAGTGTCTAGCGCACTCCTCATTCTCTCGTGTACAGCACTGGCGATTGGACCATAATATGGATTTCTTGGCCATGTGTAAGCTCTAAATAGAGCTTACAGAGAGCTTACAGGGGAATTCCATCCTCCCTACCGATTGGATGACCATGTGCTGTGTCATAATTCGTAATCGGGACCTTACTAGTCTTCTAGTATAGAGAAGTATGTAGCTCACTCCTCATTCTCTCGTGAACAGCACTGGTGATTGGCCCTGTATAAGCTCTAAATAGAGTTTACAGGGGAATTCCCTCCTCCTTACTGATGGATGACCATGTGCTGTGTTCTAATTCGTAATCAGAACCTTACTAGTCTTCTAGTATAGAGGAACCTTACTAGTATAGAGAAGTATGTAGCTCACTCATCATTCTCTTGTGTACAGCACTGGTGATTGGACCATTGTAGAGCTTTTTTGGCCCTGTGTAATCTTTTTTTTAAATGGAGCTTACAGAGGAATTCCATCCTCATTAATGGCTAGCTGTGTAGTAATCAGAATCTTACTAGTATAGAGGAACCTTGCTGGTATAGGAGTATGCAGCTCCCTCCTCATTCTATTGTGTATAGCACTGGTGATTGGACTATTGAGATTTCTTGGCCCTGTGTAAGCTCTAAATGGAGCTTACAGGGGAATTCCATCCTCCCTACTGATGGATGACCATGTGCTGTGTCGTAATTCTTAATCAGAACCTTACTAGTCTTCTAGTATAGAAGAAACTTACTAGTATAGAGGAACCTTTCTGGTATAGAGGAGTATGCAGCTCACGCCTCATTCTATTGTGTACAGCACCGGTGATTGAACCATAGTGGGGATTTACAGAGGAAATCCATCCTTGCTGATGGCTGACTGTGTTCTGTCGTAATTCGTAACCCTAACCTTACTAGTCTTCTAGTATAGAGGAACCTTACTGATCTAGAGGAGTATGTAACGCACGCCTCATTCTCTGGTGTACAGCACTGGTGATTGGACCAGAGTAGTAAAGATATTTTGACCCTGTGTAATCTCTAAATGGAGCTTACAGATGAATTCCATCCTCCTTCTTGGTGGCTGACTGTGTAGTAATAAGAATCTTACTAGTATAGAGCAACCTTGCTGGTATAGAGGAGTATGCAGCGCACTCCTCATTCTATTGTGTACAGCACTGGTGATTGAATCATAGTAAATATTTCTTGGCCCTGTGTACGCTCTAAATAGAGCTTACAGGGGATTCATCTTGCTGACCATGTGCTGTGTAGTAATCCGAACATTTCTAGTCTGGCCTTTGTAAAAGCAAAATCTGCTTGGCAGTTATAGGTTGCAGACCATCGCACATTATATTTGCATTGGATGGTAGCTTCACGTAAAGCCTATCGGGGGGGGGGGACGGGACAGAATTTCTCCCTTGCAATGCACTTACAAGGGGTAAATGCAGGTTGATGTTTGGGGGTGCCAGAAAAAGCATGCTTGCCTTACCTGATCACTGCTCAACCAGCAGGTGGCGCTCTCCTCTTATGCACTGGCCCCTCACGTATAGTACATTGCTATGGGCCCAGGCATGCAAAGGGCATTTGACCTCTGGCGCATAGGACAAGAGGCTGCAGGCGTTGATCTAGAAGCTTTGAGGTAACCTAACCAGGGAGCCGGGTAAAAATAAAGTGCTTTTTCAGGCACCCTAGGCATAAGTGACTGTGTTTAACTCTTGCTGTGCTAGCGAGAATTCTTGTTTTCCCCGGAGCTCAACTTTAACTTTTATTTTTACATTTTGTCATCAGCATGTTTTATAACTCGAGGTATTGTAAAAGTTCAGTGCTGTAAACGCAAGATGGATTGTGAAGAGTACAAGACGTGTTTTATGTTTGTACTGGACAGGCAGCAGTGAGCTTTGTGATCCGAGAACTGTTTGTGTTGCCCGTAGCCTCCAATCCGATTCTCCCTTTTTTGGTGGCTCCTGGTACAGTACAGGAGTGCCCAATTGCTGACACTGTTCCTTCATACATGTCGGTGTCTTGACTTCTTCTTTTTTTATTGCACAGTGACTTTTCGTAGTCTTGGATGAATTTCTCATTATATTGTTTTTGCACAGTGACTTTGTAGTCTCACATGAAATTGTCATTCTATAGTTTTTACATAGTGACTTTTGGTAGTCTCACATGAATTTCTCAATATACAACTGAAAATCACTACTTTTTTTTTTATTGTAAATATAAAAAATAGCGCTATGTTCTTCTTTTTTTTTTTTTTATTTTTTTTTTACCACTTGTGCCATGTAACTAGATTTAAAAATAGAAGCTGTATATAAGCAATGTGTTCTGTTGCAGATCTCTAGTCACTCGAGATACTATAGAAGTATGCAATGGTCCATCATCTGTTAGAAAGACCCCCCTCATCTATGTATGCAGCTTAGCTGAGTGCTGCCAGTACCATCAGTTTACACTAGGGGGGTGTATAATATATCAAATACATTTGTGACTAATGTTACCGAAATACGTTTTTAAGACTAATCTACTTTATGAATTACTTTAAGAATTTTTAAAGAACCGCTCCATCTAGTAAAAATTGTTAGGTATTACGTGAGTATTGCAGCACTTTCTTAAAGGGGTTGTAAAGGTTTGTTTTTGATTTTTCTAAATAGGTTCCTTTAAGCTAGTGCATTGTTGGTTAACTTACCTTTTTTCCTTCCATTTCCCTTCTAAGGGCCCTTTCACATGGGGCTTTCCGTGTGCAGGCTCCGCTTTTCTCAGCGGGGATCGCTGTCGATCCCCGCTGAGCAGGCAGATGACAGGTCTGTCTCTGCACACTGTGCAGGGACCGACCTGTCGGAGCGCCGCTCTCCCTTATGAGGGGATCGGATGGCGAGGGACTGTAGAGTCCGTTGTCATCCGATCTGCAGATGGATGGAAAGATAGGGTTTTCCTCCTTCACACTTTTGCAGATCGGAGCAGGTCAGATGTCACCGCTGACATCCGTGGCTCCATAGAGCTGCACGGAGCGCCCGTTCAGGTCCACCTAAAAAAACGGACAGACAGACCTAAACGGTCCGCCCGCATGAAAGAGCCCAAAATGTTTTTTTTTTTTTTTCTTTGTCGGAATTTCTCACTTCCTGTTCCTCCTCAGTAAGCTTGCCCCCATCATCCGAGCCGTTCTGGCTGGGGGTTAGTCGGTGTGCTTGCCCCCTCCCTTGGCACTACATCCCTGCGGGGAGACGCTATGAACCAACAATGCACTAGCTTAAAGGAACCTATTTAGAAAATAAAAAACAAACCTTTACAACCCCTTTATGTAAAGGATTATCTTCTAGAATCCCTGCTAATCTCTGTAACCTCAATATTTATAATGTACAGAAGAACACTATCAATGTTAATATCCTTTTTATTAAAGGATCCCGAAAAGACAGGTAATTTATAATAAAAAAAATAAGTTTCCTGTGTGAATTACAGAAACTTGCTGTATATAAGGTTTTAATTTGTGGGTACAGGGTACTACTATTTTTTTTTTGTTGGCAGGCAGTTGACTTGTATATAGTAAGAATGCAGTGAAAGTACATTACATGAATTATTTCTATGAATTTTTGACAGTTTAAAGGAGTCGACTTGTATTTTTAATGTTGGTTGCCCTTATTTTCTTAACCTGACAGGATGCCTTTACAATATCAATGTATTTTTATGTTGCTCTTTCATCCATATTGTGTTTGGTGTGGTAAATTACTGCTGTTAGCCATGCTGTACTTTGCCTTGCATTCCAGCCAGCAAACACAAACCCCCCCCCCCCCCTTTTTTTTTTTCAATTCAATATATTTATGTGATGCCGGTATTAGGATTGTGCCACAGCAAACTGTTCACACTTCAAAAGTTAAATGACTCTCCCCAGACAAGGACTTCTCAAAGTGCCCCGGTGGTTTACAACGTGGCCAGGAGACTGCACCCTTCATCCCTTTTATCTGCCACAAGCGGGAACAGTCCTGTTAGAGCAAAGATCTTACATGTGCAGCTTTGCAGATTATTTGCACTGGATAAACATATTTTATTTATGTTTTCTGCTGTAGGCTGTTATGTGACTCACTTTATGTTAATATCAGAACAGTATCTTGCCTACTCAATAAAGCATGTACTCTTCTTTCAATGGAATTGTTTGTGGACTTCCCTATTATGTGAATGCAATTATCTTAAAAGGAATGTGATTGTGTTCATATTTTTTTTTTTTTTTCTGTGGGACTAAAAGCAGTAATGTATGTAAAGAAATAAAATGTACATTTACATTTTTGCAGATGAGCCTACAAAGCATTACAACCACGCTCGGATTACAAGTGTCATACCAGGCTCTTGCAGCTGTCTGTCTAAAGAGGTATGGACTTTCGATTGGAGATCTGGAGGAAGTGTCAATGGACGAAGGCTGGGTTCACACTATTGCGAATTGGCTGGGCGTTACCCCGCATCCAATTTGCATGACAGGAGAGTGCCAGTCTCAACTGAGCCGGTTCACATGGCTCTGTGGCGGCCACAGAGCGGATTGCACAGGGGTCCTGTGCATCTTTGGCTCAGTTTCAGGTCCGAATTCAGGCAAAAATTCTGGCCTGATTTGCCCCTGAAATGGAGAACAGAAACAAACCAGACCCCTGCTGTGAGCCGCATCGAAGACAGTGTGAACCCAGCCTCAAAGTGGGGTTATCAATGTACTTTTGTTCCATTTGAGAACCAAGTCTGTCTGCCTAGGTGGAAGATGGGACTTGTAGTTTTCAGATCTCTGCATGATTGGTACGGCTGTGCGGGCAGATCCTTGCCAATATCAAATCCGGACTGCTGCAGGGGAAGGTAACACCCCCCCCCCCCCCGCACACTGTCAGGAAGGAGGCTGTTTTGGAATGGGGTCTTGAGGCAATGTTGACCACGCTATAGCCATTTCTCTTCCGTTCATAGACGGACACAGCCTTCTTTGACAGTAGGGTTATGCTTCTTCCTTCTAGGAGAGTTTAGGCAGAATTTAACAGCACTTAAAGCGTTTAAAACCTTTCCTTCGTGCCGCTCCTCCCAGGGGGCGTGGCTCCCTCAGGCATAACCCACACCCTGCTCTAGGAGCCTCAGTTTTTTTTTTTCTGCCTAACGACAGGAGAGTCGGGCACTCTCTGGAGTTCCTGGACTCTGGAGTTTTTTTTCTTGCAATTTTTCTCGCTTTTATTTGTTCCTGCATTTTTGAATCCTGTGATTCTTCTATCAACAGCCGACTGGGTGACAGGCTGGGTTCTCGACTCTTGTAGTCCCCCCCCATGTTCGGCCATCGAGCGTGTGCCGGCCCTTAGCTCAGCTTTGGGACGTCCACGACAGGCCCCGTTGCTCCAGGGGCGGCCGGGAACTTCGGTTCTAGGGCACGCATATGACCGGTCTCTATGGCTTTGTCAGTGTGTCTGGCCGACAGCCATGCCGTTTACGGACGTTGGTTCTGTCTGGGATACCTCCAGCCGGGTAGTTGCAGGACGGGTAAGTAGTGGCCCCTTACTCAGGTAAGTGGTCTGGCTGGAATGTTCCCTGGGGAGGTTGACTGAGGTTTTTTTTCCCTGCTTTCCTCTCTCCCTCTCCCTCCTTTCCTTTTGGGTAGCGGCTGTGAGGTTTTTTTTTTCTGGGGCTCATATGCACCAGGGACCCGTGTGTGTAGCAGGGCTGTGTGTTGTCACTACATGGGGCTGTGGTGTTCACTACAGGGCTTTTCCTGTGTGCTGGGATGTGATTTTTGTGCTGGCTGTTTGCTGTGTCACTGTCTTTTTTAAATGCTGCGCAACGGCCGCTATTTTACCAGAGCCGCGCTCTATATAGCTCGGCGGCCATTTTCTTGTGGTCCTGGGCTGTTTTCTCAGCATTCGGCGGCCATCTTGCCTTTTTGTTTGGCCTCGTGTGCCGTCTTTGGCGCTGCAGAAGACCGCAAATCTGTCTTGAGGAGAAGACAGACGCAGCGCTGCACGGCTCTCAGCACACCTTGTCCTTCTCAGACCACGCTGCATCGGGAGGGGTGGTGAGTACCAGGGGCCCCCATACTCTGTAATAGCAGCAAGGAGGTGACCAGTGGGGGTTTTTGTCCTGCTTTGCAGGGTGGGTGACACGGCGCTGGCATTATGGAACCTGAACCAGGTACTCCCTCCCCAGCAATGCCTGAGTTAACCCTTACAGCCCCTTCCCCTGCCACATCTGTTGAGGCAATGTCGGCTGTCCTGGGGTCTTTTCTTGCCAGGTTTGAAGCGGCCAGTGCCCGGATGGGGGGTAAAAAGTCGCCCCCTCCCTGAGCCTACGTCTGGGGGATGTCTCTGACGCAGAATCTGACAGTGCTATTGCTTTTTCTGGTTCTGTAATGTCAGAGGATGCGGGCTTATCCCACATGGACAGTAAGGATGACTCTGCTGCAGAGTCGGTTGCTGACAAGCAATTTGTTGGAGCTCTTATTACTACGGTGCGTGAGACAGGAGAGGACTAGGCAGAAACATGTTAAATAGTTAAATACATGTTACATTAACCAGTTCCCGACCCCCGCATGTACATATACGTCCACAATATGGCACGTACAGGCACATGGGCGTACATGTACGTCCTTGCCTATTAGTGGGTGGGGGGTCCGATCGGGACCCCCCCCCCCCCCGCTACATGCGGAGGTCGGGTCCGCTCGGGGAGCGATCCGGGACCACGGCGCGGCTATTTGTTTATAGCCGCTCCGTCGCGATCGCTCCCCGGAGCTGAAGAACGGGGAGAGCCGTATGTAAACACGGCTTCCCCGTGCTTCACTATGGCGGCGCATCGATCGAGTCATCCCTTTTATAGGGAGACTCGATCGATGACGTCATTCCTACAGCCACACCCCCCTACAGTTGTAAACACATACTAGGTGCACCCTAACTCCTACAGCGCCACCTGTGGTTAACTCCCAAACTGCAACTGTGATTTTCACAATAAACAATGCAATTTAAATGCATTTTTTGCTGTGAAAATGACAATGGTCCCAAAAATGTGTCAAAATTGTCCGAAGTGTCCGCCATAATGTCGCAGTCACGAAAAAAATTGCTGATCGCCGCCATTAGTAGTAAAAAAAAAAAAAATTAATAAAAATGCAATAAAACTATCCCCTATTTTGTAAACGCTATAAATTTTGCGCAAACCAATCGATAAACGCTTATTGCGATTTTTTTTACTAAAAATAGGTAGAAGAATACGTATCGGCCTAAACTGAGGAAAAACAATGTTTTTATATATGTTTTTGGGGGATATTTATTACAGCAAAAAGTAAAAAATATTGCATTTTTTTCAAAATTGTCGCTCTATTTTTGTTTATAGCGCAAAAACTAAAAACCGCAGATGTGATCAAATACCACTAAAAGAAAGCTCTATTTGTGGGGGGAAAAAGGACGCCAATTTTGTTTGGGAGCCACGTCGCACGACCGCGCAATTGTCTGTTAAAGCGACGCAGTCCCGAACTGTAAAAACACCTTGGGTCTTTAGGCTGCATATTGGTCCGGGGCTTAACTGGTTAACAGAGTTGAACAGCCCCGCCCAGGGGGCAGTCCCTCCAGACATAACCCTCCTCACTGCAGCTTGCAGCCTCGGTTTCGTTCTGCCTAGCAAGGAGAAGGACGTATGGCTCCCTTTGGGCCCAGCGCCCTGAGGAGAAATTTCTATTTTATTTTACTTTTTCTTTGAAGAATCTTCTTTTAACTGTTGGCTGAGAGACAGGCTGGATAATATAGATCCTTGTAGTCTACTCAGTCAGACCAGCAAGCGTGGGCACACCTTTGCAAAGAGGCTTGGTCTGCCACGCCATACCCTATGACTCCTGGGGGGGCCGGTGAGCTTTGCTCCGAGGTCCACATATGACTGAGCTGTGGTGTTGTCTCACTCACAGTGGACCGGGCCGACAGCTACCTCCATTGCGGTTGTAGTTCTGTCAGGAATGCGTCAGCGAGTCCTCGCTCGGACGGGTAAGTACAGTCCCTGCTTCGGTGGGTTGGTACGGCTGGGGTTCGGGGGTCCCTTCCCCTTTCTCTTGCTGCATTGCCAACATTGCCGCTGTCAGAGGGGGGAGGGGGCCTTCCTGAGGGGACTGTGTTATCTGGCCTGTGTTTTTCTTTTTTGGTATTGGGCTTTCCTGTGAGGTAAAAATCCCTGTGATGAGCACAGATGTTTATGATTATACTTCAGCAGACGCTGACTGATTGGTGACACCTGTAATGATTTTGCTTTTTATGCTGTATCTGTGTCTTATCCTTTAATAAAACAGCCCTAGGAGGCTTTTCCTGTTTAACCACTTGCTTACTGGGCACATAAACCCCCTTCGTTTCCAGGCGAAATTTCAGCTTCCGGCACTGCGTCGCTTTAACTGACAATTGCGCGGTCGTGCGACGTGGCTCCCGAACAAAATTGGCGTCCTTTTTTCCCCACAAATAGAGCTTTATTTTGGTGGTATTTGATCACCTCTGCGGTTTTTATTTTTTGCGCTATAAACAAAAAAAGAGCGACAATTTAAAAAAATATATATATTTATTTTACTTGTTGCTATAATAAATATCCCAATTTTTTTAAAAAAAAACTTTTTTTTTTTTCTCAGTTAAGGCCGATACGTATTTTTCGACGTATTTTTGTAAAAAAAAAAAAATAATCGCAATAAGCGACTCGTTTGCGCAAAAGTTATAGTGCCTACGAAATGGGGGATAGATTTATGGTTTTTTTTTTTTTTTTTACTAGTAATGACGGTGATTTGCGATTTTTTTTTTTTTTTTTGGTCAGGGCTGCGATATTGCGACTGACGTATCGGACACTTTTGACACAATTTTGGGACCATTCACATTTATACAGCGATCAGTGCTATAAAAATTCACTAATTACTGTATAAATGTGACTGGCAGGGAAGGGGTTAACACTAGGAGGTGAGGAAGGGGTTAAATGTATTCCCTCATTGTGTTCTTACTGTGTGGGGGGAGGGGGGTGACTGGGGGAGGTGACCGATGCTGTGTCCCTATGTAAAGAGACACAGCATCGGTCTCCTCTCTCCCTCACAGCACGTGGAGCTCGGTGTTTACACACAGAGCTCCACGTCCTGCTGTGTTTACCGACGATCGCAAGTGTCTGGCGGACATCGCGGCCGCCAGGCACTCGCATCGGCTCCCGAGCGATGCGCCGGACACGTTGTTTCCCCGCTGCGCGCCCCCAGCGGCGCGCACGGGGAACAACAACAGCAGGACGTCCACCCGGCAGTTGAGAGCCGCGCTGTGGACGTCTTTCGACCATAGCGCGGGTCTCAACTGGTTAAACACAGGTCCCTGCAAAGTTACCGTACGGTTCTTTTCCTCACAGGCAGCGCTGGGCAGTCTCCTCCTGAGGGAGTCCCTTGGTTACCCCTGGTCAGCGCAGCAAGTGGGTGAGAGGCCCTGAATAGGGCCCTAGGAGCTTTTGTCTATTTGTATGGACAGGTGTGCATATTATAATCCACACTATGTAAATATTGGAGTCAGTATCTGGGTCCTTCCCCACATGCTGGTGGTGGCAGCAGGTGTTAGCACCTGTGATTCCCACAGAGTTTTTATTGTTAGTCCTGGACACAGTTTGTGCCAGGGTGGGGGTGGACTGCGGGCGGGCGGTAAAAGAGTGCCCCCTTCCCCCGTTATCCCCTGGGAAATGCTCTGTTATGAAGCCATGGACCAGATACCTAGTTAAAAAAAAAAAATCAGAATAAGGCATTTATGGGTGCGCTTTTTACTGCTGCAAGGGACTCTCCTAAGCTGCATAGTGCAGCTGGGTTTCCGCCGAGGGCTCGGTCTTTTTTGAATCACACAAATCAGACCGCTGTGTAGGTTTTTTCCTTCTGTGCCCTTCTTTGATAATTTCTGAAATGCTGAATGAGAAAAGCCGCTGAGGGCTTTTGTAGTCCCTCACCGCCGGGCGGGAACCCCCGCTTGTATGGATCTGACTGATAGAAGATCCGAAGTACTGACCCGTTCCATGTTTACCATGCTGGGGTCTGGCTTGCGGCCTATTGTGGCCACTACACTGGGGTCTCAGTCGGCGCTGGCGCCATTTTTGGGAGGTTTTTCAATTACATTGAAAACTCCCATTGGCGCCCATTTTGTCGTAGCCGCGCTATGGTGCAGCTTACATTGTGCCGGCCATTTTCCTGTGGCCACGTTCTAAACGCTTGGCGGCCATCTTGGAGTAGTCCTGACCCCTAGTGCTGTATACAACTCAGAGTGAGCATTTTGCACCAGACGGTGGAGGAGCACCGACTCTCTCCTGAGGTTATTATGCTAGTGAACCAGCTGGTCCAGGGCCTCATATAGGTCTGTGATGCTTCATTGAATGCTGTGCCCTTGTTATCCAGGGTGTCTGTTTCAGAATGGTTTTATGCACACGGTGGTGTAGTGCTTAACTCCATTACTTGGCAGCGAGAGAGTCATTGGTTCGAATCCGGACACTGACGCCAATCTGCCTGGAGCTTGCATTGTCGCTCCCTGTGTCTGCGTGGGTTTCCTCGGGGTACTCCGGTTTCCTCAGAAGACATGTGTGCATACACCTACATAATATACATACACACTATGTGTGTGTATTATTTAGGGGCAACCCTCCCAGGCCGTCAAAGGCCCAGCTGGGGGACTAATCCGTCCCTGGGTGCATAAGCCGATCACGCAGGCACCCAAATCCTGCCAATGTATGTAGCCTTTCTCTCCCCGTCTCTAGGTGGGAGTGGCGGCTTGCAGGTTCACAATTCGGTGAAACATCCCTGCTCTCCGACCAGTGGGTCTGCGAGGTGGTCTCTTCGGAGTACTAGATAGGGTTTCCTCCTATCCACAGAACAAAGTTCTTTCCTCGTGTCTTCCTCTCCCGGCCCGTCGGTCTGCCTTGGACAGTGTGGGATTTGCTAAGCTGCAGGGTAATTTTACCTTTCCTGCAGGACGAGAGTTTTGGGGTTTTCTATGGGCCTCAGGCCCTAAATACCTTTGTGAACGTCGGGTAGTTCCGCATGGAATCCATTTGTTCGGTGGTAGCTGCGCTCCATCCAGGGGATGTCCTCGGACATCAGGGACGCATACATGCATGTCCCGTTTTGCACATGTCACAGTGGTTTTTTTTTTCTGTGCTTCGTGTTGAGAGAACGGTCTCTGTCAGCCTGTGGCCCTCCCTTTTTGATCTGGCTCAGCACCATGGGTTGCCCTGAGCCGCTGGACTTGCGTGGACCTACAGCCACACCTCCCTGAATGTGTCTGGTCTTGGTAGCTACCCAGGGTCGGGCCTGGCTAGTGCCTGGTGGGAGACCGCCTGGGAATACCAGGTGCTGTCTACTGTTCATTGTCCTACTATTTTAGGCGATCAGGCTATGCCTCTCCTTGTGGTCGACCGATCTGGTTTCAGCCGGACAACGCCGCGGCCGTGGCCTCGGTCTACCATCAGGTGGACTACTGGAGTCGCCAGATGCTGGACCAGGGCGACTGGTCTATGTGCTTGGGGTGTTTCGGCTCCCTTGCAGGAGGTGAGCCTCACAGGGCATGGATCTCCTGACCGCTCGTCTCCGCCGCAAGGGTGTCAAAGTTAGTTGCCAGGTCTAGTGATCTGGTACAGATGTGTCAGTCGCGCTGGTGGCCCTGTGGGGTCTGTATCGGTGATTTTTATTTTTTTATTTGGCATTCCTCCATGTTGGTTGCTTCCTCAGCCACTCCACAGAGTGGAGGCTGAGGAGATCCCGATGATTCTAATCGCTCCAGATTGACCTTGGCACGCTGATATCGGGCGCCTGGTAGCTGAGGCACCCTAGCGGTGGCCAGGGCAGGCGGTGCCTCTGTCTCAAGGTCCCATACTTCCTCCTGTTGTACAGTCACTGACTTGCTTAACATGGTTATTGGAAACCAGACTTTAGGTGACCGGGGTCTGTCTGACTCGATCATCGCAACAGGGCACCGTAGTCTTCTTCCGGAGGATCTACCGTCGCACCTCTCTTGGTGCGAAGGGATGGAGTGATGTCCAGACATACTCTCGGTGTCCCGGGTCCTGCTGTTTTTAAAGCTTGGAGTGGATCTAAAAATTGCTTAAAGCACCATTTGGGGGGCATATTTCAGCCTTGGCTGTGTTCTTTTAGTGGCCTTTTTGCGGCCCGTTCCCTGATGGGTCCCCTTTTTTTGTGTGTGCAGGGGGTTTGTCATATACTTTCCCCTCTTAGCCCATCTCTTCCCCCATGAGTTTTGACTCTGGTGCTCTCGGTTCTTCAACCTTCCTTTTGGAAACAGAGAGATTTTCTCTTGACACTATCTCAGAAGGTGGCCCCTTTAGTGGCTTTTACCTCTGTTAGAGGGGTTTCTGAGTTGGTGGTCTTGGTGTGCAAGCCGCCATGCTTGATCCTCCATAAGGATTAGGTGATGGTGTGCCCGCGACCTTCCCTTCTTCTGAAGGAGGTTTCGGCCTTTCATACGTTGAGCGTGGTATGCGCTTTGCGGGTATACCAGCCTACTACGGCTCAGTTTCTGCGCTTCTGACTCTCTTTTGTGTCGATGTCTGGTCCACAAAATGGCCTGGCGGTCTCGTCGAACACCATTTCTCGGTGGATCAGGCAGGCCGTCATACAGGCCTATGGTCCTAAGGGGCGGGTCCCCCTTTCCGGTCACGGCACTTTTGACCAGGGCAATTGGTGCTTCCTGGGGTTTCCCCCGACATCATGCGTTGGGCTCACAGGTGTGCGAGGAGGCGATTTGCTCGTCCGTTCACGCTTTTCCAGAATTCACATGGTTGCTGTGAGTGCATCTTATGTTTTTTTTTTTTGTTTTTTTCAGCCATTTGTTTTTGCCGGCGGCTGTTTAAAGTTGCACCTGCTCCGTTGAGGAGCTCTGCTTGTTTTGGGGGTGAAGTTAAAATTGGTTTTACTGATATATTTCCCACCCCTTGTTTTTTTTTTTTACACTGCTTGGGGATGTCCCACTTGTCAAGATTTAAGGAGCTGTGTCCGTCCATGGATGATAAGAGAAAATAGGATTTTTTGTACTCACTGTAAAATCCTTTTCTCTGAAGTCCATGGACGGACACAGCTCCCACCCCTCCTTTTTAGGTTTGTACTGCTAGTTACGAACTGAGGCTGCAGTGAGGAGGGTTATGTCTGGAGGGACTGCCCCCTGGGTGGGGCTGTTCAACTCTGTTAATGTAACATGTATTTAACATGTTTCTGCCTAGTCCTCTCCTGTAAACAGGAACATAACCCACTTGTCAAGATTTAAGGAGCTGTGTCTGTCCATGGACTTCAGAGAAAAGGATTTTACGGTGAGTACAAAAAAAACTATTTTCCTTGTGTTCCTTTTGGGACAGTTGTACATACAAGTAATGGGATACACCGCAGGCAGTTGTGTTGCGACCCGTTATGCCTTTGTGGAGGACCTTTTTTTTTTTTGGTAAGGGGGGGGGGGTGTAGGGGGGTTTGGCTGCGAGACCGGTTTTTGGCCAGAGCTCTGGTGTCACAGGCAACGGTTTGTTTTTGCTGCATGAATGTTTCCGAGACCTGCAAGGACCTGGCTGAACAAATAGTTTGGGGTCTTAAAATTTGTCTGAGTTGGTCCTGGTTATGCTTTCCGCCTATACGGTGGTGCTACGCCGCCTTGTGCAGCTTAAGAGCTGGTCTGCGGACTAGTCCTCTAGGGAGGCCTTGGTGATGGCCTTTATGGGTGGACGGCCCTTTTGGGACTTCCCTGAATGGCATCATTGTGGATGCCATGGGTGGTAAGAGCATGCTGTTCCCACAGTCTGGGAAGGGCTAGGGACCCCGCCAGGTCCAAGGACCCTCCCTTACTACCTCCAAGCGTGGTTGTTTTTTTCGCTCGCCCTGTGCGGTGGGGGTAGGTTTTCAAGGTGCCAAGACCCCCAGCACACCTGATCCGCATGCCCAACAAGTCTGCAGGCATTCCTGCCCCCGCGTCTCGGGTGGGGGGGGACTGGCTTTGCACATTCGTGGCTTGGGGGAGGTCTCTCCTCTCCGACCGTTGGGGTTGCGAAGTGGTTTCCTCGGGGTACAAGATAGTTTCTCTCTTGTCTACCAAACAGTTTTTTTCCCCTCCGGCCTCCTCTGTGTGCAATCAGATTTTTCTGTCTATTATGTTATATACTTAAATATCTTAAGCTATATATTCTATATCACTTTATCAGATTTTATTCCACAAGTATCAGCAAGTCCCAAATACCCAATTCCTCTGTTCTTCTAATCTGACAGAACTTGAGCTATTTTTCAAGCAATAATGGGCAGAAATGTGACTCTCTAGATGTACAAAGTTGGTAGAGATATTGCCAAAGACGTGCAGCTGTAATTGCAGTGAAAGGTGGTTCTAAAGTATTTAATACTTTAGGGCACTATAAAAATTTTGGCAGTAATTTGTGATTTTTGTTATGCAGTGTTGCGGCAGACAGGTCAGACACTTTTAATGCATTTTTGGGACCATTTACAGAGCGATTAGTGCTATAAGTATGCACTGATCAATATATAAATGACACTGGCAGGGAATGGGGGCGATCAATGTGTTAACTGTGTTCCCTGGTTGTGTTCTAACTGTGTGGGGGATGTGCTCACTGGAACACCAGAGATCGCTGTTCCTGATCACTAGGAACAGCAGATCTCCATGTTGGCCCATCAGAACAGGAATCCACCTGGCCGGCGGATTAAGAGGCCACTGCTCCCACAGTATCTATTGCATGAAAAGACATACAGGTATGTTATTTCACACAATAGTGCTGCCCTGCCACAGTATATGAGCTGTGGGCGGTCTTAAAGTGGTTTGTGGAAGGTCAGAGAAAAAAAAAAAAAAAGGTACAGCCAGTAAAGGTGAAAGTGCTCAGTAACGCCCCTTTCACACATGGGCGGTGTGCTGGCAGTATAGTGCCACTATACCATTGTTTTTGCCACGATATTCAGCCACTAGCGGTGCAGTTTTAACCCCCACTAGTGGTCGAGAAAGGGTTAAAAAGTCCTGTGCTGGGTGATCCTTCTACCATGGACTTATTACCAAGACCTGAGCAATCCTAAGGCCCCTTTCAGACATCCGCTCTGCCTGTCCGTTTTTACAAGTCCGTTAACGGACTTGTAATACATCCCTATGGGATCGCGTCCGCTAGCGTCTGCGTCCGTCGGGATCCGGTTTTCGGATGGAAGAAAACCCTATTTTTCTTCCGTCCGGCGGAACAGAACTGATGCAGACGGACAGACGGTCCATCTGCATTCGGTTCCCCATAGGGCAGAGTGGAGCTGAGACAGGGCGGTCCCTGCACTGTGTGCGGGGACCGCCCTATCCGCCGACAGCTCAGCGGGGATCCCCGCTGAGCCGACGGAGACACACGGAGCGGACCCAGAAACGGTCCGCTCTGTGTGAAAGAGCCCTTAGGAACCCATTTACACAGCAATGCACAGCTGTCACTCTCAACCACAGCAGACATTCATTTCGTCATGGAAGCCTCATTAATTGCTCCAGGCCGGCAGTTCCCTAGACCAGTGGTCATCAACTCCTGTTCTCAAGACCCACTAACAGGCCAGGTTTGCAAGATAACTGGAATAAATCACAGGTGATATAATTTGCTGCTCAGTGATTGCAGTATTCTAGTCTGCATCTCCCCAAGGTAATACATAAAACCTGGCCTGTTAGTGGGCCCTGAAGACAGGGTTGATGACCACTGCCCTAGAAGCATTAAAGGCAATGCATACCTCCCCAGAAAGACATTAGCAATTACATCTCAACTTTGCTGCTAGATTCACTAGAACCAACTTAAGTGGCAGAAGATTTTACCCCCATCAAGACCAGGCCTTTTTCCTATTCAGCACTGCGCCATTTTATCTGGCATTTGCAGTGTCATGCAATGCTGTAGCCAAATTAAATTTATATCATTTGTTTCATGCATAACGCTCTCTTTTGGTGGCATTTGATGACCACTACTTTTTTTGCGATAAACTAAAAATAAACTTTTGGGGGGGGGGGGGGGGGGGGGGCAATGTACTTCCTACTATAAAACAGCCAATTAAAAAAAATACATATATAATTCTGCTGCTTTCCAGGCTCCCACAGGATGATACACCCCTTCCAACTGCTTTTTTTTGAGACACGTGACCCCCTCAGCCCCGGGTGGTCTTGGGAGCCTGTTACTCCATCATTGCAGGGTCTGGCATGGCCTAGGCTCAAAATTCCCTCCGAAATGCCTCTACTCCTTTGTGGGATACCAGATCATGAGGTTTGGGTATCCAGAGGAGTTGTATATCTTTCACAGGTATAATGCAGTAGTGGCAGTAAGACAACTTAAGATGAGTTAGAGCGCCCCCCCAACTCAATGTTTAGCCGCTACCTCCAACTCCACCACGCACTGGGCACTCAATTTGGCTCCTGATCAGAAACAACCGATATAATATTTGGATCAGAGTCTTAAAAAAAAAAAATAATATACACACACTTTATACTACTACAGGCAGCAATCAGTGACATTAACAGGACCGATGGTGCAGCAGGCAATCTGATACTGACCAACTTCCACTGACATTACAGTAATACTACCATCCTCCCATCACTGTGCTTTTGACAATGGCTGGGAAGGGGTTTAACATGTGCCCATGTGTAACGTGTGATCTTTTACTACTCGATCTCTCCACTGACAGATTGAGAACATAGGGCTCTGGGCCATTAATTATTGGCCAAGACTTACCGACAAACTCCCACTGTGCCGCTTTCCCTGTAGAGGCCACTCACTTGCAGTGCGGGTGGACACCAAGTGGTTAAAAAGGAAACAGTAAAAGGTTAGCGGTTGTTGCCATATTGTCAAAGTTCCAGGGTTGTCATCTTGAGTCCCTGACCTTGAACAAAATGTAGTTCATAGGGCCAAGAATTCTCAACTCCATTTGTATCCATGACGGTCATGCCAGGATCAGGACAACACCCCTGCAGTGTAGCCCTATATTCCATCCCCACATTCACTTTAATAAGGTTGCAGATTACCAAATACTATAGATTGCCTACACTTGTGTGACCACTAGATGGCAGTATCACCCAAGTCAGCTGGGAATCATACTAAAGCGGCCACCAGATTACGCTGATCTTTTATCAGTGCTGGTTTGTGGTGAGGTTTTATCTCCACTGGCGTGCGATAACATGTTTCTAGTGTCTAAAGATTAGATAAGGATCACTCATTTAAAATCAAAATGTTCTATACAAGGGGGAAAAAAAATAAAATAAAAATAAAACTAAGTTTATTTGGGCTTTGCTAGTTTAATACACACCCCCTTAATTTCAGCTTGTCCGGTCATGTGGACCTGTGTCAGCCAACAGCAGTAGAGAAGAGCCCTTAACTGCTGGAGTGGCAACATCACCCATAGGCTCCAATGTCCCAGCCATAGTTTGCAATATATATATATTCACTGGCTCACACAGGCGAGATAACATGAGTTGAGTGGCCTGAAAATAGATTAGCCAGCATAGGTAGGTGGGGTGTGCAGCAGCGAGGCATTTAAGGCCATTTAGGTACTTTAAAACTAGCCAATTTACGTTGCCAGTTTAAAGTGGTATACTGGGATGCCTGCAGCTACAGGCATTTTCTGCGGGCGATTCTATGGACCATAATGATCATAGTGGCAGTTTTTCAAATTGGGCTAAATTTATTTTATTTCAATTCATGAAACTGGTGCCACTAATGCAGCACAAAAAGGGTGAATGAACTGCCACTGGTGACTAATGCATCAGTGGCAGCACCGTAACCTTCATGTTGCACATTACCATTAACCCCTTACCACCAATAACTTGCAGCTTTGTGATCAATGGCTCAGCCGTTTTTGTAGATTTCTGATCTGTCAGGTTGCAGGCGCAATCAGGAGCTGGTGGCATGTCCGCTTACGATCTACCCGTCAGATGCCTGCAAGTGACAGATCACAATCGATGGGTTGCCAATCCCCGATTTAGTGTATTGGTGACGGACGTTATTTAGCTTGCCGAGGGAGAGGCAGCGAGTTTAGGGATTTCAGCCTTTGCTGGGAGAAGCAATCAGCTTAGTTCTAGTTACCATGACATTGCAACAGAGAAGGAAGTTGCCATCAGGATTTTCTGATCTCAACCTAAAATTCTATTCACTTTTGAAACGTTGCATCTCACACAAAAGGGCATCTCCATAACCGAGCACAAGGCAGCACGATGGGAGTTTAACTACTCGCCTACAGGGCATTTTCACCCCCTTCATGCCCAAGCCATTTTCAGCGCGGTCACAATTTAAATGACAATTGCGGTCATGCAACGCTGTACCCAAAATGAAATGTTTAAAGAATTACCCCAGAAATTTAGCTTTTTGGTGGCATTTGATCACCTCTACGTTTTTTATTTATTGCACTATAACGTGGGGACGGGAAATCGCAATAAGCGTATATCGATTTGTTTGCGCAAAAGTTATAGCGTCTACAAAATAGGGGATAGATTTATAGCATTTATTATTTTTACTAGTAATGGCAGCGAACTGCAATTTTTATCGTGACTGCAATATTGCGGCGGCCACTTGACACATTTTTGGGACCACATTTATACAGCAATCAGCGCTATAAAAATGCATTGATTGCTGTATAAATATGATGGCAGGGAAGGGGTTAACAAGGAGTTAATTTGTTCCCTAGGGAGTGATTTTTTTTCTGTGGGGGAAGGGGACTGACTGAGAGGGAAACCAATTGGTCACCTCCATGTACAAGGGACACACCAACGGTCTCCTCTTCCTGACAGGACGTGGATCTGTGCGTATACAGACACATCCACAGTCCTGCTCAGTTACTGGGCAATCACGGGTGTGCGCGGCAGACAAGATGTGCCCATTTTTGGCGCCTGTAAAGCATTGCACCAGCAATCAGTAGGTCGCTGGTACCATGCATATCTCCTTCAGATCTGTCAGTGTACCCATACGGGAAAAAAAAAAAAAAAAAAAAAAAAAAAGGATTCAGACAGGAAGAAGCATTGAACTACCACAGCATTGTGGTAGTTAATGGAGAACTACAAGCTGGCAGCCACAAATGATGTTGGGGGTTGTAGTTCACAGAGCTGCAGCATTGAGCCCATGTTTAATGTCAAGGTGAGCTTATCCTTTTACAACCCCTTTAATGGTGGAAAAGTTTTACCTTAATGCATCCTATGCATTAAGGTAAAAAAAACATCTGACAGCAAAGCCCCCCCTGCCACCCCGGGCCCCCGTTTTACTTACCTCACCGTTCGAAAGTCCCGGGCGCATGCTTGTCATCTTGTTCAGTTCCCAGCCTGGCCGTTGATTGGCTAGGCGGATTGATAACAGCGCAGCCATTGGCTGGCGCTGCTGTCAATCACAGACGATGACGCGCCGGGGGGCGGGGCCGAGTGATCCAGTCGGCGGCTATGGCTGCTGTTGTATCACGGGAGCATGCTCGCAAAAGCTTTCCACCATGCGAGCTCGCTTGCATGAAGGTAGAAAGCTTTTGCGAGGAGGAGCCTAGACAGCTGCCGAGGGACCCCAGAAGACCGGATTCGGGGCCACTGTGCAAAACGACCTGCACAGTGGAGGCAAGTATAACATGTTATTTTTTTAAAAAAAAATTGGGCCTTTAGTGTTCCTTTAACCTCTTCCCTACCGAGTCATAGTAAAATGACGTCGGCGGGAACCTCTCGTCTTTCAGACTGTATGTCATATGACATTCTCGCCTTCCTGGCCGCTAAGGGGTGCGCGCACCCCCGCATTGCTTGGGACCCAATGCGCGTGCCCACGATGTCCGCCGGGCAATCACGGGAGAAAGACCCATACCCCAGTGTAGACTGAGTGATGTCACCAACTGTCCTGTGCATAGATAATTAAAACACACACCTATTGGTTTAAATATAAAAAATTTATTCCAGTGATTTTAAATTCCATCTTATGATTTGTAAAGGTTGGCAACATCCGTAAAGGGAGAGGAGAAATCAGTGCAATTAGTGGCAGTGCTTTTACAGAGCGGGTCGCTTCTTCAACCATCCCAAGTCCCATAGTGGACTTCCAGATCGGCTGCACTGAGCCCCGTAGTTCAGACAAACGTGGCCATAAGGACAGCAGTGGACTCTGTCTGGGCAGCAAACACCCTGCAAAAAAATAAATAAAATCAGATCAGTCTAGCTTTCCACTTGGAACAGGATTTTTAATTATTAACAGGTTCTAACATCCGCCATTCCCAAAATCATAGCATTAAACGCTCCAATACAGACGAGGAGTTTGTGTCCCTGACCTGGAGAATGGGACCAAACTAGTGAAGCTTCAGAGCCAACATGGCTGGTAGTTTTAGTCACATTCAACTGGAATTGTTCTGCAATATTGAAAACAGACCAGCATATACATACACACACACATACATAAAGATACAAATCAGTGAAAGCAACCACCCTGGATTTTATCAAGGCATATGAGTTGTGGAACCATCTTGTTCTAGGTACAGGAACCCCATCCTTGGTAAGGTACAATTTGTCAGATCAGAGATGTTAATACATTCTTTGTGAACAGATGGAGTCAATGCGCACCCCCCCCCCCCCCCAATGTACAGGTCTTTGCACTTGTGTTAGAAATAGAAGCTTGTACACCTAGCACTCAATGAATTGCTGGGTTGAAAGACAGGGATGCTCTAGCTGCATACAGGAGGCAGCATGCCATGTTTTACATCTCACAGCTTCACACCTCCAATCCGCTCTGCATTGACTTCTTCCCATGATGGACAGGGTGGTCACTTAGTCAAATACCCTTGTAAAGGGACATTTTTTTTCACACTTCTGGCAGATTGTCTTAAATGCTGCAATTTCCTTTCCCCACAGCCATATTTGGGTGGGTAGAACAGTTACCCCCACTGCATGCTGTGGATCCCCCCTCCCCATACATCACTATAGCACATAATGTATGAGCAAACTGGAGGAAGCCGAGGGCAGCAGAAAACTCATCCCACCCAAAGTTTATTGGCAAGACCCATTCCCCAACAACTCCTATAGAAGGGGACAGTAGACACCATGATGGGAACGCACAGGTAGCAACACATGCTCCAAAGCTTACCCACTCATTTTGTATCCTTGCTTAAAAAAAATAAATTTTTTTTTTTATATATATATATATATATATATATATATATATATATATATATATATATATATATATATATATATATATATATATATATATATATATATATATATATATATATACATACATATACACACACATATACATATACATTACATACACACACACACACATATATATACACACACACTTTTTTTAAGGGCCCATACGTTTGCAGATGGGGAAAAAAAAAAAAAAAAAAGGGGACATACATTGATCCCTATGAGATTGCAGGTGTCAGCGGATGAACATCCGATCTCACTCGGTTCCGCAATCCTCCGATTCTGCAGATGGAGAAAAACCCTATTTTTCCACATCCGTCTGGATCGGATGAACACAGACAGATGGTCTGTTCATCTGATCCCCCCCATAGGGGAGAGCGGAGAAAAGACAGGGCGGTCCCTGCACAGTGTGCGGGGACCGCCCTGTCATCCGCTGGCTCAGCGGAGCGATCCCTGCTGAGCAAGCGGAGGTTCACAGGGCGGATCATAACGTATCTGTCCCGTTTGAAAGAGGCCTAAAGCTCTATTCATACCTGAGCGATCTTAACCGAGGGCTGAATAACCACAATTCTGCCGCAATTAAAAAAAAAAAAAAAAAAAAAAAAAAAAAAAAAAATGCAGACGACTTGTGTCCTGACATTACTTAAGGGGTTTTAAATGTTTGTTTATTTTCAATTTTTTTTTAGCCTAGTGCATGGTTAGTTCACTTACCTTTTTCGATTTCCCTTCTAAAATTTCTCACTTCCTGTTAGTCAGTAAGCTTGCCCCCATCTGAGCAGTTCTGGCTGGGGGGGGGGGGGGGTAGCTAGTGTGCTCACCTCCTCCCTTGGGACTACATCCCTGCAGGGAGATGCTGTGAACATTCATGGGGCAAGCTTACTGAGGAGAAACAGGAAGTGAGAAATTCAGACAAAGAAAAAAAAAAAAAACATTTAGAAGGGAAATCTAAGGAAAAGGTAAGTGAACCAACAATGCACCAACTTAAAAAGGAACCAATTTAGATTTTATATATATTTGGCATTTTGTCCTTAATAAAAAGGTTTTACGCTAGGGAAACTTCTGGTTTTAAAAGCAATCCAGGTGTCTGAAATAAACCATGTCACCGCTGCAGGCATAGAGAAGAAAGATTGACGGCTGAACACCCATGCAATGCAAATAAAGCTCCCCCCCCCCCCCCCCCCCCAAAACGCGCTGTCATAGCCTCTTAATGTGTGAAATGAGTCAACATGCTTGTGCCAGTAGTTTTTTTTCAATAGGCTTCATTTGCATGAGTGCAGCCTTCCAAGTCTTTTTCCGCTTCACTTGTTTTAACTTCAGACCCTCTGAAGTGTCACCATTAAAGAAATGTCTTCCTTCCAGAGAACAACCTGCATTTAAAATCTGCCTTAAATGTTTTTGCAGCTGAAGGTCAGTGACCTAGGAAACTGGCGTTGGTTGGCAAGTTTAAACTTAGTTTTAATGCAAGAGCATAGCTACATGCTTCACGCTACTCCGTCTGACTCGCCTAGGTATATTGGCAGCACAGCTAGACGCCTCACCCTACAGAATACACCCAGATCAGTCAATGAACTCACCTAGGTATATGGGCAGCACAGCTACATATCACTAAACCTTGCACAGCCGGCCTCACATTGGAGTGTACCCTGGTCACAGCTGAGAACTCACCTGTGGATAGGGGCAGCATGTCCACATACCACCAGGCCCTGTACAGCAGGTCTGTCCATCATAACATGCATGTGTGGAATCGCACCAGACATAATCCAGAGGTGTCACTGGGGTAACTGGTGTAGCTGGAGTAGCCGACTCATCAACTGGTTTGTTGCAGGTTTCGGCCGTCACATCACAAGTGTATCCGCTGGGACAGCAGTGCAGATGGTCTGAGCAGCACACAGCCTGGAAAAGAGATATTCATAAAGTGAATCCGACAGTCAAAAATGGTCCACATTCCCCCACCAGTAGCCATTTGCATTCCAGAGTAAAAATAAGACACCAACTTTAGCTTAAAGAAACCCGTCATGGTGGCAAACATGGAGACCACCATTCATGAGCTCTAAAAAAATGCAGCAGTGCCTGGCTTTTAGCTCTGGGGCTTTTAAGTGAATCACCTGAAACAAATTCAGGTTTTCCATTGTGCATACATCTAACCAAGAATTAGGACCGCTAAACAAATGGCATTTTTTCAGAAAGAGCATCTCGGCACCATTCAGACAAAAAATAAAAACCACACCCCTCCCTCATCTGCTTTGGAGTTGCCCCTTTATTTTACAATCAATGACGTGTGTTTTGTGGCCTACCATAAAGGAGAAAGGGCATTCTGTATTACATCAGGCTCCATTTACACCAGGGGCGTTGGTAGGTGGCAAAAAGACCAGGGGCTTCAGCCCGAAGATGCCACTGGGGGGGTCCGGGGTGGTCATGGCACGTTATTTGGGCTGGGCGGTGGGGTTGTGCGGCGGTGGGTAAGCTCACTTGCTGCCTGGCTTACCAGTGCCCATCAATGACCACTAAACTCACCTACCTGACAGAAATACACCGACTTCACCTACCTGACATACACAATCACTTCACCTACCTGACATACATGCAACATGGACCTACCTGACATACATGTAGGTCAGGTAGGTGAAGTGATTGTGTAACATGGACCTATCTGACATACACAATCACTTCACCTACCTGACATACACCCATCATGTATCACGGCAGCCAGCAAGGAGGAGAGCTGTCCGCCCGAACCGGGATCTTTACAGTGCATTGTGTGGAAGAGGCTTGAAATTGCCGCCTTCTGGAGCCAGTGGCGCCTATGGACGTCACACGTTCCACTGTCCCGGCATTGGACCTCTGAGACGTCCATCATACGAGCTGCAGGCACCAGAAGGCGGGACTTGCAGTATCACTCGGCGCCGTTCCTAATAGCAGTGCCTGTTTGGCAGCACTTGGGGCTGTCAATTGGATGCAGCCTTCCTGACACTCAGGGCTGCAGCCCCCCTAGCCACACCCTCCCGACGCCCCCGATTTACACTATGAAATTTAGAATCTCGGGCAGCATTGCCACAATTCTAAATCATGTGGCAACTGCAGCACAGTGCATTGGTGCAATTTGCTTTCACTGGCACGCACAAATGCAATGCTATTCTGCCACGATTGTCATGCAGCAGGCCACACCTTTCATGAGAAGCTTGTCTGAAAAAGGCAGCTTTGGGGGGGGCAAACACACATAGGGCAGCCCATTGGGGTGAACAGGCTGCCCTATGACAAACAGAACCATGTGAAACTCATGCTGGGAACACAATGCTCATTACTGCCACGCAATGTGAACGTTTAGCCCAAGATCAGGGAAACTGCTTGTTGCGGGACAGTTGCACATAGATTCCTAGAACAGGATGAAAATCCTAATCTAAATGGCAGCCATGGGACATTGTGGCTCCATCTTTGGAATCTTCATACATTGAAGACTTGGGGCAGGGATCTCCAAGCTACAGCCCTCCAGCTGTTGAACTACACTTTCCATGAGGCATTGTAGAACTCCAACATCCAGATGTGTGAATAGTTCCTGAACAACTGGAGGGCCATAGATTGGAGACCTGACTTGGGGCAATGTGACCTGTCCTGAGGCAAATTCCATTAAGATTCCTTGTAGTGAATAGGTCAGTGGTGAAGTAGTCAAGTAGAAAGTCAGCATACAAGTCAACTTACTATAGGCATTGATATTGCTAATCAGTTCTGCGCAGATATGGAAACCTTAGGGCCAGGCAACCGCCTGCTAGAATTCATGCAGGATACTCTAGATGTGTCAAAGTCCTCAAGGAAGGTTTCTCAACCGGTGCTCCTTGGAACCCCTAGGGCAGTGATGGCGAACCTTGGCACCCCCAGATGTTTTGGAACTACATTTCCCATGATGCTCATGCACTCTGCAGTGTAGATGAGTATCATGGGAAATGTAGTTCCAAAACATCTGGGGTGCCAAGGTTCGCCATCACTGCCCTAGGGTTTCTCTGGGAGGTTTCCTTCAGCAATTTCTGCCACTTCGATAAGTTCACACTGACACCATTGATCTTTTTAGCCATCTGTAAGGGGGCAATTCTTCCCAATGGCAACAAGGGTAATGAGCATTCTTCCCACTATCATGAGTTGCAGATTTAAGCAGTGGTGACTGGAAAGGTCAAGGGTTCCTCAGTGGAAAAGGTTGAAAAAGCCTGGCTCCAGTTTTTGCAGAACACTTTAAAGCAGAGTTCCACACAAAAGGGGAAGTTCTGCTTTAAGTGCTCCTCCGCCACTTTTGGCAGGTACCTGCTCCCACTTGTGATCCGAGTGGACTTTCTCCACTACCCCTCCAGTCATCTGGGACACGTCACAGATGACTGCCGGACCATTCAGGGCAAGCAGTGGGATTTGTGCATGCCCAATGTGCACCCAGATGTCATCACAGCCATGTGCCCAGTTGAAATGTTGGCGCTGAAGAGGGAGACAAGCTATGGCTCAGGTAAGCATATCACTGGAATGAGGGGGGATAGGGTGACTTTATAGCTGCCAACTTGGAAACTGGAATCTAAATGTAGTTTCTATTAACACGTCATACTTGCCTCTGAGGTTTTGCACAGAGCAGCCCTGTCCCTCCTTGGGTTCCCTACCAGAGCTTCTGGCTCCTCCCTGCCAGTTAAAGTATAGCAAGCTGCTTGCTATAGGAGCACTTACTGACTGCATGTAGCGACACAAACATGACTCAGCCATGCCCCTCATTACTGCCTGTGATTAGCAGTGGAAGCCAATGGCTCCCGCTGCTGTCTAAGTCAATGAGGAAGGGAGCAGACAGCCTCTGCTCTTGTGCACATTGCTGGATCAAGATTTGGCTCAGGAATACAGGCAGGGACTGCATGAACTGTATAGGGAAGGGGGGGGGGGAAGCATTTTACATTTTTTATACCCTGGCCTTTAGCATCTTCAAGACAAGTAAAATGAGAACTCCCCAGCCGCATGCAAGACAAGCAGACCTTTATGCAACAAACCAGATTTGGTTTTACAGATATTTGAGCAACAAGAGCTTAAGCAAAAGCTGCCCCTGGCATGCCAAAGTACAGAGGTTAATAGATACATAAAAGCCAAAAGAGGAAAGGTCTCAGGAGACAAGTAAAGAGTTACGTATTATGTTCTACTGCGTGTTGCATTGGGTGTTCTACTCTGATGCACATTCGGGCAGTTTGGAATGCTAGGTACATTTAAAACCCCCATGCCAATATGCCATTTAAAAAACAGCCAAGTGACGGCTCACTGGCCCTGCATCTGATACCTGACAAAACTACACTCCTATATCTAAAGGATCATACACACGATTGGACTTTTAACTGACTTTTCCGTGAATTTTTCTTCGTAAGGGCGTTATCCGTGAATTTGGTATACATACACACAGGACTTTCAGCCAACATGAACGTAGTGATGAAATACGTGTTTTCTGCTCTTTACCACCACCCTTTGGGCAACTTCTGCTGTTGTCTGATCTTTAGCATTGGTTCTGAGCATACACGTTTGGACTTAGTTCGATGGACTTGTGTACACACAATCGGATTAGCCGACGTAGGACATTTGTTGCCGGAAAGTTTGTCTGTTCTCACAGCGAACATTTGTCCAATGAAAAAGCAAAAGTTTCTCCGATGGAGCGTACACAGTCAGATCGTCTGCAAAAACAGGTCTGTCCGAGGTTTGTCAAAAAGTCAGATCGTGTGGACGGGCCTTAAAGCTTATGTAGAGTCCCATTACATCTCACGCCTCCTTTGAGGGCCTGCCATACGAGATATTAAATCTGGCAATAGGTGTAAACATGCCATTCTAGAAACAGAACGGGTGCAACAACTGGTTAAAGGGTTGTAAAAGGTACAATGCTTTCTAAATGGCTTCCTCTACCTTAGTGCAGTCCTTCGATTTTGCTTTTAAATGTCCTTATTTCTGAGAAATCCTCACTTCCTGTCCTGTCTGTAACTCCACACAGTAATGCAAGGTTTTCTCCCTGGTGTGAAGTGTCGTGCTCGCCCCCTCCCTTGGGCTACAGGAGAGTCAGGATGCCCACTAACAGCTCCTCCCTCCATCTGTAACGTAGAGAGCGTCCTGACTCTCATGTAGTCCAAGGGAGGGGGCGAGCACGACACTCCACACCAGGGAGAAAGCCTCCCATTACTGTGTGGAGTTAGACCGGAAGTGAGGATTTCTCAGAAGAAATAGACATTTAAAAGCAAAAATCAAAGGATGAGGTAAGTGAAGGAGGACTGCACTAGGGTAAAGGAAGCCATTTGGGGGGGGGACACACACACACACACACACACACACTTTACAACCCCTTTAAAGCTGAACTCCAGGCAAATAGCTAAATTTGGATTTCTGAGAACCCATTCAATATTCATTGCTACCAGAAAGGACAGCAATGTCCTCTCAATCCCCAGTCTGCTTAATGGACCGGAAGAGTCACTGACTGATGAGGTCATCCCTCTGCTTCCCGATCTGTATTTTGTGGACACATTTGCATGCAGCACATCTACTTAAGCTTCCATCCCCTGTCCCAGATAGAGATACAGAAAAATATAATTAACCATCTCTCATTTTAATAGACCTGCATTATTTTCATCCAATACCCATATGGAGTTCAGCTTTACTACCATGAGTCACCCGACACCTTAGCACCCATGCTAGCGTCTGCCCCATGCTACAATGTTAAACCAATGGCATCAAGGGAGCATCTCACCTCTTCCAGGGGGCAGCAGGCCCAGCCTCCACCCTCTGTATGGCAGCATGTGGTACCCTGAGGACAGCTGTGAGACGTGTCACACTTGATCTGTGAACTGGTAAGAGTCTTGCTGAGCCATGGAAAAGAAAGCAGGCCCATAGAACAGGTAGCCAGCTCACCACACCTCCACCCACTGGGGCAGCAGTGGGACTGATCAGAGCAGCAGATGGCCTATGTTCAGGAGAGAACTGAATTACAGAGGAGGAAGAGAAGCAGCAAAGCAGAGATCTGGCCTACCGGGCGGCTACACCACGTTATACCTTTTCAATAGGGCAGCAACCCCAATCTCCGGTGGGAAGGCGGCAGCAGGTGGTCTGGTCAGGACAGGACGTGGTTGGATCACAAGGAACATCAGCACCTGCAAGATTAGGTTGCCTGGGTTAAAAAAAAATCTCCATTAGAGGGCACACTGTAGTAGCACCAATACTTGGTTTGGCCAAGAGGGGGGCACCAGTATTTTAAATTATTCACCAACAGATGCAAGAAACCTGGTTTCTTATGATCCCTTTAAGAGTTGGCAATGAGAGGGGGGGGGTCACTTTTCAGTGCCTGTACACATTTTTACTTCGTAGTTCACTACACTAGCTAACCTATGGCTGATGACAAATGTCCAACTTATGAAAATAATGGACATCAGGGCAAACACCTAGACCAGGGGTCTTCAAACTATGGCCCTCCAGTTCAGGAACTACAATTCCCATCATGCCTAGTCATGTCTGAATGTCAGAGTTTTACAATGCCTCATGGGATGTGTAGTTCCGCAACAGCTGGAGGGCCGTAGTTTGAGGATCCCTGACCTAGACACTTACTACTCCCTCACAATCTCCCCACTAAGGCCTCCCAGCCTGTCCATGCTCCAGCATAAGGAACTCGACAGGGGCCTGGCATCCCTTTGTGCTTACTCTGATCCTTCAGAGCTGGTATCTTCTCGAGCCAAGGGATGGAGTCCTGGCCTTGACGACAGCTTCCTCCTGAGCATGTATATCCGGTGGGACAGCAATGGACCCCATCAGAGCAGCACACAGCCTAGAAAGAATACAAGTTAAATAGTAGCCGAGTAATAGCAGCCAGGAAATATTTCTGTTACCTGCAACCCTGTTTTTACTCCATTCACATACCTTTACAAATGGACAGCATCCCCAGGCGCCGGAGGCCAAACGGCAGCAGGTAGTTGAGCCAGGACAGGTGGTTGTAGCGTCACATTCCACTGTGGCTAAAAAGATTAGCGTAGTTAAGCAATCGCCACTTACAAGACTACAAAGATAAGTCTAGGCCAGAGATGGTGAACCTTGGCACCCCAGATGTGTTAGAACTACATTTCCCATGATGCTCATGCACTCTGCAATGTAGTTGAGCATCAAGGGAAATGTAGTTCCAACACATCTGGGGTGCAGTGTTCGCCATCACTGGTCTAGGCCATGAGCTACGCTCAATAAGTACTTCTAGCAGCGAGTCTTGACCTCAAGATGCAGAACCTTCAACTGCATCGTCCCACCTCAATGTAAAAAAGCCATATAAACAACTTGTAAGTAATGTTTATAGCCAGCCAGGTTGTTTGCTGGCCTGGTTCCTGCCTGCTCTCCCACAGACATTGGGCCAGATTCTTGTACATCCGCGTATCTCTGCAGCGGCGTAACGTATCCGATTTACGTTACGCCACCGCAACTTAGACGGGCAAGTGCTGTATTCTCAAAGCACTTGCTCCGTAAGTTGCGGCGTAGCGTAAATCGGCCGGCGTAATCCCACCTAATTCAAATTTGGATCAGGGGGGCGTGTTTTATGTAAATGTACTGTGACTGACGTTTTTCACGAACGGCGTCCGTGGAAATCTCCCAGTGTGCATTGCTCCTAATACGCCGCAAGGACGTATTGGTTTTGACGTGGACGTAAATTACATCCAGCCCCATTCACGGACGAGTTACGCAAAATTTTCAAATTTTGACGCAGGAACGCCGGCCATACTTAACATTGTTACGCCGCACTTATGCCACCATATAGCAGGGGCAACTATAGGCCGGGAAAAGACCAACGTAAATGGCGTAACTTCACTGCGTCGGCCGGGCGTACGTTCGGGAATTTGCGTATCTACCTAATTTGCATACTCTACGCGGAATTTGACAGAAGCGCGACCTAGCAGCCAGCGTAAAAATGCAGTTACAATCCGACGGCGTAAGAGACTTACGCCTGTCGGATCTAACAGCTATCTATGCGTAACAGTCGTATTGCGGTTGTGAATCTGGGCCATTAATTCTAAGGGGCGCAGGGGGGGGGGGTTACCCAGCATCATTTAGTTATATTAGCTGCCATACTGTTACCCTGTCAGATTGAACCATTTGCAATATTAAAGTGGATTAAAGTGCACATTTTAGGACTGAAGGCAACACCTGAACATTTGACAGCAGAGACCCTGTAGAATAAAAATGGTGGCAGTGGAGACATCGGTCTTTAAATACCAAACATGTAAAGGCCCAGCGCACTACAGTACCCAAAGGCAGGGGAGGGAAAGGGGTAGCAAATTATGTAGTACTTGTGTCCATGGCACAAAGAGTTACCTGCAGTGAGGAGAACTGTGGCACCCAATTATTGCAGCAGGATTGGGACCGATGTCCATCTTTTAGTCTGCCGATTGGACAATGCAAGAGCAGAAACATACTGATCAAGTCATCCTGTTCCCAAGAAGGAAAAAAACCCCAACCCAGATTGTCACTTCAACCATCTAGGAACAATATTCCTGTGGAGATGCCAAGAACCCGATATGCACTCATGCTAGCTGTATTTAAATACCAAAGATTTAACACATGAAACATTTAGAATACACTGCTTTCAAACAGGTCATGTTACCTTCCTCGCGCAGAGCTGGGATCTTTCTGACCATTGGGGTTTCAGAATGTGGGGTAACGCACTTTTTATGAGCGAGGTCACAGGTGGTCCCTGATGGACAGCAGTGACGGTGGTCTCCACAGCAGACAGCCTACAAGAAAGGACTATAGTGTCAGATGCATTATCTGACATTCTTAGCTGGACAGAATGTTACCAGTGGGGACAGGCACTTACAGATATCAATGGGCAGCATCCAAATGAATGTCCGCCCAGCTCACAGCATGTACTGCCATCAGGACAAGAGGAACCATCTTTGCATGGTGTTCGAAGGACCTGCACTGTGGTATAAAATAAATTAAACTTAAAGTTAAGCCTCGTACACACAATGGCATTATCCGATGAGAATTGTGCGACAGGCTATTGTCAGAAAAGCCGACAGTTGTGTGTTTGGAGTTTTGTCCGGGCTTGTGTACACAGTCACACGATCAGATAATTCGCAAAGTACAAGACAGGCATGCTCAGAAGCAATGCTCACCATAACACAACATTAGCAGAAGTTGCCCAAAGGGTGGCGCTAAAGAGCTGAAAAAACACGTAGTTTCAGGTTTGTTGGCTGACAATTCTTTGCCGTTTTTATGCAATACAAGTTCCTGGCCAATTGCAAGGCTCCTCCAATTTATCTCCAGCTCTCCAAGAACCAACTCCAGATTAGATGACTTTGCTCCTATAGTGGCAGAAGTAAGGCTACAGCACTCATGTGAGCCCAGAATCTGATCGCAAACCAAGAGGGGACCTTCTGGCAGGAGTTTTGGGGACTGCTTTTGCAAGAGGGCAAGTACTACAGCCAAGACTACCTTATTCTTTATGCCTCATGTCCGTTTTACAGACGTTTGACTTTTCTGCCTTTAACTCCCCTCTAGGTTTGCTTAGGAGTTTATGGACATAGGCGTTTTACTGGCAGACATCTGAATGCACCAAAGTCATGTTATGAAAGGAAGTGTTAGGCATAATAAAAAAACAATGGGGTAGATTCAAAGAGCAATTGCGTCTGCGTAACCATAGTTACACAGCGCAATTGCTTACTTGCACCGGCGTATCGAATGCTCCTCATTCAGGAACCTCGATACGCTGACTGCAGCCCAAGATATGCCTGGCATAAGGCTCTTATGCCGTCATATCTTAGGCTGCATTCTTACGCAGGCCGCTAGGTGGCGTTCCCGTAGTGGTCAGTGTAGAGTATGCAAATTGCATACCAACGCCGATTCACAACCGTACGCGCGCCCTGCGTACGCAGTTTACGTACGTGGTTTTTGCGTAAGGCTGCCCATGCCATTAGCAGGGGCAGCCAATGCTACGTATACCCGTTGTTCCCGCGTCGCGAAATTTGAAAATTACGTAGTTTGCGTAAGTGAATGGCGCTGGACGCCATTCACTTTGAAGCAAATGACGTCCTTGCGACGTCATTTACCGCAATGCACGTCGGGAAAGTTTCCCGATGGAGCATGCGCACTACGCTCGGCGCGGGAACGCGCCCAATTTAAATGATCCACGCCCCCTACGGGATCATTTAAATTACACCGGGCATTTTTCAGGAGCGCCCACGCAATTTACAGAGCTACTGCTCCGTGAATCGAGCGTAGCGCAGGTAATTTACAGAGGCGCAGCGGCAAAACGGTGCGCCTCCGTAAAAAAATGCGCAAATGTACCTGAATCTACCCCAATGTGCCTTATTGCACCTAAACACAATGCAAGTTTAGTACTTGTCCAACAATATTCTGGCCAATTAAATGAACACCCAAACACATTCTAGAAGTTTGGTGACCATTTAAACAAGAGCAAACAATTATTTATGGTTTTGGGTAGAATTGTTAGAACCTCAGTTACTGCTCTTTGTGGCTTGGTACCAAATATGGTACCAACTATGAACCAGATTAACATCTCAGTTATGGTGGACCCACCTGGGAGCAGTATGAAACCAGGGAAGGCTCAAGTCTGGTCATAGAGGCCATTTTCGTACCTGCAACTAAGGGTTGAAAGAAAGCTGCCCGATTCTCCCATCAGTCTGTGTTGATAGGGTAAGCCCTCCTGTGGAGCAAATGCGTTCTTTTGAGGGGCAGTGCAGGGAGACTATAGCGATTTTTGCTAGTGGCCATAGCCACTGGTATGAAAAATAATGAAGCATGCTGGCTTTACCCAAGTCAATCAACTTGGGTACAAACCAGCCTGCCCATAGATTGAATCCTGGGCTGGTCCCTGCTGAGATTCCAACCATCTATATGACCGGTTTAGTCTTACCAAAGCTAGATGCTTGTTCCAGTCAGGGAATTTAGTCACTAGTGTAGAAAGACCTGGCTAATAAATATTTTTTGTACATTTTAACATTAGCAGCATAGGAGTTGCCACTGCCAATTTAATGGGGTCTCCAGCAAACATGAATGTTCAGGTTTTCCTTTATAGCAAACCATACTAAACAGAGGGTCATATCTTCAACTCACCAGAAGTCTGCAGCTTCATCCTGGCAGGAACCTTCTTGGACATGGGAACCACCTTATCCTTAGAGACACAGGTGCCATGGACCAGGTCACACTGGGTGTTTTGTGGGCAGCAGTGAACATGATCATTGCAGCATGTAGCCTACAAAAGTCAATACAGAACAGGTACTTAATAAGGGAAATAATAATTCCCTGGTTCCTCAGCACTATAGCGAAGATTTGTTCTCTTTAATGCTTTAGCCTCCACTATGGCAGCATCTTACAAGTCACGGTGGAAACATGATCTGATGACCTCTATTTACCCAGAGGACTGGAACAAAGCCTGGTGCTCAACACAGCTACCCAAGAAGCTGCATATAAAGAGGTTCTTCTACAACAGGGATAAGCAATTAGCGGACCTCCAGCTGTTGCCAAACTACAAGTCCCATCATGCCTCTGGGTGTCATGCTTGATGCTGTCAGAGTCTCGCTATGCCTCATGGGACTTGTAGTGTGGCAACAGCTGGAGGTCCGCTAATTGCATATCCCTGTTCTACAAGGTACTGGGTTCCTTCCCAGATAGTGTTTGAACCCTATAGTTAGATGCTTCAGGGGTTGTTGCACACCTTGGTGGTCCTGTCCCTCTCAGTCATGGGTGCTCAACCTGTGGCTCTCCAGCTGTTGCGGAACTACAAGTCCCATCATGCCTCTGCCTTCGAGAGTCATGCTTGTAACTGTCAGCGGCTTCCAATGCCTCATGGGAATTGTAGTTCTGCAACAGCTGGAGAGCCACAGGTTGAGCACCCATGCTCTCAGTGATCTGGTCCAGGATGTTTGGGCTCCTTTTCCCTTGTTCTATATACCCATCCACAAGAATGCCAAAATTGCTTTGCTGCACTGCCCGATCCAGGGGTTTCTAATAACAAAAGCTGGCACCCCTTCATAGCTGCTAAATGGCCAGAGTTCAGAAGAAAACCCGTTTGCCATGGTGAAAAGCATCTTGACTTATGATTAATGAAAAAAATTCCCAATCTAAATCCTAAAATATATGTGGCCCTGGTGGGACTACACTCTCCCCATCTTGCAGCCAAACAGCCTGGGTCTCTCAATATCACTTTGTAACTCTACCACTTTGCAGGACTTATCCTTCAGCCACAACCACCACCCATTCTTTAGTCTGTTGCCAACATTGTTGCTGCCCTGTTGAAATTGAAGCGCCATGTTGAGTTTGAAACTTTTCTACATCTTCCATTCAAGTCTATGGTAACGCATTGCAACCCTTCTTGGCATGTGATTACAGCACATTAGCATATTGCAGTTTTAATGTGCCCCAAACACACATAGAGTGTTCAAGCATTAAAAAATGCTCCTCAAAAGGCACCCATTAACACATTAATGCGTTTGACAAGCATCAGTATTATG
Source organism: Rana temporaria (assembly GCF_905171775.1). Lineage (NCBI taxonomy): Eukaryota > Metazoa > Chordata > Amphibia > Anura > Ranidae > Rana > Rana temporaria. The sequence continues at coordinate 34,967,051 of NC_053500.1, read as the reverse complement.
AGAAAGTGTGAACAAGCCCTTAATTGGCTTTTAAATCTGAGAGTTAGGCTTTTAAATATTTCAGTCAGTGGTGTTCTAGTCTTACTTTTACTGGCCTGTCTTTTGCAGAAATCGGATTGTTAAACATGCTCAATAGCTCAAACTGCATTTCTCTTTAGTCCTAAAAATTGTAGGTACTGTCAACTTTTGTTGCTTCCCTCTTAGTATGTACATTGGTCTTCTCGAGGAGGAACTCTAGAATGTGATTTAACACAAATGACCACCCTACAGAGCCAAATTGTTTTCATCAATGAAAACCCAACACCCCATGTTGTACATAATGCCATTTATATTTCCTCAGTGCAACCCAACTCCAAAGAGTGTACATACCCCATGCTTAATTGGAGAGAAGACCAGATCTGGTGCTCCGAATTACAGGGTGTGACCCATCCAAGTGAACATTAGAATATGGTTTAATTTTTAAAAATGATTCAAACTGACCTTGGTGGATGGAGCATCAGACTGATGCGCCATCTCTGCATTGGGAACTGAGCCACCGAACATTGCAGATGGCTCGTTCACAGATCCGAGAGGAAAGCTGCTGACTGTCAGCGTCTTTCCTCTGCTTCTCCACACTTAAAGCGCTGAGCTGTGGAGGGGCTGGAGAGGTGTCTCATCGGCTCGCCAAGACTGCCATCAGGGCAGCTGGCGGATCCCGACACGCTGCTTTGACATGGCAGTGACGTCAGCGGAGAGCGGACTTCAGACCACTCCTCTGAAAACTGGTCACAGGAGTGCAAAACTAACTTAGGAGAAGCCCAGCTTAAAAAGCTCAGGCTGGACTTTAACACTTTCACTGCAGAAATAGTTACTCGGCCTCCAGCTCACCTGTTCCAGTGGGCAGCATCCCCAGCTCTGATCAGCCATCTGGCAGCATGTGGATCCACTTGGGCATTCTGAGGCCCCATCAGGACAGACTACTGCAGACTGATTGCTAGCTGTAAAACAAATCAGCGTTAATTTCTAGAAGATGCAATCCAGAAGCACTAAAACACGTGCAAATACTATAACTTACCTGGCAAGCAGGAATGTCCATCTTCAGAACAAAGTGTGCCTGAAGGGCAGCAGTGATGTCCATCCCGACAGGAAGCTCCCTAAGGAAATGAAGGCTTAAAATATGAATATAATTTGCTGAATGACTTAACATATCCCCAGAACCAAGTACAAACCCAGTGGTTGAGGCCATCGTAGCTGATCAAGTCTTTAAAGCGATATAGGGGGGAAAGATTGGGGGGGGGGGGATCTGCAGGTGTCCAAACTGTCACCTTAAGTGAAAATAGCTTCATTTTTTATAGTCAATACCCATGACAATTTATCACCGATAATTTAAAACCTTGTTTCCATGTATGGATAGACTTCTGATCTTCAGTGCTATACAGTGGTTGTACTTCTCACAATACAAAGTCTGAGCCAGTCACTAATGCATGGGTACTCAACCTGTGGCCCTCCAGCTGCAGAACTACAGGTTCCATCATACCTTAGCATTTGGGAGTCATTCTTGCAACCGTCAGCCTTGAAATGCCTCATGGGCCTTTTAGTTCAGCTAGAGAGCCACAGGTTGAGAACCCATGCACCAACACAATGCACTCCCCATGCTGCCAAATTGCATTACCCAATCCTCCCAGCTTCTAGTACAAGACAACCTTGGCAATTCCAGGTGAAGCTACAAACCAATCTTTTGAATCATACCCGTGTGTCTGTCTTACAATCGCTCACTGGAATTTTAGTTCAGCAGTTGAAGTGCCAAGGTTGCCTACCCCAGCTCTAGTGGTTAATCTTTTTCTCCATTTAATTAAAAAAAAAAAAATCGTATAGCAACACGAGTCACCTCAAGGCTTGGTTCAAGCTTGTGGGTGCAGGAATTGCAGAAATTCCTGCAACCACCACCTGCAGTGAAAGCATGCTATTGTGAGAATGCATGGGGGTGCCATTCATTCTGAACGGCACCCTCATGCATGTAAAATCCCAATGGGCAGCGTTTTGAAATCAGTGCATGCACCTTTTTCTGCAGGGAAATGCAGGCACAGTAGCCCACTGAACGAAATGCGCTGCCATGCCCACACAAACATGGCCAGCAGAAACACACATGTGAAGCTAGGTTAAGGTTCAAGTCTTCCCAACAGTGGGCTCCCTGACAAAACCCTTTAGAGCAGGGTGGGGACAGAAATGATCAGTTAGAGGATAAGCAGATTTGAAGGATACCCTGCCAGTGTCAGAAACTGGGACATAAGTGGTCATAGCTTCTACCTAGAGAACAGCTGTGCCATTAGAAACTTAAAGTATATTTAGGCTAGGACCGTAGTTCTGTCTTAAGATGGTAGGTACTTTTAAGAGACCTTAAAAAAGTTTCCCACAGCCTAGTATAATATTTGAGTTCTGCCTCCCTTGCAGTGTTTGAGGAATTATCCAGAGACCGTTAGCAAACATAACATGCCAATAAAAAGGTGTTGAACTCTCTCCTGAACCCCCTCCCCATTTAGTGGTTTCTACTGCCAATACTATTGTGTAGTGTCGAAGATGGTGCAAGAGGAACTAGTGAATGCAAAGCTAGGACAAGAAACACAAATAATGAAGTCAGGGGAGATTGTTGAGGAGCAGCATTTAGCATGATTTTTTTTAAACATTCGCATGTTTGCATTGGCAACAGTCGCTGCATTCTGCAGTTTACCTGCCACATTAGGGGCGTGTTCCCTTAAGGCTAAAGGATACCATGGTGATGCATCAACTAGAAGAGGCCAAAGCCATCTACCATTACTTCCAACGTTGGAAGAAAGCAAAGATCAGCTGCAAGGGAGGTGGCACTAGTAAAATGACCCATTGTAGTAGCCTACTTTTGTAGTGACAAGCCCTCTTTAATAAAGACCAAATCGCATTTAATCTTTAGACTGAGAGCATAACTATAGCAGAGGATCTGATATAAAGTGGCCGTTTAGTTAAGGAGTGCTTTTATGCAAAGTGACGAGACTACAGTTCAGGAACCAGCTGAGGGATTAAAGGGGGGTTGTAAAAGCCTTGTCCCCCCCCCCCTTACATCCTATGCATTCAAAAATAATAAACTTGCTTCGTCCACCCCCTGCCCCCCCCGTTTTACTTAAATGAGCCCTCAACTTTTGCGGGCACGATACCGCGTCCTTCTCCCCATGGCTTCTCAGCTCTTCATTGGATAGATTGATAGCCGTGCAACCATTGGCTTCCGCTACTGTCAATCAAATCCAATGACGCAGCCATGTCATACACCTGGCAGCTATGCAGGCCGAGTGCAGGACACAGGAGCGTGCCCCACAAGGTAACCCCCCCCCCCCCCCCCCCACCAGGAGAAAGCTTCCCAGAGGGGGTTATCTATTGCGGGAGAGGTGCTGCCATGGTACCCCAAAAGACAATATGGGGCCACTCTGCAAAATGAGCTGCACAGTGGAGGCAAGCATGACACATTTGTTTTTTAAAACATGAATCTATAGTATCACTGAGGCTAAAAGAGGGCCCTTGACAAGGTGGCAGCTTGGACCAACCTATGCTTTTAACACCAACAAGGATTTCAGAAGGGACAAAGCAGGCCCATTTGCACTGTATTGATATAACATTTGAGAGCCACCTACAAGTGCATCCTCCAAGGGGACAGGCTGGTGCAAAGCTTTGGCCATTTGCATTATCCCCTTTAGAAGTCTAGCAGTATACATTTTGTAGTTGGGGGCCCCCCCAGATAGCTGCTTCAGTTGCCCTGGTAACCAACTTAAATGGCTCCCTGTGGTGTGCCCAGTCCCACAATACAAGGCAAGTGTACCTGAGCAAGTGGGCAGCAAGCGAATCCATCCATAGGAGTCTTCACGCAGGAATATTCTTCAGGACAGCCCATCTGCTCTGTGCAGAAGACATCACTGATCATGGGAAGAGAACGAGTGGCACCCTGGAGGAGAGAAAAAGTGACATGACTCATAAATGGGAAAAAATGTGTATGTATGTATGTATGTATGTATGTATGTATGTATGTATACATATATACAAACGCCTTTGGTTGTGTAATCCGCTCTCACCTCATTCTGTGAATCGCTGCACATGGACCCATCGGGACACAGGACAACCAAGGCCACCAAGGGCAGGAGATACCAAGGAGGTGCCATTCTGCAGAGAAAAAAAAAAGCCAGTCAGTAACAGGTGCTTTTGCACAACAGTACCCAGAGAGGAGCATCAGGGTTGATTTAAAATCTCCCCCCCCCCCCCCCCCCAATGCATATTCGTCCATAAACCACAAAAGGAGTGGGCATAAAGGGTCCTTCTCAACACCAAAGACAGACTTGTGCACCTCCTCCACATAACGTGCAAGCTTACCGGAAGGCAAGCTGTACGAGCTTGTGGCTAAAAAACCCAGCCAGGGCCTTTAGACAGGAGGTTCAGGAACAGCAACTCCATATAGAAAGGCAAGCCACAGCTGATGAGCGATTGACCACCCCTGGTTAATCGTCATGAACACGAGTCGGTCATTTACTAGCATTTCCTGGAAATACTAGTGACTGACCATCCCTTGTTAGCTGTGGTTTGCCTTTCTATACTGTACATCCCGAGTTGCTTTTCCTGATAGAGGACCTGGCTGGGTTTTTAGCCACAAGCTCATACAGCTGGCCTTCCGGTAAGCTTGCACAAGTCTATCTTTTTGGTGTTGGTCACCCATCACCTCTGACTGAGTCAAGGTGCAGGCTCAAGCTAAACAGCCATCCTAGGTAGGGTTGCCACCTCATCCCTTTAAACCCGAACACATAATTGCACAGGTTCTGTGGCTGATTAAGGTGGCAATTAAACTCACTTGGTGCCTTTCCTGCATTACATTAGACTCAGAACCTGTGTAATTCATGTGTGTTTGGGTTTAAAGGGATGAGGTGGCAACCCTAATCCTAGGCAAGTTTCCATTTTACAGTTAACTGAATATAGTTGTTACCGTTCTCACAACCTGCAGTTGACCTACTGTGGCATCAGCAATTGTACCTGCTGTTCTGCAGTAGACAGGCAATTTGCTTTGGCACAATCAAATGTGGCTTGCTATGTATGTCACAAGAAGCCACTATAGCCAGGGCCACCCCTCTGGATGGGGGTCCGATGCCTGCACCTCATGCCACCAAGCACCACTACAGTTGCCACCTTGCTAGGAGAGAAACTGAATGTGAGGTGGCATTTTGAGTAAAGTGGAAGTTTACATGGGTAAAGAGTCCCTTCATGGAACCCATCAGGGGTAAGCAATAGGCCTGAATTATATACATTATGCCTTTACAGTTTAAAGGGTCACTAAAGGAAAAAGTTTTTTTAGCTGAAATGACTGTTTACAGGGCATAGAGACATAATAGTTAACTGATTCCTTTTAAAAATGATTAAAAATAGATAAAAAAAACAATCATATAATGTGCCTGCAGTGTAGTTTCGTTTTTGCTGTTGTTTCCTGGTTCTCTGATGTACAGAGAGCCACTAGAGGGCAGTCAGCCAATAGAGAGCAGTGATACTTTGTCTAAAACTCCTCAGCACCAATCCAGTTTTGTTTTACTCACACCTCCTTGATTAGTGACCACCGTGAGAAATCTCCCAGTACTGTGGTTATCAGGAAACAGGCAACCAGGATGTGTCCAGAACAGAGAGGATTTACAGCAACATCAAAGCAAAAACGAACACTGAGGACATGAAACCAGTACTGCAGTAAGGTAAAGGAAGCTATTTAGCTAAAAAAAAAAATTCCTTTAGTGACCCTTTAATGTATTACAATGTTGTGCAGCAGCTTGTTTATGTTTGTTAATTGATAAAATAAAGACTTATTGAAAAAAAAAAAAGTGTCCCTTCATTTTTGTTCATTGACAAAGTTTTATTTGATGTAGTTTCACAGTCAAAACAGACCGACAGATTTTGTCAACTAAAAACAATGAAAGCCTAGTGTTCAGCAACCTTCACAGTACATCTGCTATACCAGAGATCACACAGGAAGTGGCGTCATTGTCTCTAGATCCTTCCACCTTCAACTCAGCTGAACCAGTTCAGAAACCACAGACCGCAATCTGCTGATCCAAGGCCATAATCTTATATTTATCAGCTTCTCACTTGTGAAATCTCATACTTTGTACCAGATATGAGCATTCTCTTCTGCTTTAGATTTCAACCACAACAATACCCATTTGTTCCGACACGCCGCATTTTTGTTCTAGCTGTAGTCACATGATCAGGTACAATGCCTGAACAACAAAACTACAAAAGTGCAGCGCAGGTAGATTCTGCTTCCTGTCAGACAGTTGACGACGCTCCAAGCAGGCCCACCCTTTCTGTACTAATCACGAGTGCGTATCCAGCTCGTAATACAGAGTTTAATAGTAAAATGACCGCACTACCAGTAAACTAGTCCTAAATACATTTTAAAAAGTTGGGTACAGCTGAAGACACAAGACCCTTGATGGGTCCATCCTCAATCATAGCATTGCCTCATACCATCTGCACGATTCTGGCTAAAATGAGAAATCGTGATTTACTTAGAAGATTAATCACAATTCGTGGCATAACATCTTTCACATTAAAAAGGAAGTAAACCCTTCACTTTAAAAAACCTGCAAGATAAAGGCATAATGAGCTAGTATGCACAGCATACACTTTCCTGCGATCAAAGCCCCCGAAGTCCTTCTCCATCCACCGCCATGTCCCCTAGTCGCTTCTTCCTGTTATCGCCGTGACGTCACTCCCGTGCGGGACCCGCAGGCTCAGTGCACCTGCGCCGTTCTCTATGGCGCTCGTCTCAATTGTAAATATCTCCTAAACCGTGTAAGTTTAGGAGATATTTCTTGAAGTGGTTGGGTTTACAACCACTTCAAAAAAAAAAAAGAAATTGGGCCAACTCGGTTTCTTTTTTTTAATTCATTGAAGTGTATTCCCCCCCCCAAAAAAAGTTTGAAAGACCACTGTGTGACATAATATTGCAACCATTTTATTCCCTAGGGTCTCTGCTAAAATATGTATACAATGTTTTGGGGTTCCGAATATTTTTCTAGCCGAAAATACTGATTTTTAACTTCGTAAGAAACAAGTGGTTTAGACTTTAAGTGGGTAAACTTCCTGCATTAAGGCCCAGTTCACACCGGAGAACAGACCAAAACTCTAACATGAACATGCCAAGAGATATGGCTACGCATGACATCCCTCCCTGGTCTGCCTGCTACTATGTCGTGAAGGAGGAGCAACCTACCTGCAGATTCTCTTGCCCTGGTTATTTAAAGGGGCTTGCTGTACTATCCAATGTTTGCAAAAGGGTCTCCCCACTGAGCCGCTGTGTTCTGATGGGGGGGGGCTGCCAGTGCCACTTAAATTCTGTTTTTTTCAACATGCCCATTCGACACAAGCTGGCCGAATGGTTGGCTCGTTGGACAGGCTATTGTACACAAGGGCTGAATGTCAGCCAATTTCTGTTGAACTGGCAGTTTTGGCCAGCGTGTACCAGGCTTTGATGACATTTTTCTCTGCCGCTTTTTTTTCCCCTCTGCATGAATCACTTCTGACAAGTTTTCCCCGACACCAAGAAAAGTGGCGTCAGCCGATTTGAAACCCTCAACTTTTCCTGTGTTAGTCTTCCCTCCAAAAATCTCTCCTCACTGATACAACTTCCAGCTCTCCACCCCCCCGCTTTTCAGAGCCGAGAGATTCTGTGTACATTCTACACTTTGAATGGATGTAGAGGAAAGACCGCTATAGATAAACAGTACAACTCATGCAGGAGAATTTGTTTCATCTCCCATCACCTGAGGCCAGTTACTTCACTGGGCGAGGGTTTTTCACAACCCCTTTCAAGTTCACCTTTTCTAGGAGAACTTATGCATTTGAGGGGGCCCTGAAAACATGAACATTTCTCAAAGTTGTCTTAATGTGTCATACCTCTGACAAATTGGCCCTCAAAAGCCTGACCAAAACACTCCGCTACCAATCTATGTCCTACCTTTCTGCCAAGATGGGACACTGTTGGGATTCACTCCCAGCATAAGGCCCCTTTCACACTGGGGCAGGAGCCACGGTGGCAGTATAGCTCGGCTAAAAATAGCAGCGTTATACTGTCGGATTTGCCGTGGGATTCAGCCGCTAGTGGTGCGGTATTAACCCCTGCTAGCGGCCGATAAAGGGTTAATACCACCCGCAATGCGGCTCTGCAGAGGCGTATAGCCGCGGTTTCCCATTGTTTTTAAATGGGAAGGAGCGGTATACACACACCGCTCCCCTCACCACTCCAAATATGCTGCTTGCAGGAGATTTTTCTCTCCCGCCAGCGCATCGCCTCAGTGTGAAAGCCCTCCGGCTTTCACATTGAGGCTGCTGGGCAGGAGTTTTTCAGGTGGTATAGAAGCGCTATACCGCCTGAAAAACTCCTTAGTGTGAAAGGGGTCTTACAGGAACCAAAACCAAGCAATGGCAGGACATGGAATTTTTTTGGCCAGGAGGGGTCATGACAATAAAAGTTTACTGCATAGTAGGGTTGTCCCGATACCACTTTTTTGAGACCGAGTACAAGTACCGATACTTTTTTCAAGTACTTGCCGATACCGAATACCGATACACTTTTTTTTTTAATGTCATGTGACAGTATTTTTTTTTTTTTATTTTTTTTTTTTTTTTTACAGTGATTTTTTATTTATTTTTAGGGGGATTGTCAGTGTGCTTTTTTTTTTTCTTTTTACTTTTTTTTTTTTATATTTATTGCAATTTTTTAATCAGCCCTGTTGGGGATCTTTGGAGAGATATCAGGGGTCTTAACAGACCTCTGACGTCTCCCCTTTAAGACAGAGAAAGGAACTAAGGTCACAGATCCCCAGTCCCTTTCTCAGCTGCACTGGAAATGAATGGACAGGAGACAGAGGCTCCTATCCATTCATAAACTGAAGCATCGTAAACACAGTTTACGATGCTCAGTTATATGAATGGACAGTCAGTGATCACTGACTGTTCATTCTGAAAAGGTAGGAGCCGGGTTTAGCGGCTCCTACCGCCGCTCTCCATCCTGACAGATTGAGGGGGGGAGAGAAGCCCGTCACGGCTGGAGAGAAGCCCGTCACGGCTGGAGAGAAGCCCGTCACGGCTGGAGAGAAGCCCGTCACGGAGCGGGGGGGGATAGAAGACGAGCATGGGGGAAAGACAGCATGGGGGAGAAGACTTGCAACTCCCCTGCCTGCCAGGTATCGGGTGAGGCATCGGAGCATTTCCCCCCCCCCCCAGTACAAGTACTCTGGGAAATGCTCTGTACCGATACCGATACTAATATCGGTACATCCCTACTGCATAGGCCATATCCTGGAAAATAACTTTAGGCCTGCTGAATATGATTTATACACCATTTTTACCAGATATTTGCTTTTCCGAATAATATTATATATATATATATATATATATATATATATATATATATATATATATATATATATATATATATATATATATATATATATATAATAAATTATTCAAATTAGTCCCTGTGCTGTTATCTAAAGACATGTTGGTGCTTGATAACATGTTTCCTGAACTTTGTTCCCAGGAGTGACCTTGACGGCTTGTTAAACACAAGAGATTAGCTTTTTCTATTGTCTCTACAAAGAGCCACCCGACAGCTTGGTCACTATACTGGGAGCGCACAGTGCAGAAAGCTCTGCCACCCATGGACACATACTGTGTCTGGCCATTAAAGTCCACCCTCTGATACCGTACATATGCAGGGGCATGTCCGCAGCAGGTATACTGTGTGTATGCACAGCATCCTGACACTCCACGTTAGGATGAATCCGTTTCCATGCCAAGTGTGGCCAGAAAGCAATAGCAAGGGAGGGAAACTGGCAGGACCACCAGGTATTTCCTACTGACACAGCATAAAGGCATAAGCAGCATAAGCGGCAACATGTACCAGATTATAAAAGCAACATATTTAACAATTTTAAGACACATGCACCTTGTATCAATTCTTTGCTACAAGTGTAGCATTCACTTCCTGTTCCAGGGAGGACACAAAGAAAAGAAAGCTCTACAGAAATAATGTGAAATCGCATTCCAACTAAACTCACAGAGGACCCTTCTTTGGTCCACACCAGAATCGGATCGCATGGGTGTTAACACCTACGCGATCCATGTCTGAACCGACAGTTTGCAGTGCGATTGAGAAAAGCGGGCCACATTATGGGGCCACTTTGAGATTGCAGCCCCCCTCCCCTTTTTGTGATTTAGCCCACTTAGGGTTAATTACCGTATTTGCCATGCGAGTCAGGAACCTGCAGTGGATTCGCAGGGTTCACACATTGCACCAGTGTGAACCCAGCCAAAGGCCCCTTTCACACTGCCATGACTTGAAAGTTGCAAATGGTCAGCACAGTGGGTAGTACTCCCCTAGCAGTAAAAAAAAAGTCACTGGTTCGAATCCCAACCTCGACACTACCTGCCTGGAGTTTACATGTTCTCCCCTGCGTGGGCCAGCTGTTTCAGGGCTCTTTCACACGGAGCGGACCGTTTCTGGGTCCGCCAAAGCTCAGCGGGGATCCCCGCTGAGCTGTCGGCGGATAGGGCGGTCCCCGCACACAGTGCAGGGACCGCCATGTCTCTGCTCCGCTGTCCCGTATGGGGGACCGGATGCAGACGGACCGTCTGTCCGTCTGCATCCGGTCCGTTCCGCCGAACGGAAGAAAAATAGGGTTTCTTCCGTTCGGAAAAGCGGATCCCGACTGACGCGGATGCTCCATCCGCTAACAGACACATTCCCATAGGGATTCATTACAAGTCCGTTAATGGACTTGTAATGAACGGACGAACGGTCCGCTGGTGTGAAAGGACCCTATGTCCTGCAACAGCTGGCGGTCTGCTAAGTGCATTTCCCTGCATTAGACCATTCTAAAATACCAAAGGGCCAACCTCCCAACTACTTATAGGCGACTGCAGCCAAAGGTTACACCATCAGCTTGAGTTGTGAAATCAGGAAGCTGATGTAGAGAATAGGAAACAACCAGACTTGGCTCCAACAGGAAGTCCTCCACCCACACTATGGGACCAAATAGATTACTAGCAGGAGTATCACCGTTTATACAAGGCATACATTTTTTTTTTTTAAGTAGTGAGCCACAATTTACACTACACAGTAGCTCCTGAGCGCTGCACTAGTATTCAAGAACATGGCTTGTCTGGGCAGCACATCCGCTGCGCCATCAGGTTTGGGAAGCATTTGATAAAAGGGCAACTGCCAGAAAAAAAAAAAAAAACGAGACGATCCGACTATTTACCAACACCTAGCAAGTTAATGTTTACACCCCCCCCCCCCCACAGATTTGCCACTTTGAGTGTAGCGGGTACCTGCTTTTGATAGGTACCCGCTTCCACTTCTGGTCAGATCACCGCAATGATCTGTGCGGAAGTTTGGTCCTCCTACCCTCCTGTTGCAGTCACTGTTGTGACATCCATAAGACTCCCATCCACATGATCTCACCCTCATGACCCCGCTGAGTCAATTCCCCAGTAAGCACCATGTCTGATCTTTCATAGAGCTTCAATGACTTTGCTGCTGGTCTCACACTCTGGTCTGTTCGGACCTAAACTTGGCCTCCTGGGGAGAAGACTACACATTCTATACCCAGAAATTCTAAGTATTATACACAGGGTTTGACGTAGTAGTCAAGGCACAAGTTGATAGATCTTTAAAGGGTTTTAAAGGTACAATTTTTTTCCCTAAATAGCTTTCTTTACCTTAGTGCAGTCCTCCTTCACTTACCTCATCCTTCCATTTTGCTTTTAAAATGTCCTCATTTCTTCTGAGAAATCCTCACTTCCTGTTCTTCTGTCTGTAACTCCACACAGTAATGCAAGGCTTTCTCCCTGGTGTGGAGTGTCTTGCTCGCCCCCTCCCTTGGTCTACAGGAGAGTCAAACACCCACTAACAGCATCCCAACTCCTGTAGTCCAGGGGAGGGGGGCGAGCACGACACTCCACACCAGGGAGAAAGCCTCAGATTACTGTGTGGAGTTACAGACAGAAAAACAGTAAGTGAGGATTTCTCAGAAGAAATAAGGACATTTTAAAAGCAAAAAAATGGAAGGATGAGGCAAGTGAAGGAGGACTGCACTGAGGTAAAGGAAGCCATTTAGAGGGAAAAAAAAACCTGGGAGTGTCTAACAGACTGTCCCTTCACTATTACTCGGAATTTCCTTGATAAGTCATGATCTAAATAGAACACGCCACAAAATGCCGACGCCCCCCCCCCCCCCCCCCCCACAATACATTCCTACATGTATAGCAAGCTGGTGCCGTTAAGCACTGGTCCTGTAAGGCAGTGGTTCTCATCCCTTTCCTCAAGTACCCCCAACAGGCCATGTTTTCAGGTTCTCCTTAATCTTGCACAGGTGCTTTAAAGTGGTTGTAAACCCTCTGACTTCTACCTGTAGGTAAGCCTTATTCTAGGATTACCTATACGTCACAGGTGTTAAAACACAAGGCCCACAGGCCGAATCCAGCCCATTTCATGTGGCCCTCGCACCTCTCCTGCAGTTGCAGGAGAGCTTCAGCCCTTCTCTGGTCCTACTCCAGACCTACTTTCAAGCAATGCATCCAGCTTCTTCCCAGCAGCAGCATAAGGAAAGGGAGAGCACTGATGCAAGGGAGGGTGGGGGACTCAACTACTGATGGTGGGGGGGCTCTTAACATCTAATGTAAGGGGAGGGGATGCGCTGGACATCTAATCTTACAGATACAACCGGCCCTTTTGAGGGCAACCATAATGCTGATGCGGCCCACAAGGAAATAGAGGGACACCCCTGCTGTAGGTAGTGGAAATATCTCCTAAACATGCGCCTTTTAGGAGATATTTCACTTGTAGTCCGCCAGTAAAACAAACGGCGCATGCACTGGGAAGAAACAAAACTGTGCCGTTTCTTCCCTAGCGTGTACCGTTACCCTGTGCATGCGGAGTGACGTCATCGCGGCTCCAGCCAATCACAGCGCTGGAGCCGCGATACCTGGAACTATCCTCCGGGAGAGATGTCTGCGGCCGGAGGGGGGAGACGACAGCTTTGATCTAAGGCAAGTAATTCATAATGAGCTAGTATGCTAGTCACACTAGCTCATTATGCCTTTGCCTTGCAGGTTTTTTTTTGGGGGGGGGGGGGTGTTTAAGAGGGTTTACTTCCTCTTTAAATCAAAGTCTTAGTAAAAATTGGCCTGTTGGGGGGGTAGGAGGACAGTTGAGAACCACTGCTGTAAGGTACACATGTGTATTGTGTGGGAGGGAGGGTCAGATATGTTAGACACTTTAAAACTTTATTAGGCTCTTCACATCAGCCGACGCCAAAGTTGTAGGATTCAGTGCGACTTTGGAGCCTGACTTTGATGAGACTTTATTGAAGCCGTGTCAAAGTAGCACAGGAACTTTTTCTGAAGTCGCAGCGACCAGTAGCATCAATTGAAACTGCTCTTAGATAGCTGGTGTTTCACATGCCCTGCGACTTTGGGTCTCACAAGTCCGATCCCTACTTTTTTGTAATTCCTTTATTTTCCAAAGAAAGTTACATAGAACAGCCAAAGAATCAGATTCTAAGCCGCACAAGTATGAAACCCAAACCACCCGTTCACACGGGTGCAATTGGTCATGCGATGACAGTTCCCAAGTCAAACCCCTACTGTCAGCAACGGAACCACTCAAACCCATGCCACTCAGACTATACTGAGTTGCAGTTCTGAAAAAAGGTTCCTACACTATTTTTTGCGATTTTAGATGCAACTTGCACAGACATCTGTGTATTAAGCGACACTGAGGTCAGCCAGTAGCACCTGAACACACTGACCTGCTACTTTGAAATCATGCAAGTTGCAACACTAATATAGAAAACTAAGGCTTTTGGGGGTGCAAATTTACAATGTTATGAAAAAAAACTTGTAAAAAAAAAAAAAAAGACAATCAGAATGAAAATAAAAAAATAAATTTATATTAAAAAGTACAGACTGAATGTTTCTCTACATGTTTCACCATTAGTAGCTTCCTCAGGAGAATTTATCAGACATAAACACCAAGATAAAAAATCTAAATCAAAAATACAATTATATAAATATAAAAAATTATACTTTCAAAAGTATAAAATTTGTACTTTGTCATTTTAGATTTGTGTGTGTTTTAAAAGATTTTGCCATCTTAGTGTTTATAGTGCCTGATAAATAAATCCTCCTGAGGAAGCTACTACTTGTGGCAAAACATGTAGAGAAATATTCAGTCAGCACTTTTGCAATTGTACGATTTGTTCCATTGTAGGATTTGATCTTTATATTCTGATTATGTCATTTAAACCTTTAACAAACATTTTTCTCATAACATTGTTGTAAATTTGCACCTCTAAAATCCCCAAAACCCTTCATTCTCTATACCGTGTTTCCCCAAAAATAAGACCTAGCGTTATGTACCAAGAGGGCTGCAATATAAGCCCTAGCCCGAAAATAAGCCCCATTTTAAAATGCTTGTAAAATCCTATAATACACTCTATTCTTGTAGTATATAATGTACAATGTGTGTGTTTCTGTAATATAAATGCGGGAAAGAGAGCTCCGGCAGGTCACAGAAGCGCAGAGCGGCGCTATAACGAAGGTATGTGGCACAATTATATTACAGAACCACACACACATTGTACATTATATAATACTGTAATAGAATGGATTATAGGATTTTACAAGCATTTTAACTCCGTTCACACTGGGGATTCCTATCAGGCAGAGAGAGAGGGGGAGGGGGAGAGAAGACAACACATTACATGGTAAGACCTACCCAGAAAATAAGCCCTACTGTGTCTTTTGTTGCCAAAAAGAATACAAGACCCGGGCTTATTTTCGGGGAAACACGGTATTAAATGTTTACACAAGGGGGGATGTGGTGCCGTTTTAGATCCAGATAAGCAAATCATTTTTCATTTTTCTTGTGTGTTGCAACACAATGATATGATAAGCAAATACAGACATACCCCTTGTCTCACCTATACCAGAGTTTCTCAACTCCAGTCCTCAAGGCGCCCCCAACAGGTCATGTTTTCAGGATTTCCCTCAGAAACAGCTGTGGCAATTACAAGGCAGTGAAACTGATCAGACCACCTGTGCAAAATGGAAAGCCTGAAAACATGACCTGTTGGGGCGCCTTGAGGACTGGGAGTTGAGAAACCCTGATCTATAGAGATCTGGGGGGGGGGGGGGCACACTGCTTAGAAATTTTTAGTTTGAGGTGGGGTAAGGCCCCATGCACACGAGAAGCAAATGCAAACACATCTAAACACACGTTTTCAAAGGCAAAAACCGGAGTTTAAAAGCCCGTGTTGGCCGCGAATTTCGCTGCGTTTTACAGCGTTTGCATCCATCAGCGTTTATATAACATTGTAAAAAAAGGGTACCTTTAAAAACGCTTATAAACGCGGGTGCTGCGTTTAGCGTTTGAAACGTGAAAACTTTTGCGTCTGAACCCATAAGCATAAACGCAACTGCCGAAAAAACGTGACTGCGTGCATGGACACATAAAACATTGAATGTGTTCAGAGGCAGTTGAAAAAGCTGTCCAAATGCCTCTGAACACGCGTGCATGGGGCCTTACAGCAACGCTAGGAAAGAAGGGGGGCACACCTACAGGTGGCAGTACAAAGTGGGGAGCTGTCCCTTAGGGCAGCAGTAAAAGGTGGTGGAACTTTAGACTGATCAGGTCACTCTCCTGGCCACCTGCTGCAAGAGGAAATGTTGAGGGGAGTCCCAAGCCTCACTAGAGGTTAACAACCATGCAGACACTTCCTTGTTTGAGGACAGTTGCCCAGAGCTGTCATTATAGATCAGAACCCGCCCTGCCTGGTGCTGGAAGAGTCACATGATGACACAAGGGTGTGCCCAGAGATGTATGCCAGCATCGGGTTTAACCCCATCAGATCAGCCACACTGAAAGGCCCTCACAGAACATTGCAGCCAGTAAATCTAGAGAAGATTACAGCAGATCTAAATGATTAGACCGATTGTAACATGTGTAGCAAGCTTTGGGCTCCCTACACAATCTGATTGTACAATCAACTTTTTTTTTATGTTATCGCTTACATACAAATACATATACAGCATTAAGGGAGGGAACGGTGCTCATTCGGTAATGTATAGGTACAATCAACTTTTGATTTACCTATACTATGTGATAGGATGACCTCTCTACCGGCCAATCAGGCAGGTCCTTGTTCTGCATAGTTGTTAGCAGATCTGGCCCTACACCTAGATCTTCCCTAGGACAAGGACCTGTCTGATCAGATCACTTACAACACCTGGGTAAACCTGTAGAAGGATGTGTAGAGATTGTACAATCAGATTGCACAGTGTGTGGTCAGATTTAGATCCTATATACAGCTCTGTCATATAGGGGCCTGCCTGCAAGTCAATTGCTTAGGCTTGCCCTCATAGTAGCTGAATGCAAATTGTAATCAGATTGTATAGTGTATGGTCTAATATAAAAAGACTGCAATGTGCAGCAAGCTCACCCACCCCCAGAACTGGCCAGATTTAGCTTTCAAGCAGCAGATCTGTGCAATGATAATCTGCACATGTATGCCCATCACTCCACTAAATGCTGCATTCTAACAGGTGTAAAATCCCATCACAATGGCGCTCACATGACATACACAATAGCGCAGTACACTCACCTGTCCGCCTCGCAGCCACAACCTGTCTCTGTCCCAGCACAGCACTCGGGTTTATTAACCCAATCCCCGCCCACCCGCGACTCTGATTGGCTGCCGCGCCTGTCGCTTAAGCTCCCCTCTGGTCACGCTCTAATCAGACAAGGAGCCCATCACGTGACGCTCTGACTGTCACATGATTCCCCCCCCCCCCTTGTATGAATCATGACATGTAAACAGCATTGTCAGTGGTCATGCGCAGTGTGATGGTGTGTGATACACACAGCGCGTGCCCCGTACTGTCTGCCTGTGTGGGGGCCTGGGGGGCGGGAGGGGGGGTGGGGAGAAAACTCCGTATTTTCTGGACGAGATTTTATTCTCTTTCTGCCAGATTATTCCCTGCACACGTTTAAACAAACATCATTTTAGGCCTGAATATTACGTAAATGTTCCCAAGCAGTATTTTCTGAAAGCCGCCCTATAGAATAAAATAGAGGTCGTTCCGTTTTTTAATGTCACACGTTATTAGCGTAATGGTTTAGGAAAATGCGTAATTTCTGTGAGAAAAAATAAACTAAAGTCACCTTTAGGGCACAAAAATATAATAATTATCCATTTTTTGGGTAAAATATAAAAGATGAAGTTGCGCCGGTTTAAGGCTTAAAATTGCGTACGCCTGTGAGAAAGCGACTAAATTCAGTAGCCGATATTCTCCATGGGCGATGCTTCAAAAGCCCCTACAGGTCATCAGTTTAGAGTTCACCATGAACAATGGGCCTAGATTTCCCGATCTCACTCCAGTATGCATGACGATATGTAACGTGAAGCGATGAACGTGGGAGGTAGGAAGGGCGGTTCCCCCGAGCACAACATTTAGAGGAGTGCTGTCCCAGGGTAGTCTTTAATGCGGGGTAAAAAGCCCCTTGTTGTCCTGGAGAGTCCAGGTTTGATGGCGACGGGAGTGTGGCAGCAAACAGCGGCCCCTTTCACACTGGGGTGGTTTGCATGCGCTATTGCGCTAAAAATATTGCCTGCAAACTGACCCTAAACAACGGATGCTGTTTCTCCAGTGTGAAAGCCTGAGGGCTTTCACACTGGAGCGGTGCGCTAGCAGGACCGCTCCAAAAGTCCTGCTAGCAGCATCTTTGAAGCGATGGAGGAGCGGTGTGTTTACCGCTCCTTCCCATTGAAATCAATGGAGAACCGCGGCTATACCGCCGGCAATGCGCCTCTACAGAGGCGCATTGCCGGCGGTATCAACCCTTTTTCGGCCGCTAGCGGGGGTTAAAACTGCACTGCTAGCTGCCAAATACTGCTGGAATTCCGACGGTATAGTGCCGCTAAAAATAGCGCCGCTATACCACCACTGCACCTCCCGCCCCAGTGTGAAAGGGGCCTTAAGGACAGTAAACTGGCCCATTGTTTAGAAAGTATAGAGACCCCTGATCTAGGGTAAGGCTGGCCATACCTTATACAATTCTCTTGTGCAATTTTCCTTTAGATTTACCAAAACCATATAAAATAGGAGGTCAAACCTAAACAATTTGGGGCAGATCCACAAAAGGATTACGCCAGCGTATCTATTGATACGCCGGCGTAATTTTAAATTTCCCGCGTCGTATCTTTGTTTTGTATCTACAAAACAAGATACGACTGCATCTCGGGACGATCCGACAGGCGTACGTCTTAGTACGCCGTTGGATCTAAGATGCAATTTTTCGGCGGCCGCTAGGTGGCGTTTCCGTCGAATTCCGCGTCGAGTATGCAAATTAGCTAGTTACGGCGATCCACGAACGTACGTCCGGCCGGCGCATTTTTTTACTTCGTTTGCTTTAGGCTTTTTCCGGCGTATAGTTAAAGCTACTGTTATGAGGCGTACTCAATGTTAAGTATGGCCGTCGTTCCCGCGTCAAATTTTAAATTTTTTACATCGTTTGCGTAAGTCGTTCGCGAATAGGGATTTGACGTCACCGTTGTAAGCATTGGCTAGTTCCGGTTTAATTTCGAGCATGCGCACTGGGATACCCCATGGACGGCGCATGCGCCGTTCAAAAAAACGTAGTTTACGTCCGGTCACGACGTATTTACATAAAACACGCCCCTATCACATCGTTTTGAATTGCGTGCCCTTACGCCGCCAAAAATACACTACGCCACCGTAACTTACGGCGCGCATTCTTTGTGAATTTGAAAAAAAAAAAAAGTTACGGCGGCGTAGTGTATCTTAGGTACGCTACGCCGGGCGGGAAGATGCGCCGCGCTACGTGGATCTGCCCCTTTCAATTTGCATGCAATCAGGCAGGCCCTATTTGAATATTTTAAGGTAAATCTAAAGGAAATTGAATAAGAAAATTGTATAATGTATGTCCAGCTTTACACAGTTGCTTTAAATTGACTAAATCATATAATTGATTAACCACTTCCCGCCCGGTCAATAGTATATTGACGTCCGGGAAGTGGTTGTGTTATCCTGACTGGACGTCTATTGACGTCCAGCAGGATAACATGCCGGCGCACGTGGCGATCGGTGATGCGGGGTGTCAGTCTTACACCCTGCATCTCCGATCTCGGTGGAGGCTCTTTACCACGTGATCAGCCGTGTCCAATCACGGCTGATCACGATGTAAACAGGAAGAGCCGTTGATCGGCTCTTCCTCACTCGCGTCTGACAGACGTGAGTAGACTGAGGAGAGCCGATCGGCGGCTATCCTGACAGAGGGGGGTCGCGCTGATTGTTTTTCAGCGCAGCCCCCTCTCTGATGCCCACACTGGACCACCAGGGAAGCTGCCAGGACGCAATAATAGGCAACAATAAAAAATGAGCACAATAGCTACCAATCAGTGCCCACAAATGGGCACTGACTGGCAACATGAGCACTGAAGTGATGCCCAGCAATGCCATCAGTGCCCATCTGTGCCACCCATAAGTACCCATCAGTGCCACCCATAAGTGCCGCCCATGAGTGCCCATCAGTGCCGCCTATGAGTGCCCATGAGTGCCCATCAGTGCTACATACCAGCGCCGCCTATAAGTGCCCTTCAGTGCCGCCTCATCGGTGCCCATCAGTGCCACCTCATCAGTGCCCATCAGTGCCTCCTCATCGGTGCCCATCAGTGCCGCCATATCAGTGCCCGTAATTGAGGTAGAAAACTTACTTATTTACAAAAAAAATACAGAAAAAAATAAAAACTTAATTTTTTTCAAAATTTTCTGTCTTTTTTTAGTTGTTGCGCAAAAAAAAAAATCGTAGAGGTGATCAAATACCACCAAAAGAAAGCTCTATTTGTGGGAACAAAATAATAAAAAAATTGTTTGGGTGCAGTGTAGCATGACCGCGCAATTGTCATTCAAAGTGCGACAGCGCTGAAAGCTGAAAATTGGCTTGGGCAGGAAGGTGCGCACGTGCCTGGTATGGAAGTGGTTAAAGCTGATTATTGCTGGTCTTTGTAGTATATATGACTATTGATGTTTTAGTACATATCTGTCTTACTATATATATATATATATATATATATATATATATATATATATATATATATATGTTTTTTTTATAATAACAATTATATTGATCAAGTAAAGTTAGTACATATATAACTCACAGTCTTCCATGAAAGGAAGGATGCAGATAAAGATAACAGAACAAGAAATCAAGGAGGCACTGCAATATTAAAACAAGGTGCTTGATACCGTTGGTTACTATAGTTCACAGCAGTAGTGTGGATGTTGTTTCCAATAGTGCCAATGTGGCGGGATGCAAAGTTGCCCTTGTCTATGAGGGCTGCCTGTGTGTTGTAGCTAGGGTGATCAAGAAGCCTAATTGCTGCACATCTTGTCAAATTGAGTCACTAGGGGACTCTCACGCCATGGAGGAGAGAAAAAAAGAAAAGGGGACAGAAAGAAGAATATAGGGGGAAAGAGTATAGGGACAGGGTACAGAAAGTGTCATCACTTCAGGCCACATACCGTCTCAAGATATATCCTCCCGGCGGTGCCACAGCTCCCAGACAGCGTCAAGTGCCTACATCCTGTCCCGCAGCCTGGCGGTCATTTTCTCCATAGTCTCCACGTCCCTAATCCGAGCATATAGGGCCTCATGGGGGGGGGAGAGAGCGGCGTTTCCAGTGCAATGCTGACCAAGCATCTCGCCGCCGTTAGGATGTGGTTGGCTAATTTCTTATACGTGGACGTTGAGTTTTAGTGGTGCGAGGCCTAGGAGGAAGTATTTTGGGGACTGGGGAATCTTTTTGTCCAGGAGTCGCTCCAGCAATTGCCGAACCGAGTCCCAAAAGGGTAATATTATCGGGCAGCTCCAGTAAATGTGGAGAAGGGTTCCCCTAGCCCCGAGGCAACACCAGCAGCAATCCGAGCTAGAGGGATAGATGGCGTGGAGGACGTCCGGGGTCATGTACCAGAAGCATAAGATTTTATACGCATTTTCTTTATAGAGTGTACAGATCGAGCTTTTCGCCGCCTGTGACCAAATCCCCCGCCATTGCTCCAGGGGTATCTCCTCGCCAAGAGCCTTTTCCCATTTTATCATGTACGCATGTTTGCCCTTCACCTCCATGGACCAAGCATTCGATATGGCGTATATCTCTGAGATCAGTCCCCTTTGGGCCGAGCCCGCCAGAATTAGACGTTCGAATGGGGTCGGAGGAGAAAACTGCAGTTTTGGTGCTATCGTGAAGGCATAGTGGCGTATTTGGAGATACCCGTAGAATTCCCGGTTCGGGAGGCCATAGTATTTCTGTAGCTCGGCAAAGGTGCACATTCTACGGGTCAGGGGGTCTACCAGGTTGCCAAAATGAAAGAGATTCCGGGACTTCCAGGGGAAAGACATACGGTGTGTGAGGCTGTCTGGGACCCTAGGGTTAAGGGCAAAGGAGGTCAGGAGCGAACTATCAGAGGTCAGTTTGTGATTGGGTAGCAACTTCCGCCACAGCCGCCGGAGCGTCGACACTGGGCCCAGCATACAGTCAGGGTCTACCTCCGCATTTGCGCTCCACAACAAATTGTTGGGATGGATCGGGGCTAACCATAGTTTCTCAATTTCCGTCCACTTATTATATGAACGTAATGTGAACCAGGACGCTACTGCCCTAAGCTGGGCCGCTTGATAATACCTGACCAGGTCAGGGAAGGCTAGGCCTCCCTCCGACCGGGGCGCTGTCAGGACCGAACGTGGTATCCTGTGGCGTTTGTAGTTCCAAGTGAACTTTAACAGGTCCGCCTGAAGTTTCCTTAGATGGGCGTAGGGGACTGGGATGGGCAGTGTCTGGAATAGGTATAGGACCTTCGGAAGGACAGTCATTTTCACCCTGCCACCCTCCTATGATGTTTTTTCCATTTCAGGAGTAGGGCTCTAATGGATCGGAAAAGGGGGGGGAAATTCTCCTGGTACAGTGTGCCAAATCTGGGTGTGATGTGTATACCTAGGTACTTTAGGGCCGTGGTCTTCCATGCATATGGGAAGCATGTCTGCAGGTGTGACGACTCGCTTGCCGGCATATTAAGCGGGAGCGCCTCAGACTTAGAGGCATTAATCTTATATCCCGAGATGGCGCCATACCGGTCGAGTTCCGCATGTAAATTCGGGAGGGTCGTTCTAGGTTGGGTGAGGGTCAGAATTACATCGTCGGCAAATAGTGAGATTTTGAACTCCCGATCCCTGACCATAATGCCCTTGATGTTCGCATTCCCTCGGATCGTGGCTGAAAGGGGCTCTACAAATAGCGCGAATAGCAGGGGAGACAACGGGCATCCCTGCCTGGTACCATTAGCCACCGGGAACGAGGGCGAGAGAGCGAAAGGAGTCTTTACCTGGGAGGAGGGGTTTGCGTACAGGTGCTGAATCGCATGCATGAAAGGCCCCCGAAATCCCACGTGGTGCGATCAAAGGCCTTCTCCGCGTCCAGGCTAAGCAGAAGGGACTGGAGGCCCTCCCTGTTCGCCACCTCCGTTCTTTTTTTTTTTTTTTACCAAAGTCCATCACAAAGAGAACTGCTGCCATACCCCTTTTTATAACCTACAAATATTAACATTTGATAAGAAAACCAAAGAAGAAAGAGGAAGTATAACATAATAATAAAAACTATATTGAAGCCCAACTGAACTTCCAGTTTAAAGCGGAACTAAAACTTTTATACTTACCTGCCCTCCAGAGATTAGACATCAGTGAGCTTCCCTGTCTTTTTTTAAAGTTCTTCTTCTTCAGGCCTTTCTGATTCAGGGATTTGATTCGCTGGGCTGGGATGATGTAACCTCCACGCATGCACATGGAAGTTCTTTAATCCCAGCACTGAAGTGTGCTGAGGATACAGTGCATTGAAAAAGTATTCATACCCCTTGACATTTTCCACATGTTGTCATGTTACAACCAAAAATGTATTGGGATTTTATGTGATAGACCAACACAAAGTGGCTCATAATTGTGAAGTGAAAGAAAAATGATAAATGGTTTTCAAAAGTTTTTTTTACAAATCTCTGAAAGTGTGGTATGCATTTGTATGGCGCCCCCCTGAGTCAATACTTTGTAGAACTGCCTTTCTCTGCAATTACAGCTGCAAGTCTTTTTGGGGATGTCTCTACCAGCTTTGCAGATCTAGAGAGTGACATTTTTGCCCATTCTTCTTTGCAAAATATCTCAAGCTCTGTCAGATTGGATGGAGAGCGTCTGTGAACAGCAATTTCCAAGTCTTACCACAGATTCTCAATTGGATTTAGGTCTGGACTTTGACTGGGCCATTCTAACACATGAATATGCTTTGATCTAAACCATTCCATTGTAGCTCTGGCTGTATGTTTAGGGTCGTTGTCCTGCTGGAAGGTGAACCTCCACCCCAGTCTCAAGTCTTTTGCAGACTCTAAAAGGTTTTCTTCTAAGATTTCCCTGTATTTGGCTCCATCCATCTTCCCATCAACTCTGACCAGCTTCCCTGTCCCTGCTGTAGAAAAACATCCACACAACATGATGCTGCTGCCACCACCATGTTTCACAGTGGGGATGGTGTGTTCAGTATGGTGTGCAGTGTTAGTTTTCTGCCACATATAGCGTTTTGCTTTTAGACCAAAAAGTTACATTTTGGTCTCATCTGACCAGAGCACCTTCTTTCACACGTTTGCTGTGTCCCCCACATGGCTTCTCACAAACTGCAAACAGGAATGCTTATGGCTTTCCTTCAACAATGGCTTTCTTCTTGCCACTCTTCCATAAAGGTCAGATTTGTGGAGTGCACGACTAATAGTTGTCCTGTTAACAGATTATCTGACAATGGATAGGCTGCATTCATGGCAATGGTGAGGCTGCATTCATGGCAATGGTGAGGTTACATTCATGGCAATGGTGAGGTTGCATTCATGGCAATGGTGGAGCTGCCTTCATGGCAATTGTGAGGTTGCATTCATGGCAATGGTGAGGCTGTATTCATGGCAATGGAGAAGCTGCATTCATGGCAGTGGTAAGACAGCATTCATGGTAATGGTGATGATGCTGCATTTATGGCAATGGTGAGGCTGCATTCATGGTAATGGTGAGGATGATGCATTCATGGCAATGGTGAGGCTGCATTCATGGCAATGGTGAGGTTGCATTAATGGCAATGGAGAGTCTGCATTCATGGCAATGGAGAGTCTGCATTCATGGCAATGGAGAGGCTCCATTCATGGCAATGGTGAGGCTCCATTCATGGCAAAGGTGAGGCTGCATTCGTGACAATGGTGAGGCTGCATTCATGGCAATGGTGAGGCCGCATTCATGGCAATGGCGAGGCTGCATTCATGGAAATGGCGAGGCTGCATTCATGGTAATGGTGAGGCTGCAGATAGGCACTGATTAAGCTGCGCTGATGGGCACTGACCCTTATTTTGCTTCACAGTTCTTTATTTAAATAGTTTTTTTCCTGAAACTTCCCTCTTAAAGTGAAGATGCGTGTTATATGCCGATAAATATGGTACATCCAAATAACACGCTCAAGCTCATCCTTAGTCCTGAGCGGCTCTATGGGATTCGTTGGGGTTACAAAAGATATATATGTACTAGATCTTCACAATTAATCGTTAAAAAATTATAATCTCGATTGAACCCCCCCGAAGATCTCCAATGCAGAGTTTGCCGATTCTTTCATATAACAAGTGGAGAGACTTTATCTTCTCACTCAGCTGTCAAAAGAAAATATCCTGGCAGTCTGCCAAGTTTTTAACAGGAAACATTGTAACTAATGCTTCCTGCTTAGATCAAAGGGATACACTTCTGTGTGTAAAGAAAAAATCTGGGCAGTCTGCCAAGTTTGTAACAACATGAAACATTGTAACTAACTTCCTTCTTAGAGCAAACTTCTGTGTGTAATGCAGGAAGTTTAACCACTTAAAGTCCAAATCTTTTTCTGACACTTGTTTCTTAAGTTAAAATCAGTATTTTTTGCTTGAAAATTACTTGGAACCCCCAAACATTTATATATATTTTAGCAGAGACCCTAGGGAATAAAATGGCAATTGATGCAATATTTTATGCCACAATGTAATTGCCCAGCGGTCTTTCAAATGCATTTTTTTGGGAAAAAATACACTTCAATGAATCCGATGAGAATGATCCGACGGACCGTTTTCATCGGTTCACCGCTGAAGCAGACTGATGGTCTGATGTGCGTACACACCATCAGTTCAAAAAACGATCGTGTCAGAACGCGGTGACGTAAAACACACGACGTGCTGAAAAAAATGAAGTTCAATGCTTCCAGGCATGCGTCGACTTGATTCTGAGCATGCGCGGGTTTTGAACCGATGCTTTTGTGCACTAACCATCGGTTTTGACCTATCGGTCAGCCATCCATCGGTTCGATTTTAAAGCAAGTTCTCTTTTTTTGGACCGAAGGACAACAGACCGATGGGGCGTATCCACGGTCGGTTTGGACCAATGAAACTGAACTTCAGTCCGTTTTCATCGGTTTGGACCGATGGTGTGTACACGGCCTAAAACATGCTTATACAGTACAGTGACAGTTCACATAAACCTGGGCAGGTTTTACCAGTTTGGACATGAACAGGAATTTTCTTTAAAACATTTTTTTTTTTTGCTTTGCTATAGTTTTTTACTGTTTTCACAATAAACAAAGGTACAGACATTTATTTAGACCAGAGGTCAAAGAAAAATACGTTGTGAAAAGTAGGGAGTTTCAGAACATGTACAATACATGCACGAAAAGTGGAAAAATGGAAACGTTTTACTGATCAGCTATTACATTATGACCAATGACAGGTAAATTGAATACCATTGATTATCTCGTTACAATGGCATCTGAAAGTGAGTGGGATTTATTAGGTAGCAAGTGAACATCTTGTCCCTCAAGTTGATGTGTTGAAAGCAGAAAAAAATGGGAAAGTATAATGCCGCGTACACTTTTCTTAAAATGATCGTGTGTGGGCTTCACATCGTTTTTCGGCTTCTGAAAAACGACAATTTTTTTTTCGAACATGCTGCATTTTTTCATGTCGTTTTTCAAAATGTCGTTTTTCGTGTTGTAAAAAATGATCGTGTGTGGGCTAAAACAACGTTTTAAACCCGCGCATGCCCAGAAGCAAGTTATGAGACGGGAGCGCTCGTTCAGGTAAAACTACCGTTCATAATGGAGTAAGCACATTCATCACGCTGTAACAGACAAAAAAGCGCAAATCGTCTTTTACTAACAAGGAATCAGCTAAAGCAGCCCAAAGGCGAATGGAACTTCCCCTTTAGAGTGCCGTCGTACGTGTTGTACGTCACCGCGCTTTGTTCATCATTTTTCAAAAACGATGGTGTGTGGGCAACGTCGTTTTTAATGATGAAGTTGGAAAAACAGTCGTTTTTTGGACCTGCTGAAAAACAGCGTTTTTTTCATGCCGAAAAATGTTTGTGTGTACGCGGCATAATGGTTAGACAACTGGCTCACAGCAACTCCGTCACTGCAGCTCTTGTGGTCTGCTGGAGTCATGGGCGGCAAGGCTCATTGATGCACATAGGCAGCAAAGGTTGGCCCATGGAGCTCAATCCAATAGAGGAACTACTATAGCTAAAATTGCTAAAAAAGTTATTGATGGTTCTGATAGAAAGGTGTCAGAACACGCAATGCAACATAGTTTCTTGTGTATGGGGCTGTGTAGCTGAAGGCCAATTAGGGTGCCAATGCTGATCTGTGTCCACAGCCCAAAGCTCTTACAATGGGCACATGAGCATCAGAACTCAATCATGGAGCAATGGAAGAAGGTGGCCTGGTCTGAAGAATCACGTTTTCTTTACATCATGTGGATGGCTGGGTGTATTCAGGGCTGGTGCAAGGATTTTTGACACCCCTAGGCCATGGGTGCTCAACCTGGGGCACTCCAGGTGTTGCAGAACTACAAGTCCCATTGCAAGGCTGATAGTTACAAGCATGTCTCCTAAAAGGCAGAGGCATGATGGGAGTTGTAGTTCTGAAACAGCTGGAGGGCCACAGGTTGAGCACCCATGCCCTAGGCAAAGCCAAATTTTGCCGCCCCTTATTGGCTCCACAGGACTCCACCCCATTTGGCATACACATGTATACCCTACCTTTTTAATCAAGTGCCCATCAAATACAGCTCACCACGCCCATCTAATGCAGCCACTCCAGCACCCATCAATGAATGTTTGCTTGCTTCCATTCATTCGGGAGTCAGGACATAGACACAGTCCTCCTGCGCCTCTGACACTATGTGCGAACGGAGTGGGGGCTGCCTGCTGATGCTGAGACTTAGGGCCAGATTCAGGTACAAATGCGGCGGCGTAACGTATCGTCTTTACGTTACACCGCCGCAAGTTTTTCTCGTAAGTGCTTGATTCACAAAGCACTTGAGTATAAACTTGCGGCGGAATAACGTAAAGACGTCCGGCGCAAGCCCGCCTAATTCAAATGTGGCGTGTACCATTTAAATTAGGCGCGCTCCCGCGCCGAACGTTCTGCGCATGCTCCGTTAGTAAATTTCCCGACGTGCTTTGCGCGAAATTACGGCGACCCGACGTGTTTGTGAATGGCGACGTGCGTAACGTACTTACGCCGAGAATTTTTTTTTAAAATTCGACGCGGGAACGACGGCCATACTTTAACATGGCTGGTGTAAAGTTAAGCCATAAAAAAAGATGGCTTAACTTTGCGACGGGAAAAAACAACGTAACGCGCGCGAGTAGCTTCGTGGATCGCCGTAAAAGCTAATTTGCATACCCGACGCTGGAAAACGACGCAAACTCCACCCAGAGGCGGCCAAAGTATTGCAGCCTAAGATCCGAAGGCGTACGAAGCCGAAGATCTTAGCCAAATGCCGTCGTATCTTGTTTGTGAATCACAAATTAAGATACGACGCGGCAAATTTGAAAATACGCCGGAGTATCAGTAGATACTCCGGCGTATTTCTTCTGTGAATCTGGCCCATAGTTGCTTGCTGCAGAGAGTAGGAAAAACAGTGGCCGGGCACCCTAGTCAGCAGTGCGCCCTAGGCGGCTGCCTAGATTGCCTAGTGATAGCACCGGCCCTGGGTGTATTGCTTACCATGAGAAGAAATGGCACCGGGATGCAGTATGGGAAGAAGGAAAGTCGGCGGAGGCAGCGTGATGCTTTGGGCAATGTTATGCTGGGTCATGCCATTCATGTGGATGTTACTTTGACAAATACCACCTACCTAAACATTGTTGCTGACCAAGTACACCCCTTGATGAAAATGGTATTGCCTCATGGCAGTGGCCTCTTTCAGCAGGATAATGTGCCCCGGCACACTTCCAAAGTGGTTCAAGAATTGTTTGAGGGACACAAGAACAAGTTTGAGGTGCTGAAGTGGCTTCTAAATTCCCTAGATCTCAATTCAATCCAGCATCCTGTGAGTGGGCAGGTGTGTGTACATAGGGAAGAGATAGCTCCATATCTTACAAAATCTACCTCTTACTAGTAGCTAAGTCCCCCATCAGAGCCCCCCCCCCCCTCAGCAGGTGTCCCCATCAGAGTCCCCCACAGCAGGTGTCCCACATCAGAGCCTCCCAGCAGGTGTCCCCCATCAGAGCCCCCCCCTCAGCAGGTGTCCCCCATCAGAGCCTCCCAGCAGGTGTCCCCCATCAGAGCCCCCCCCTCAGCAGGTGTCCCCCATCAGAGTCCCCCACAGCAGGTGCCCCCCATCAGAGCCTCCCAGCAGGTGTCCCCCATCAGAGCCCCCCACAGAAGGTGTCCCCCATCAGAGCCCCCCACAGCAGGTGTCCCCATAGATCAGTACTTGTCCATTAGATCCCTGTAGCTCGGGGGCGCTGGGAGCAGAAGCACTTTACAGGGGGCGGGGCATACGTGGCATCTTTGGTTACTTGGAGGGTGGCACTCAGAGAGCATTTCTGGGAGTGCACGGGATGATTGGCAGCAGCTCCGGCCAACCCAGAAGCCTCTCATCACACCACCTATGGGAGAAGAGCCGACACACGCAGAGGGGGCGGGGCAGACAGGAGACTGCTCCATGCACACTGGACAGAATTAATAAGTGTAGCCTAGTGGCGGAACGTGTTTCGGTACTAGGCTCTGCTGTGGTACCCAGCCCGGATTCCGGGGACAGCGGGAGGTATGCACTCTTGTCAGTTGCCAGCGGAGAGAGTAAGCGGGATGGGGAACTGCAGCACCCGCTACATGCGGAGCGCCTCTGGACACACAAAGAGGAGCACTTTGGAGCTTCAGGGCCCCCACCTCTGCGGTGCCTGGGTGCGGAGCACCCCATGCACCCTGCCTAGGATCGGCCCTGAGAACCCTACTTGGTCACATTTAGGTCCTACTCTAGTTTCCAAAAAACCTTCTAAATTTCTATTATTTCCCTGAAAGTCCTCCAGGGGACCCATAACTGACATGTGATCAGCTGTCAGCCAATGACAGATGATTACATGTTGTAAACCAAGGATCGGTAATCGTTTTTTTCCGCCTCACGCTGACAGCTTGTGTACAAGGGACATCGGTCCCGAAGAAGAAGAGGCAATTCTGCCTCATCTGTGCCCACCTGCCAGTGCCTCCTGCCACCTGCCAGTGCCCACAGTGCCACCTATCAATGCCCACAGTGCCACCTATGAATGCCCACAAGTGCCACCTATCAATGCCCACCAGTGGTGCAAATCAGTGCCTCATCAGTGCCACCTAGTAATGCTTCCTATCAGTGTAACCTACCAGTGCCCATTATTGACACCCATCAGTGCCCATCACTGCCACCCATCAGTGCCCATCACTGCCACCTATCAATGCCACCTATTAGTGCCACTTATCAGTGCCCACCAGTGGTGCAAATCAGTGCCTCATCAGTGCCACCTAGTAATGCTTCCTATCAGTGTAACCTACCAGTGCCCATTATTGCCACCCATCAGTGCCCATCACTGCCACCCATCAGTGCCCATCACTGCCACCCATCAGTGCCACCTATCAATGCCACCTATTAGTGCCACTTATCAGTGCCCACCAGTGCCACCTACCAATGCCCTTCAGTGCGACCCATCAGTGCCCACCAGTGGCGCCTTATCAGTGCCCATCAATGCAGCCCATCGGTGCCCATCAATGCAGCCCATCGGTGCCCATCAGTGCAGCCCATCAGTGTCTATCAGTGCAGCCTATCAGTGCTCATCAGTGCAGCCTCATTAGCGTACATCAATGAAGGAGGAAAATTACCTGTTTGCAAAATTTTATTGATTTTTTTTTTTTAAATCAGTCTTTTAATTTTTTTTTAACAAAAAATAAAAACGGCAGAGATGATCAAATATCACCAAAAGAAAGTTCTATTTGTGGAAAAAGAACTATAAAAATTTCATTTGGGTACAGTGTTGTATGACCGCGCAATTGTCATTCAAAATGCGACAGCGCTGAAAGCTGAAAATTGGTCTGGGCTGGAGGGGGGTTTAAGTGACCAGTAAGCAAGTGGTTAAGGAAGTAGAGGACAAAAACGACAACAGTTGCTGATATTCCAACCATTGCATAAATTAAATTTTATCCCAGAAATTCAATAGATTAGACGTAATAAAGGGTAAGGAAGAGGGGTGGGTACCATGGAAAGATAAATCTATCCAAGGAAGTGCCTGAAGATCATATTAATTCAACCACTGTTCTATTGATACCCATTGTTTAGTGTCAGAATGGTAAAACCGGTTCACTCACTTAGTCAGGACTGTCGCAATATAGTAATAACATAAATGCGGTGCACCCGCTCCTCCTTTTGTTTTAGGTAACGATAAAAAAAAAATCCTAATCACTCTAGATCTCTTATGCCTCCAAATAAACCTCGTAAAAGCAGATTGTAAAATGGTAAAAAAAGATTTAGGGACAAAAATAGGGATAGTTTGAAAAAGATACAAAAAAAACAAGGTATTATGTCCATTTTCAATATGTTAATCCTCTAGAACCACGAACAGGGCCGCCATCAGGGGGGTACAGGCAGTACACCTGTAAGGGGCCCGGAGGTACCCAGGGGCCCGGATGGCAACCCCCTTTTTTTTATTAATTTTCTTTTATAAAAAATTGTTTTTGTTATATTTGTTTTTATTAACTACTAGCCGACCGCGCACCGTCATTCTACGGCGGCAGGTCGGCTCTCCTGGGCGAGAGCACGAAGTATAACGTCCTCTCTTTAAGCCGCCACTAGGGGCCACTAGGGGCGCGTGCCCCCCCGCTCGCCCCCGACTCCCGTGCGTGTGCCCGGCGGGCGCGATCACCGCCGGGCACCCGCGATTGCTCGTTACAGAGCGGGGACCGGGAGCTGTGTGTGTAAACACACAGCTCCCGGTCCTGTCAGGGGGGGAAATGCTGATCTTCTGTTCATACAATGTATGAACAGAGGATCAGTGTTTCCCCTAGTGAGGCCACCCCCCCCCCCCACAGTAAGAACACACCCAGGCATACTTAACCCCTTCCCCACCCCCTAGTGTTAACCCCTTCACTGCCAGTGGCATTTTTATAGTAATCCAATGCATTTTTATAGCACTGATCGCTATAAAAATGCCAATGGTTCCAAAAATGTGTCAAAAGTGTCCGAAGTGTCCGCCATAATGTCGCAGTACCGAAAAAAAATCGCTGATCGCCGCCATTACTAGTAAAAAAAATATATTAATAAAAATGCCATAAAAATACCCCCTATTTTGTAAATGCTATAACTTTTGCGCAAACCAATCAATAAACGATTATTGCGATTTTTTTTTAATGAAAAATATGTAGAAGAATACGTATCGTCCTAAACTGAGGGAAAAACATGTTTTTTTATATATTTTTGGGGGATATTTATTATAGCAAAAAGTAAAAAAATATTAATTTTTTTCAAAATTGTCGCTCTATTTTTGTTTATAGCGCAAAAAATAAAAACCTGCAGAGGTGATCAAATACCACCAAAAGAAAGCTCTATTTGTGGGAAAAAAAGGACGCCAATTTTGTTTGGGAGCCACGTCGCACGACCGCGCAATTGTCAGTTAAAGCGGCGCAGTCACGAATCGCAAAAAGTCCTCTGGTCTTTGGGCAGCAATATGGTCCGGGGGTTAAGTGGTTAAAGGGCCCAGATGTCCCCAGGGGTCCGGAGGTCCCCGGATGGCAACCCCCCTTTTTTTTTTAATAAATAAAAAATAAATATTTTTTTTTTATATATTTTTTTTTTTATATATATATATTTTTATTTTGTTTGTTCTTATTAAAGGGCCCAGAGGTCCCGTGGCTTTTGATGTGGTGAGGAGGTTCATTGGTTACATCTTCTGCCTGGTGGTGACTCTTTTTTTTTTTACTCTTAAACCAAGGTTTTACTGTATAGGGAACCAAGAGCAGAACATATCATTTTTTCTCTTCCTCAATATTTTAATGAGCCTTTAAGATAAAAAGTCCAGCTATTACGGTATATTGGATAGGAATGGGGAACTGAGTGCAAAGTATTATAGTTTTTTAATGATGTGTATACAATAAGATACTCTTTTATAGGATTGACAATGTGTCATTTTCTCTCCCTTAATATTGTCATTACGCAACATAAAGAATCAATATTGTGAAATGCACAGAAACGAGAAGTTATTTAGAGGAAGAGCTTGTTCTGTCAGGTGGAGACAGTGAGGTTGATTTACTAAAAGTGATTCTAAATGTTGTCTTTTTTTTTAAAATAAACATATTGGCCCAGATTCACAGAGAGCGGGCGCACATTACGCCGCCGTAGCGCAAACAATGTACGCTACGCCAACGCGGCGCAGAGAGGCAAGCATGGAATTCACCAAGCCAGTGCTCCCAGCGCTGCGCTGGGTTTCGAAGGCGTACGCCGGCATAGGTGGAAGTGGGCGTGAGCCATGCAAATGATGGGCCGAGCGCCAGACAGATACGTATCACGAACTGCGCATGCGCCGAGACGTGGACGCATCCCCACAACCACGTCGGAACAACTGCCTAAACTACGCCGGATCACTGCGTACGGCGTGAACGTAACCTACGCCCAGCCAGACACGTTCAACGTAAAATACGCCGGCTTGTGTTCCCTGGTGCAGACCTTTGTATGTCTGCTGCTGGGTTACACCTCCTTTATGGGGAATACCTTTATGCCGGACGTACAACTTACGCGCACTGCGTCGGGCGCACGTATGTTCGTGAATCGCCGTATTTGACTAATTTGCATATTTGAATGGCTAATCAATGGGAGCGCCACCATGCGTCCAGCCTAAATGTGCGCCCACCCTACGCCGGCGTAGGCAAGTTACGTCCGCGGGATGAAGCCTGTTTTTAGGCGCATCTTAGTTTGTGGGTCCGGCGCACAGATACGACGGCGCACATTTGCACTTACGTCGGCGTATCTTGTTATACGTCGGCGTAAGTGCTTTGTGATCCTGGGCCATTATACTTACCTGCTCTGTGCATTAGTTTTGCACAGAGCAACCCCCAACCGATCCTCCTCTTTTTGGGTCCCCTGTTTGGCAATCCTGGCTTCTCCTCACTGCGAGTGTCCCCAATAGCAAGCCTCTCGCTCCCGAGCCGCTCTCCTGCACACACAGAGAATGGCTTGACCCCCCCCCCCCCCGCTCTTTCTTCATTGGCTCACTGGCTGTGGTTGACAAGTTTAAGGGGGCTGTGGGGGAGCTTCACCCAGAAAGTTTTTTACCTAAATGCATTAAAGTGGTTGTAAAGGCACAAGGTTTTTTGCATGAAGGTAAAATACCTTCTTTGTGCAGCAGCCCGCACCCCTGAACTCCCTCCGACGGCGTACGAAGACGTACGCCTGTCGGATCTAGCCGAGATGCCGCCGTATCTTGTTTTGAGGATTCAAAACAAAGATACGACGCGGGAATTTTGAAATTACGGCGGCGTATCAATAGCTACGCCGGTGTAATGTCTTTTTGGATCTACCCCACAGTATACATACACAGACACATACAGTATACATACACAGTATACACACACAGACACACAATATACACACACAGACACATACAGTATGCATACACAGCATACATACACAGTATACACACAGACACACAATATACACACACAGTATACATACACACAGAATACACATACACCCACTGGAAAGGTACTGGAGAGGTGGGGCAGCTGTAATCTTGGGATTTTTTTTTAAAACACAGATTTTTACATACTGTGCCTGGTTTTACTGAGGCTAGCACCCCTGATGGGGCCCCCTAGTAGCATGGGGCCCTCGGACAGTGCCCGAGTGCCCAAATGGTCAGTCCGCCCCTGGTGCAGAGTTCAGCATTATGCTACATACAGAGTGCAGAGTTCAGGATTACACTACGTACAGAGTGCAGAGTTGAGGATTATGCTACGTACAGAGTGCAGAGTTCAGCGTTATGCTACGTACAGAGTGCAGAGTTCAGGATTACGCTACGTACAGAGTGCAGAGTTCAGGAGTATGTTACTTACAGAGTGCATAATTAGGGAGTGGGCTACATACAGAGTGCAGGGTTGAGGTGTGCACTACATACAAAGTGCAGGGTTTAGAGGTGTGTTATGCCGAGAGTGCAGGGTTCAGCTCTCTTTCACAGGCTTCCTCCTTCTCGCCACCATGCATGCATGCAGAGTAGGAAGGGATCTGTGAGAGCCACGAGCTACTGTGAGGAAAGCTGTCCTTGTAAAACACTTGCGTTTACAAGTGACAGTGGTGAGTGGGGAGTGAAGGGCGAGAGCCGGAGATGGAGGAACAGGGCTCCGCCATGTTCAGTCTGAAAAAAGCCATGGGAGCAAGGGCCACATGAGATAGCCTGGCAGTCCATGTGTTTGACACATGCGCTCTAGGGTATGGAATTCGATTATTTACATCAATACTTTACGATAGTAATGCCAAAAAGAAAACCTTTTGGCCCAGATTCTCGTAGGAGTTACGCCGGCGTATCTCCAGATACGCTGTCGTAACTCTGAGTGTGCGGCGTCGTATCTATGCGCCTGATTCTTAGAATCAGTTACGCATAGATTTGTCTTAGATCCGACCGGCGTAAGTCTCTTACGTCGTTGTATCTAAGTTGCATATTTACGCTGGCCGCTAGGTGGCGCTTCCGTCGATTTACGCGTCAAATATGGTAATGAGCTAGATACGCCGATTCTCAAACGTACGTGCACCCGGCGCATTTTTTTACGCCGTTTACGTAAGGCTTTTTTGGGCCTAAAGTTACCCCTGCTCTATGAGGTGTAGATGAGGCGTACCAATGTTAGGTATGGACGTCGGAACAGCGTAACATTTTTCATGTTTTACGTCGTTTGCGTAAGTCGTCCGTGAATGGGGCTGGACGTAAGTTACGTTCCCGTAGTCTAGGCATTGAGCGGGCGTAATTTAATTTGAAAAATCGACGTGATACTGAGCATGCGCGCGCTTGCACCGTTCGATAAAAGCGTAATTTACGTGGGGGTCACAAAACATTTACATACAACACGCCCCCTACCAGCCTAGTTTGAATTAGGCGGGCTTACGCCTTATCAGATACAATACGCCGCCGTAACTTAGAGCGGAAGATGTTTCTAAATACGGGACCTGCCGCTCTAAGTTACGGCGGCTTAGTGTATCTGAGATACGCTACGCCCGCCTAAAAATAGGCGTTTTTTGAGAATCTGGGCCTTTGGGTCTAGCACTATTTTTCCACTTTCCTCAATAAACTTGACTTTTATGCATGTTCGTTTCTGGTCATTTAACTTGTTTTCTTAGTATTGACTAGTCTTCACTATAGATGATGGGCTTGTTGGGATCCTAGTCCCAACCCACCTGAGAGAGCCCCCCAGAAATCTGTCATGTGCATTCCCTGCCATACAACCACATGTATACAAGCGATTTTGGGGAATGCCTCTGTGATCTATGATTTGCCCATTACAGTGACGGCTTCCTGGCAGGCCTGCTCAGGTGGGTTGGGACTAGCATACCAACAAACACCCAGCTCGTCCCTAGCCTTCACAGATAGTCAATGTGATTCCACAGGGCAGATTTGAAAAACTGAAGGACAAAAGCAGATTGAAAGTTCAATCAATGAGGAAAACACAAATTAGGACAATGAGAGGAAATGTGCAACAGCTGTATAAATTGATTTTGCAACATAGTAATGCAATAGCAGCAATAACTGAAATACAGAATGTGGTCAGCAGTTCTCTATTCAGGTTAAAGAGCAAATTAACTTGCAGTTTCAATCAGCTAACTACGTGCCAAGTGCATCAAAAAAAAGGTGTGCAATTCCTTTACATTACAAAGCAGCCACATCCTGAGTAGAAAAGCCTGTCCCCATGCTGCAGACAAGAATCCTTGTTCTCGGTGTGAAAGCAGTAGTCTTTCTGCAGAGGTCTGACACACCCCTCGATGAGTTTGAGATCCAAGCATCAAGAAGCATAAGCTTTGCTAATTACAGGGTTACCAAGTTAGCATTTAATAGCTGCAGAAAATAGAAGTAATTGGTGAAAGAGGACTTGCATAGTTCCATGGGTCACACTGGGGGTAGATTCAGAAAGCAATTGCGTCTGCGTATCCATAGATACGCAGCGCAATTGCTCATTTGCGCCGGCGTATCGACTTTTCTGTATTCAGAAAGCTCGATACGCCGACTGCAGCCTAAGATATGACTGGCATAAGGCTCTTATGCCGTCGTATCGTAGGCTGCATTCTTACGATGGCCGCTAGGTGGCGTTCCCGTAGTGGTCAGCGTAGAGTATGCAAATTGCATACTCACGCCGATTTACAACCGTACGCGCGCCCTGCGTTCGCATTTTACGTCGTTTGCGTTCGTCGGTTTCTGAGTAAGGCTGCTCATGCTATTAGCAGGGGCAGCCAATGCTAAGTATACCCGTCGTTCCCGCTTCGTGATTTTTAAAAACTACGTTGTTTGCGTAAGTGAATCGTGAATGGCGCTGGACGCCATTTACGTTCACGTTGAAGCAAATGACGTCCTTGCGACGTCATTTACCGCAATGCACGTCGGGAAAGTTTCCCGACGGAGCATGCGCACTATGTTCGGCGCGGGAACGCGCCTAATTTAAATGATCCACGCCCCCTACGGAATCATTTAAATTACGCACGCTTACGCCGGCCAGTTTTACGGAGCGCCCGCGCAAATTACGGAGCTACTACTTCGTGAATGAAGCGTAGCTCACGTAATTTACGGAGGCGTAGCGTAAAAACGGTACGCTGCGCCTCCGTAGTAGTGCGCGCCCCTACCTGAATCCACCCCACTGTTTATAACAATGAGCATGTCCAGCAGAGAGATAATCCAGAACATAACTGTGCAAGCAGGGCAATACAACTGGGTTGACCTAGAAAACAGGGGCGCCTTTTCCTGTGTCTTGGTTGTGTAAACTGTAATGTCGGAGGGAGTCAACGGGGTGGGGTGACCCATAACTACTGTAGAACCCTGGTCCTAAACAGGGCTTCTCACGAATTTAGTTTGCTAGGTGGCAACTAGCCTGGCTATTTGTTAGGGTGATCCACTGACTATTGCCCTAAGCCTGAATTTGGTGCACTTCTTTCTTCTGTCACTAGGTGGCATTGCCACCTGTGGTATTAGAATGACAAGACCATTCGGGTTAGGAGTGGATAGATTGTCCCAGCCAGGTCTCTTTGGCCCTATGGCCTGCTGGGAGAGTCTATTTATTCAGGAGGAGTCAGGTGATTAGGGTTCTGTGCCACCTGGATGACTGTCTGGGTGGACGGGTGCTGTATTGCTCCCGGTTGCTAGGCCAGAAGCCAGAGGCCTATCCGGGAGCACCTGGCTGCTAGGCTGTCTGAGGCCTATCCGGGACTGTGAGAAGCAGCGCAGGGTTGGGGCTTCAGGTGGGGAGCCTAACCAAGTTGCAGAGGTTCAGCCGGACAGGGAACAGAATGTTGCCAGAGGTGAAGGAGAAGCAGTTGCCATAACGGACGACCACTCCTGTTACCAGAGGAAAATGAGAATCAAGGTCAATCTGGCCAATCCGCCATCTGACATCCGGCCGTTCTTCCCCACGTCCACATACATGAATTCATACTGTGCCAACACCACCGCCCTCAACACTATACTATGAAAAGCTTTATAGTTAAAATAGTATGACCCCGAACGGGGTGGCGGCACTATGCGGACGTGTTTCCCATCAATTGCCCCTCCGCAGTTAGGGAAGTCCCACCGCTGGGCAAAATGGGATGCCACAGTCTGCCATTCCTGTGGCGTGGAACGAAACTGTGGAGTCAAGCCAAAAAAAAAATAGTACTTTGGCACATAAACATTGCAATCAGATTACAAAAAGACATCCTTGTCCAACATCAGTATAACATTTGAGTATTTCAAGCCAAAAAAAAAAAAAGCCCACTTATCAGATTCCTCACCCCTCTGATGGCCCATTAAACATTTTAAGGGGGGGGGGGTCTAGCTGAGTTTGGGCCCTGAAAAAAAAAACATTATACAGCCAAAATGGAATGAGAAACAAGACATTGGGACACATTTTAAGCATACATTAAAGACATAGATTGTGATGTTAAAAGAGATAACTTACCTTAATATAGTCCTTCTGCATTACTTGTATGATGGCAGAACACGTCTCGGGGATGATGATCCCAAGCGCCTGGGGGGAGATGCCCGTTGAGAACTTGAGGTCCTGCAAGCTTCTCCCAGTCGCCAGGTACCTCAACATGGCAATAAGCCTCTGCTCGGCCGTGATGGCTTGGCGCATCACAGTGTCCTGCCTCGTGATATAGGGGGACAGAAGATCCAAAAGACGGTGAAAAACAGGGTCCGTCATACGGAGAAAGTTCCTGAAATCATCAGGGTTATTCTCCTGGATTTTCCTAAGCAGAGGCATATGAGAGAATTGGTCACGCTGGCGCAACCAATTCTTGGCCCATAAACTCCTCCTCGCCCTGTTCACGGCCACAGATCCAGTAACATTATGAACTGCAGAAGACAGCCCATACGCAGCACGAACTCGAGAATGAGAACGCACCTCCAACATGGCTTCAAACCGGTCGGCTGGTCAGAACGCACTTAAAACAAAACGCAACTAGGAACAGCAAGGCCTGTAAAGAACGACCTGAAAAACAGAAAACAATCGGACAGGAACGCACTGCAAAACAGATACGACCTGACTGCAAGCACTGAAAGACAGATACGAACCCACAAGCACAAACTGAACCCGAGAAAACGATCTGAAAAGCACGGAGACTGAAAAGCGCGAATCGGCTCTAACCAAACTTTTACTAACACGCGGTAACACGGAATCAGCAAAAGCAGCCCCAAGGGTGGCGCCATTGGATTTGAACTTCCCCTTTATAGTTCCATCGTACGTGGTTTACGTGACTGCGTTCTGACACGATCGTTTTTTTAACCGATGGTGTGTAGGCACGACTGATGAAAGTCAGCTTCATCGGATATCTGATGAAAAAATCCATCAGACCGTTTTCATCGGATGAACCGATCGTGTGTACAGGGCAAAAGGCTTTTCAATTACTAATTTGTACCATTTTTGTTGGGCTATTAGTTTAAATATTTAAACCTAATGTACTGTACATAAAATATTACAGCAAGGCCAGTCCAACTAGTAAATGTAAATGTCAATGGGCCGGATTCAGAAAGAGATACGACGGCGTATCTCCTGATACGCCGTCGTATCTCTGAGTCCGACTGGTCGTATCTATGCGACTGATTCAGAGAATCAGTTACGTATAGATCTCCCTAAGATCCGCCAGGTGTAAGTGTCTTACACCGTCGGATCTTAGGCTGCAATTCCAGGCTGGCCGCTAGGTGGCGCTTCCGTATGTTTCACGCGAGGAATATGCAAATGAGGATTTACGCCGATTCAGAAACGAACGACCGCCCGGCGCTTTTTTTTTTTTTACGTCGTTAGCGTTCGGCTTTTTCCGGCGTATAGTTACCCCTGCTATATGAGGGGTAGCTAATGTTAAGTATGGCCGTCGTTCCCGCGCCGAGTTTTGAATTTTTTTACGCCGTTTGAGTAAGTCGTTCGCGAATACGGATGGACGTAATTTACGTTCACGTCGAAACCAATGACGTCCTTGCGACGTCAATTAGAGCAATGCACACTGGGATATTTTATGGATGGCACATGCGCCGTTCAACTAAAACGTAAAAAACGCGGGGTCAACATAAATTTTAATAAAACACGCCCCCTACATCCCCATTTGAATTACGCGGCCTTACGCCGCAACACATACGTTACGTCGCCGTAACTAAGGGCGCAAGTTCTTTCTGAATAAAGAACTCGCGCCCAAAGTTAGAGCTGCGTAACGTATCGGAGATACGTTACGCCGGCCGGACAGATACGCGGAGGTATCTGAATCCGGCCCAATGTGTACAAAATAATTTTTAGAAATTTAAACATTGTGGAAATTTTAGAATTGAATTAAGTCAATTTTAAATAAAGGCTTTTCAACTACAAATTTGTGAATTTTTTATGTTTAAATATTTAAACCTAATGTACTGTATATAAAATATTACAGAAGGCCAATCCAGTTAGTAAACGTGGGTGTCAATGTGTACAAAATTATTTTTAGAAATTTAACATTTTTAGAAATCTTAGAATTGAATAAAAAAATAATTCAATCAAAGTATTTTCAATTACCAATTTGAATCAAATTCAATTCATGTTAGCCATTAGTTTGAATATTTAAACCTAATGTACTGTATATCAATTATTACAGCAAGGGCAGTTCAACTAGTAAATGTAAGTGTCAATGTGTACAAAATAATTTTTAGAAATTGAAAAATTTGCTAAATTTCAGAATTAAATTAAAAAAATTTAAATCAACGTATTTTCAATTACCAATTTGAATCTAAATTTATGTTAGCCATTAGTTTGAATATTTAAACCTAATGTACCGTACCTCAATTATTACAGCAAGGACAGTCCAACTAGTAAATGTAAGTGTCGCTATCTAGTATTTTTTTTGTTGTTTTTATGCAGCAAGCTAGCAAGCCTGATATATTACTTCTTTATATATTTCTTAACTTTTGGAAAGTTTCCTGTCATGCTAATCTTTCTTAACCAATGTTTGTGATAGCACAGCGGCTTAGTGATTCATCAGATCAAATTCTAACCACAACACTATTGGCTTGGTTTTTTCACGCTTGTACGGGTTTCATCTGGGTTCTCTGGTTTCCTCAGATGCTCCAAAGACATGCAGGTAGGCTAATTTGACTCTGTTATATGAGATAGGAACCTTAAATTGAAAGCTCATTGAGGGCAGGAGCTGATGTGAAGTGCTGTAAAATGTGTTGGCATTATAAAAAAATGGTTGGTACCTTTTTTTGGGGTTTTGGTGATGGTCTCCTGCCATCCTCTCTTCTTGATAGGCGCCCAATAGCGGTGCCTGCCGTTTCAGCCAATTGGCGGAGAGGCGGTTCAGTATTAGGAAAGTGAATATTCATTCGCTTTTCTAACACATCTGGGTGAACTGTGAGCACCAAGCATGGCGCTCGCAGTTCACCTATATTGAAGCCTATTAGAGTCTATGGGGTAGATTCACGTAGATTTTGGCCGGCGTAGCGTATCTCAGATACACTACGCCGCCGTAAGTTTGAGCCGCAGGTCCTGTATTCACAAAGAACTTGCACTGAAACTTCCGGCGGCGCAGTGTAACTGGGCGGGTGTAAGCCTGCCTAATTCAAAATAGGCTGGTTGGGGGCGTGTTCTATGTAAAATACTAGTGACCCCACGTATTTAAAATTTTTAACGAACGGCGCATGCGCCGTCTGTGGACGTATACCAGTGCGCATGCTCCAAATGACGTCGGCAAATCGTCATGCTTTCGACGTGAACGTAAATTACGGCCAGCCCCATTCACGGACGAGTTACGCAAACAACGTAAAATTTGACGCGGTTCCGACGTTCATACTTAACATTGGCTGCGCCATGTTTTTGGTGGTTTATCTTTACGCCGGAAAAAGCCTAACGTAAACGGCGTATCTGTACTGCGACGGCCGGGCGTACGTTCGTGAATTGGCGTATCTAGCTGATTGTATATTTCTAGGCGTAAATCAGCGTACACGCCCCTAGCGGCCAGCGTAAATATGCAGTTAAGATACGACCGCGTAGGAGACTTACGCCTGTCGTATCTTAGCAATATTTAAGCGTATCTCAGTTTGAGAATACGCTTAAATATACGACGGCGGGGATTCGGACTTATGCTTATACAATTTGGGGGGGCACTGCTTGGCATCTTTGCCCTGGGCACTAAATGACTGTGTCCCGGCACTGATCTTGAGCTCCATTGACAGGTATGTGACACAAAGGCCTTCTGGCATAAATGGCTTGCATTGCACTTGATATTAGTTTGAGTTGTATCTTCTATAGTGCTTTCACTTGGACTTGCATGGAGAATAAAAACCAACGTGACATATTGCAGCAACACATGACATGCTGTTATTGGCAAAAGTGATTTTACTGAGACATGAATTTCATAAGTAAAAACTGATGTGGTAGAGATTCGCTTCCTATTCTCATCACATGCTGTGTGTCACAATCACTCCTTGACCACCAGGGCTTGTAGACACACAGGCCCGGATTCACAAAGCACTTGCGCCGTCGTATCTGTGCGCCTGACTCAGAATCTAAGATACGCCTGAAAATAAGCTTCATCCGACCGACCTAACTTGCCTACGCCGGCGTAGAGTGGGCGCATATTTACGCTGGTCGTATTTGGCGCTCCCATTAATTTTCTATTCACATATGCAAATGAGGGAGATACGCCGATTCACGAACGTACGTCCGTCCGACGCAGTGCGCGTAAAGTCATATGTCCGGCGCAAAGTTATGCCCCATAAAGGAGGTGTAACTCAGCAGCATCCATGCAAAGGGAACACAAGCCGACGTAGTTTACGTAGGACGTGAATATGACTAGGCGTAGGTTACGTTCACGCCGTAGGCAGTGATCCGGCGTATCTTAGGAAGTAGTTCCGACGTAATTGTGAGCATGCGCACTGGGATGCGGCCACGGGACGCGCATGCGCAGTTGGCGATTCGTATCTGTCTGGCGCTCGGGCCATCATTTGCATGGGGTCACGCCTCATTTGCATGGCTCACGGCCACTTCCACCTACGCCGGCTTACGCCTAGGAAACCCAGCGCAGTTTTGGCAGCACTGGCTTTGTGAATCCAGTGCTTGCCTCTCTGTGCTGCGTCGGCGTAGTGTAAAGGAGATAGGCTACGGCGGCATAAATATGCGCTGTTGTATGTGAATCCGGCCACAGTCACCATTTACATTCTGCACCAATGACATTCAATCTTTTACAATTTGTGACAAACCAAGAGGAGCCCTTAAATGTTTGTATGTATAAATGAAGCCTCATCCTAATATATATACCGTATTTATCGCGGTATAACGCGCTCGCGCTGACGTCCTGTATGTCCAGGACGTGAACGCGGAAGGAGCCGAGACTGCCCAACTATACCCGAGTGTACTGCGCTCGGTATATGTCGGCGCAGTATTCAAAACTCTGCGCGGGAAAGCGGGTATCGGCGTATACCGCGCACCCACGATTTTGCCCTGATTTTTAGGGCAAAAAAGTGCGCGGTATACGCCGATAAATACGGTAACCCATATTCTGATTGTACAATCTCTGCATTTCTTTTGATATCCAATCAAGACTTTTGTACTATATAGTTGAGAAATCTAAAGGAGATTGCACAATTACTCTGTATTTTGTGTAGGGGCAACCTAACTTCGGACATCCCCCCCAATAACATTTTTTTTACCCCCTCCCCAGCTAATCCCCCAATTACATTTAAAAAAAATTCAACTGTTACTATTGCTGTAAAAGGACGAATCGCACTCCATTGAAGTCACAGAAGTCAGACAGGTTTAGTGATAGACAGCACAAACTGCGTCCTTCCATTGTAGGCCCACACCTATCGGGGTTTAGTCAGGGCTGGATTAACGTAGGGGCTATTGGAGCTGCAGCTCCAGGCCCGTACCTTAACCACTTGATCACTGGGCACCAGTGGCGGCTGGTGCTCAAAATTTTTGGGGGGGGGCGCAAAGGAAAAAAAAAATTGCAGTCTCACTGTGCCCAAACGCAGCCACTGTTACATGCCATCAAACGCAGCCACTGTTACATGCCATCAAACGCAGCCACTGTTACATGCCATCAAACGCAGCCACTGTTACATGCCATCAAACGCAGCCACTGTGCCATCAATTTGCACCACTGTGCCATGCCATCAAATGCAGCCACTGTGCCATCAATTCGCACCACTGTGCCATGCCATTAAACGCAGTCACTGTGCCATGCCGTCAAATGCAGTCACTGTGCCATCAATTCGCACCACTGTGCCATGCCATTAAACGCAGCCACTGTGCCATACATTGTCACCACTGTGCCATGCCATTAAACGCAGTCACTGTGCCATCCATTGTCACCACTGTGCCATGCCATTAAACGCAGCTACTGTGCCATCCATTGTCACCACTGTGCCATGCATTGTCACCACTGTGCCATGCCATTAAACGCAGCCACTGTGCCATACATTGTCACCACTGTGCCATGCCATTAAACGCAGTCACTGTGCCATCCATTGTCACCACTGTGCCATGCCATTAAACGCAGCCACTGTGCCATCCATTGTCACCACTGTGCCATGCCATTAAACGCAGCTACTGTGCCATCCATTGTCACCACTGTGCCATGCATTGTCACCACTGTGCCATGCCATTAAACACAGCCACTGTGCCATACATTGTCACCACTGTGCCCTTTAATGGTCACCACTGTGCCAATTGTCCCCACTGTGCCCTGTAAATTGCTTTCTTCCCCCTCCGCCCGGCACTTACCTTACTGGTTTTAGGCATCCACGTCCCACGATGTCTTCTCCCGCCCTCGATGACTGACAGGCGTCTCAGCCAATCAGGTTACTGG
Source organism: Rana temporaria (assembly GCF_905171775.1). Lineage (NCBI taxonomy): Eukaryota > Metazoa > Chordata > Amphibia > Anura > Ranidae > Rana > Rana temporaria. The sequence goes on along the minus strand of NC_053500.1, from coordinate 34,922,060 downwards.
TAGCCAGAACCGGCCAACCTGATTGGCTGAGACGCCTGTCATCTTATTTAAGGGGCGTACAGTCTGTGCGCTCCGAGAATAAGCTTCCGGGCTGTATTGGGAAAGCCTATCAGAGCCGCTGGCTTTGATAGACATTTCCCTACAGCCAGCCAGCTGGCGTCATTCAGATGGCCGGAAATTGAGCGCCGACCATCTGAATAACAGCTGCAGCGGCGAAAATAACATAGATTCGTGCAATGCATGAATCTATGTTATTTGACTCAGTGGCGGTGAGAGCCAGAGGGGGCGGCGCTCCAGCGCCCTCTATGGACGAACCGCCACTGCTGGGCACGTAAACCCCCTTAATAACCAGACCAATTTTCAGCTTTCGGTGCTCTCACAATTTGAATGACAATTACTCAGTCATACAACACTGTACCCAAATGAAATTTTCGTCCTTTTTTTCACACACAGCTTTCTTTTGGTGGTATTTAATCACCGTTGGGTTTTTTATTTTTTGCGCTATAAGAGAAAAAAGACAGAAAAATCTGTAAAAAAAAAGAATTTTTCTTTGTTTCTGTTATAAAATTTAGCAAATTTAGTATTTTTCCTTTATTCTTTTGCATAAATGTGAAAGATGAAGTTACGCCGAGTAAATAGATACCCAACATGTCACCCTTCAAAATTGCACACGCTCGTGGAATGGCGCCAAACTTCGCTACTTAAAAATCCCCATAGGCGACGTTGCAGGGTATTGTGGGGTATTGCAGAGTATTGTGGGGTATTGCAGAGTAGTGTGGGGGTATTGCAGATATGATGACGCCGGTTTGTTTACAAGTGATCTCTCCGTCATTTGACGGAGCGATCACGGGGTAAACCGCCGCTATCAGTGGCGATTTACCGTGATCCGTGATGCGCCGGGTCCTCCGGACTCGGCGGTCACGGACATTCCTGTGTGCGCGCCCGATTCTGGGAGGACGCTCATGGACGTCCTCCCAGAGTTAAGCAACCGCTTTGCAGCCGTATTTCGACTGTAGGCGGTGAGCAAGTGGTTAAAGTGGATGTAAACCCACTCTCATCTTTTCTAAACTACTGCCATAGTGCTGATCTTTAAACGCTTTTGGACCGCCGCACGATGATATACGTCGACAGAACGGCACGGCTGAGCACAAGGGCGTAGATGTACGTCTCCTTTAAGAACCCAGCTGTGGGTCGTGAGCACGCCGCGGGCGGCACGCTCGCTACCCGGTCCGAAGCTCCATGATCGCGCCTGCGGGACCCGATCGCCGCCGGTGTCCCGTGATCGGATCACAGAGCTGAAGCTGACGGGGAGAGGTAAGTGTAAACACACCTTTCCCCGTTCTTCTCCGTGGCTTGTCACTGATCGTCTGTTCCCTGTCATAGGGAACGACGATCAGTGATGTCACATGCCCCCCCTACAGTATGAATCACAAACTAGGGCACACTTAACCCCTACAGCGCCCCTATAGGTTAACCCCTTCACTGCCATTGTCATTTTCACAGTATTCAGTGCATTTTTTTAGCACTGACCGCTGTGAAAATGACAATGGTCCCAAAAATGTGTCAAAAGTGTCCGATGTGTCCGCCATAATGTCACAGCCATGATAAAAATCGCTGATCGCCGCCATTAGTAGTAAAAAATTTAAATTATTAATAAAAATGCCATAAAGCTATCACCTATTTTGTAGACAAACCAATCAATAAACGCTTATTGCGATTTTTTTATTTTTTTACCACAAATATGTGGAAGAATACGTATCGGCCTAAACTAAGGAAAAAATGTTTTTTTAAATATTTTTTGGGGATATTTATTATAGCAAAAAGTAATTTTTTTTCAAAATTGTCGCTCTATTTTGGTTTATAGCGCAAAAAATAAAAACCGCAGGTGATCAAATACCACCAAAAGAAAGCTCTATTTGAGGGAAATAAAGGATGTAAATTTTGTTTTGGAGCCACGTCGCACGGAGATGATAGCAGTCGGCCCGTAGAACAGCGTGTGACATCAGTGGGATCGAATATTGAACCCTAAGTACTAAGACTGGGATGCCCTTAAAGTTCATGTGTGTGTAAAGGCAGGCGTCCCAATACTTTTGGTAATGTAGAAGGAATGGCAGCTGCAAAGCTGAAATTTTCTGTTGATGCACCGGGAGGTGGGGGAGGTTTTGGACCCCCCCATCCCCCCCTTATCTACACCCCTGCTCTTTAACGACCTTCTGATGACTGATTGTAATATTATCGTATTGATCATAATCTGTGGCGCAATGAAGGAATTTCCATTCTTATGCGCAACTGAAATTTTATATATGAAAGTTTCACTTCTTATTTCCACTCATAACTCAGCAAATTTTTTTGGTTTTGTTCATACATTGGTTTGTTAAAGCTTATGTCAGCTTGTGCAATACAAAGCACGCTATCATGGTCAGAGCACATTTCTATCAGTCAAACACTATAAAAAATTTAACCACTTAATACCCGCACGCCGTCATATGACGTCCAAAACGGGGACCTGTTATCCCGGGTGGACGTCATATGACGTCCTGGGCTTTGCGGGGGGATATCTCAATGATGCCTGCACCCAGAGGCATAATTTTTTAGCGGCGGCGATCCTGTGCACCGTAAGAACGATCATAGCGGCGGTTCCGCCACCAGATCGTTCTTACAGGCGGCGGGAGGGGACATCCCCCCCTCCCGCCGCCATCCGGTGCTTCTCCGGGCTCTCCCGTGCCATCGGGAGATGGTCACCAGTCATCTCTATGACCGTCGGAGGCCTGGGCGCGATGTGATGACGTCACGCCTGGGTCCCCGTAAGTAAACAAAATGCAATTGCGGCTAATTTGAATGAGATCTGTGAATTTTTTTTCACGGTCTCATTCTTTCCAGCCTGGAGGAGAGATGTGGGGTCTTATTGACCCTGCATCTCTCCTTAAAGAGGACCTGTCACACACATTTCCTATTACAAGGGATGTACATTCCTTGTAATAGGAATAAAAGCGATTGAAATTTTTTTTTTTAAAAAAAAAGTGTAAAAAATAAATAAATAAGTAAAAAAAAAAAAAAATAACAATAATAAAAAAATTAAAATGCCCCTGTCCCTGGTAGCTCGCGCTCAGAAGCGTACACACACGTAAGTCCCGCCCACGTATGTAAACGTCGTTCAAACCACACATGTGAGGTGTCGCCGCGTGCGTTAGAGCGTGTGCAACAATTTTAGCACTAGACCTCCTCTGTAACTCTAAACTGGTAACCTGTAAAAATGTTAAAGTGTCGCCTATGGAGATTTTTAAGTAACGAAGTTTGGCGCCATTCCTTGAGTGTACGCAATTTTAAAGCATGACATGTTAGGTATCTATTTACTCGGCGTAACCTCGTCTTTCATATTTTACCAAAAAATTGGGCTAACGTTACTGTTTTGTTATTTTTTAATTTATGAAACAATTTTTTTACAAAAAAAAGCCGTTTGAAAAATTATTGCGCAAATACGGTGCAAGATAAAAAGTTGCAATGACCGCCATTTTATTCCCTAGGGTGTCTGCTAAAAAAACATATATAATGTTTGGGGGTTCTGAGTAATTTTCTAGCAAAAGAATGATGATTTGTACATGTAGGAGAGAAGTGCCAGAATAGGCCCGGGAAGGAGGTGGGTTTTAAAGCCTGGTATTGAAGTGGTTAAACATGAGCTGCTATTAACCCTAAAATGTCTTTTTTTTTCATCAATCATTTTACTTTCTTTTCATCTCTCTTTTCCAGTGTGGTTTCATGGTCTCATTGTCTCCACTGTTTGATACCTATAGCACCCCCTTGTGTACATAGTTGGGATAGCTAGGCATTTTTTTTTTTAAAGGGTATGGGCTAGAATGATTCACAAAGACTTACGACGGCGTATCAGTAGATACGCCGGCGTAAGTCCGAATGCGGCGCCGTCGTAAGTCCGAATGCGGCGCCGTTGTATCTATAAGTGTATTCTCAATCTGAGATACGCTTATCTGTTGCTAAGATACGACCGGCGTAAGTCTCCTACGCTGTCGTATCTTAGCTGCATATTTACGCTGGCCTCTAGGGGCGTGTATGTCGATTTACGCAGAGAATATGCAAATGATCAAGATACGCCGATTCACGAACATACTTGCGCCCGCTACGCCGTTTACGTAAGGCTTACGTCCGGCGTAGCGTTACTCCTGCTATATGAGGCGCAGCCAATGTTAAGGTATGGACGTCGGAACAGCCGACGAAATTTACGTTGTTTACGTAAGTGGTACGTGAATGGGGCTGGGCGTAGGTTACGTTCACGTCGAAAGCATTGAGCCGACGTATCTTAGGGAGTATATGCGACGTGACTCTGAGCATGCGCACGCATGCGCCGTTCATTCGTAAAAACATTTACATGGGGTCACGGCTAATTTGTATACAACACGCCCACTACCTTCCACATTTAAATTAGGCGGGCTTACGCCTGCCTATTTCCACTACGCCGGCGCAACGTACGGCGCCAGATCTTTCAGAATACGGCTCTGGGCACCCTATTTTATGTTGGCGTAGCACATATGAGATGCGCTACGCCGGCCAAAAGGTACACCGCTGTACCTGAATCTAGCTCTATGTTTATTAAACTTTTGCAAACATTACAGCAACTACTACGGCCCCTTTCACACGGACGGCTGTTTTTCCGCAGTTAAAAGCATGTAAAATGTTTTGGGAAATTCAAGGCTCCAGGCACTGCGATTAGCTGCATTTGTACATTGCGATTACATGCGTTTACATGCGGCCTTGTTTAGCTGCGGTAGTCATTCCCATAGCAACCCTTTTTATTTTTTTGATTACGATGTGCTTCCTGTTGTTGTTTTTTTTATTTTTCTCACGCTGCTAACCGCAGTTGACAAAAAAGACTGCGATTACCTGCGGTTATGTGCATATAGCTGCGCTACATCACACCTGGACGCATTCAATTCAATTTTTTCTATTCGCACCAAACCGCATGTAACGGAATCGCAGCTAAACGCTGTGTGTGAATGGGGCCATAGGAAAGCATTGTGTGCTTTTAGCTGCGGTAGAAAACTAGAAAATGTGCAACTAAAAGCACCATTCTATCCGTCCGTGTGAAAGGGGCCTAAAGCTTAATAGTAATAAAACAAAGGGCAGTGCACCAACACGCAGCTCAGTCAAATACAAACAAAAGAAAAAAGAAGAGATATCCATTTATCTATCCCAAATAATGCTTAATTTATTCTCCTGTCGTGAGACCCATTTCCCGATTGGCCGAAAGGAAAAGCCTTCTTGTTGGAGGGGAAGGAATTGGAAGGAGAAGCAAGGGAAGCCCAGGACATGGAGGAAATTGAGGGAGGAAGCCACCACCTGTCAGCACAGGATGAGTGAGCTGGTGATGGGGGGGGGGGGGCAGTGCAGGCTGGAGCGACGGGTCCATCTGCCACCCCCCCGACCGATGGAGCACTGGCCGCCACTGGCTATCACTAAGTATAAAGGGGCAGAGGTGTGTCAGTTCCCCATATCCACCATTTCTGTCTTTTTATTGGTTGTTAAGACACAGGCAGCAGCTGTGGCACAGTGTCCTTGGTTGCTAGGATGCAGGAAGCCTGGGCTATGCAGCTTCTTTGGTTGCTAGGACACTAGTAGCATGGTCCACCTACTTCCTAGCAACCAAGGATGCTAAGCAGCAGGGGTCACCTACGTCCTAGCAACCAATAAAAAGACCAATAAAAAACTGGGTGATGGCCCTCTAGCTCCAGGCGTGCTCACTGAACAGGGGTTGTGACAACTGAGCTTTGCCTGAGCTCAGTGATGCTAATGTCCACAAATCGGGCTTCATTCAGGGGAGAAGCAGCAAAATTGGAAAGCAAGGAATAAAATGGGGACTTTCTTTATACTATTCTGTTTCATTAACACAAGTACTTATACATACATTTTTGTATTGCTCATAAGAGTCCGTCCACTGGTCTCCCCTCCAGTGAATGAACTTGAAAGTGACAAACATGTAGACACATATGGCTTCATGCCCCGGCTGCTGTGTCCAGGCAAGAAGCTAATCAAGCACAATTTGTACTTGATTAGCTTCAATTAAGTGCAGGTGAGAAAACACTGGTCTAATAGACCCCCTGATATCACCTTAAAGAGGATCTGTCACTTCCACTGTGCTATCACATACTGTATAGATGGATTATCAGAGTGTGCTACACATATTCTGTATTGCCATGCACACTAGAGTGAGAACAATATTTATAGGACCAACATTCATTGTTAAACTTTAAACTCATGACCTGTAAAGTTTTTCAAAGTTTCCAAGTTTACCAAGATTTGTAATATTGAGTTAATGTGTCAATATGAGCACTGGCCACTAGAGGTCACTAAGCTTTTCACATTAGGCCACTGAGTCTGGGCACTGGGTCAATATGAACACTGGCCACTAGAGGTCACCAAGCTTTTCAAACTAAGCCACTGTGTCAATATGAGCACTGGCCCCAGAGGTCACTAAGCTTTTCAAATTAGGCCACTGAGTCTGGGCACTGGGTCAATATGAACACTGGCCACTGAGGTCACTAAGCTTTTCACATTAGGCCACTGAGTCTGGGCACTGGGTCAATATGAACACTGGCCACTGAAGGTCACCAAGCTTTTCAAATCGAACCACTGTGTCAATATGAGCACTGGCCACTAGATGTCACCAAGCTTTGGCATATTGAGTCATTATGTTAAAGCGGAGTTCCACCCAAAAGTGGAACCTTCACTTATCTGCTCTCTGTTTTTGACAGGTCCTCTTCCCAACTTCTGGAGATGGGCCATGGCACGATCTCCTGGAAGTTCAGCCCCCCTCCTCCGCAGCTGTGGCAATTAGAAAGCGCAGCGCGCTTTGTGCATGCGCAGTAGGGAGCCAGCTGTGAAGCCAAAAAGGCTTCATTGCCGGGTTCCCTTACCAGGAATGGCACTGGCAGCACCTGGAAGTCGATTCGTAGATTGGCTGGGGTGCCGATGATCTGCCGAGCTGGTTCCGGCTATCGTGAAAGTTCCTGAGCAGGCGCAATGTGATGTGCCGAGATGGTTTCCGGCTAACGGGAAAGTTCCTTCAAGGACTGCGCAGGCGCAAACTTGCCGACAGAAATCTCCGAACCTAGAGGTCACAAAGCTTTGGCATATTGAGTCATTATGTTAATATCAACATTGGCCACTAGAGGTCACCAGGCTTTGCAGATCGAACCACTGTGTCAATATCAACACTGGCCACTGGAGGTCACCAGGTTTTGTAATATCGAGTTATTATGTCAATCTTAACATTGGCCACTAGAGGCCACTCGTGTCGGCGGAACGGAGTTAGCGGTGAAGATGGCGGTGTAGTGTCACATTCTGCTGCCTATCGTAGAATGCTCCGGAAGTCACGTGGCGGCCAACTGCGCATGCGCGATGCGTTCCAAACGCAAGTGCGATGCGTTCCAATGGATTTACGACAGTACAAACCAGCGAACCCGGCATTCAGGGCGACGTGGAATTAGAGGAAAGTGGCCAGTCGACCTCACGTCCTCGCTCCGCTCGCTCGGCCTCCTGGCTCTTTTTTTAACATCCTCCAATCCACGGGGATGTTAAGGAATGAGCCTGGATGCCGACCGAGGTTTCACTGGTGTGCACTGTCGTGAATCAATTGGAACGCATCGCGCATGCGCAGTTGGCCGCCACGTGACTTCCGGAGCATTCTAGGATAGGCAGCAGACTGTGACAATACACCGGCCACAGTCCTCAGTACATTGTATGGATATTCCCCCCATTTCTACATCGCCGTGGTCTTCATCTGCTTCCTGGTCACCTGCGGCCTGGTGCTGGGCTGGTGAGTGTCAGCCTGGTGTCATCTGAGACCTGAGAACACCCTCCTCTCCCAATTATATACAATGTGTATGGAGCTAACGTCTGACAACCGTCCCATACCGTATATAGAGGGCGAGAGAGCGACAACCGTCCCATACCGTATATAGGGGGCAAGAGAGCGACAACTGTCCCATACCGTATATACAGGGCGAGAGAGCGACAAACGTCCCATCCCGTATATAGAGGACGAGAGAGCGACAACCGTCCCATACCGTATATAGAGGGCGAGAGAGCGACAACCGTCCCATACCGTATATAGAGGGCGAGAGAGCGACAACCGTCCCATACCGTATATAGAGGGCGAGAGAGCGACAACTGTCCCATACCGTATATAGAGGGGGCGAGAGAGCGACAACCATCCCATACCGTATATAGAGGGCGAGAGAGCGACAACCATCCCATACCGTATATAAAGGGCGAGAGAGCGACAACTGTCCCATACCGTATATAGAGGGCGAGAGAGCGACAACCGCCCCATACCGTATATAGAGAGCGACAACCGTCCCATACTGTATATAGAGGGCGAGAGAGCGACAACCGTCCCATACCGTATATAGAGGGGGCGAGAGAGCGAGAACCGCCCCATACCGTATATAGGGGGCGAGAGAGCGACAACTGCCCCATACCGTATATAGGGGGCGAGAGAGCGACAACTGTCCCATACCGTATATAGGGGGCGAGAGAGCGACAACCGTCCCATACCGTATATAGAGGGGGCGAGAGAGCGAGAACCGCCCCATACCGTATATAGGGGGCGAGAGAGCGACAACTGCCCCATACCGTATATAGGGGGCGAGAGAGCGACAACCGTCCCATACCGTATATAGAGGGGGCGAGAGAGCGAGAACCGCCCCATACCGTATATAGGGGGCGAGAGAGCGACAACTGCCCCATACCGTATATAGGGGGCGAGAGAGCGACAACTGCCCCATACCGTATATAGGGGGCGAGAGAGCGACAACTGCCCCATACCGTATATAGAGGGCGAGTGAGCGACAACCGTCCCATACCATATATAGAGGACAAGAGAGCGACAACCGCCCCATACCGTATATAGAGGGCGAGAGAGCGACAACTGCCCCATACCGTATATAGAGGGCGATAGAGCGACAACTGCCCCATACTGTATATAGAGGGTGAGAGAGCGACAACCGTCCCATACCGTATATAGAGGGCGAGAGAGCGACAACCGTCCCATACCATATATAGAGGGCGAGAGAGCGACAACTGCCCCATACCATATAGAGGGCGATAGAGCGACAACTGCCCCATACTGTATATAGAGGGTGAGAGAGTGACAACCGTCTCATACCGTATATAGGGGGCGAGAGAGCGACAACCGTCCCATACCGTATATAGAGGGTGAGAGAGCGACAACCGTCCCATACCGTATATATAGAGGGCGAGAGAGCGACATCCGCCCCATACCGTATATAGGGGGCGAGAGAGCGACAACCGTCCCATACCGTATATACGGGGCGAGAGAGCGACAACCGCCCCATACCGTATATAGAGGGGGAGAGAGCGACAACCCTCCCATACCGTATATAGAGGGCGAGAGAGCGACAACCGTCCCATACCGTATATACAGGGCGAGAGAGCGACAACTGCCCCATACTGTATATAGAGGGTGAGAGAGCGACAACCGTCCCATATCGTATATAGAGGGCGAGAGAGCGACAACTGCCCCATACCGTATATAGAGGGCGAGAGAGCGACAACCGTCCCATACCGTATATAGAGGGGGCGAGAGAGCGACAACTGCCCCATACTGTATATAGAGGGTGAGAGAGCGACAACCGTCCCATATCGTATATAGAGGGCGAGAGAGCGATAACTGCCCCATACCGTATATAGAGGGTGAGAGAGCGACAACCGTCCCATACCGTATATAGAGGGCGAGAGAGCGACAACCGTCCCATACCGTATATAGAGGGCGAGAGAGTGACAACCGTCTCATACCGTATATAGGGGGCGAGAGAGCGACAACCGTCCCATACCGTATATAGAGGGTGAGAGAGCGACAACCGTCCCATACCGTATATATAGAGGGCGAGAGAGCGACATCCGCCCCATACCGTATATAGAGGGCGAGAGAGTGACAACCGTCTCATACCGTATATAGGGGGCGAGAGAGCGACAACCGTCCCATACCGTATATAGAGGGTGAGAGAGCGACAACCGTCCCATACCGTATATATAGAGGGCGAGAGAGCGACATCCGCCCCATACCGTATATAGGGGGCGAGAGAGCGACAACCGTCCCATACCGTATATACGGGGCGAGAGAGCGACAACCGCCCCATACCGTATATAGAGGGCGATACAGCGACAACTGTCCCATACCGTATATAGAGGGCGAGAGAGCGACAACCGTCCCATACCGTATATAGGGGGCGAGAGAGCGACAACTGCCCCATACCGTATATAGAGGGTGAGAGAGCGACAACTGTCCCATACCATATATAGAGGGCGAGAGAGCGACAACCGTCCCATACCGTATATAGAGGGGGAGAGAGCGACAACCATCCCATACCGTATATAGAGGGCGAGAAAGCGACAACCGTCCCATACCATATATAGGGGGCGACAACCGTCCCATACCGTATATAGAGGGTGAGAGAGCGACAACCGTCCCATACCGTATATAGAGAGCGAGAGAGCGACAACTGTCCCATACCATATATAGAGGGCGAGAGAGCGACAACCGTCCCATACCGTATATAGAGGGCGAGAGAGCGACATCCGTCCCATACCGTATATAGAGGGCGAGAGAGCGACAACCGCCCCATACCGTATATAGAGGGCGAGAGAGCGACAACTGTCCCATACCGTATATAGGGGGCGAGAGAGCGACAACCGTCCCATACCGTATATAGGGGGCGAGAGAGCGACAACTGCCCCATACCGTATATAGAGGGCGAGAGAGCGACAACCATCCCATACCGTATATAGAGGGCGAGAGAGCGACAACCGTCCCATACCATATATAGGGGGCGACAACCGTCCCATACCGTATATAGAGGGCGAGAGAGCGACATCCGTCCCATACCGTATATAGAGGGCGAGAGAGAGCGACAACTGTCCCATACCATATATAGAGGGCGAGAGAGCGACAACCGTCCCATACCGTATATAGAGGGCGAGAGAGCGACAACCGTCCCATACCGTATATAGAGAGCGAGAGAGCGACAACTGTCCCATACCATATATAGAGGGCGAGAGAGCGACAACCGTCACATACCGTATATAGAGGGCGAGAGAGCGACAACCGTCCCATACCGTATATAGAGGGCGAGAGAGCGACAACCGTCCCATACCGTATATAGAGAGCGAGAGAGCGACAACCGTCCCATACCATATATAGAGGGCGAGAGAGCGACAACCGTCCCATACCATATATAGAGGGCGAGAGAGCGACAACCGTCCCATACCGTATATAGAGGGCGAGAGAGCGACAACCGTCCCATACCGTATATAGAGGGCGAGAGAGCGACAACCGTCCCATACCGTATATAGAGAGCGACAACCGTCCCATACCGTATATAGAGGGCGAGAGAGCGACAACCGTCCCATACCGTATATAGAGGGCGAGAGCGACAACCGTCCCATACCGTATATAGAGGGCGAGAGAGCGACAACCGTCCCATACCGTATATAGAGGGGGAGAGAGCGACATCCGTCCCATACCGTACATAGAGAGCGAGAGAGCGACAACCGTCCCATACCGTATATAGAGAGCGAGAGAGCGACAACCGTCCCATACCGTATATAGAGAGCGACAACCATCCCATACCGTATATAGAAGGCGAGAGAGCAACAACCGTCCCATACCGTATATAGGGGGCGAGAGAGCGACAACCGTCCCATACCGTACATAGAGAGCGAGAGAGCGACAACCGTCCCATACCGTATATAGAGAGCGACAACCATCCCATACCGTATATAGAAGGCGAGAGAGCAACAACCGTCCCATACCGTATATAGGGGGCGAGAGAGCGACAACCATCCCATACCGTATATAGAGGGCGAGAGAGCGACAACCGTCCCATACCGTATATAGAGGGCGAGAGAGCGACAACCATCCCATACCGTATATAAAGGGCGAGAGAGCGACAACCGCCCCATACCGTATATAGAGGGCGAGAGAGCGACAACCGTCCCATACCGTATATACAGGGCGAGAGAGCGACAACCGCCCCATACCGTATATAGAGGGCGAGAGAGCGACAACCGCCCCATACCGTATATAGAGGGCGAGAGAGCGACAACCGCCCCATACTGTATATAGAGGGCGAGAGAGCGACAACCGTCCCATACCGTATATAGAGGGGGCGAGAGAGTGACAACCGTCCCATACCGTATATAGAGGGCGAGTGAGCGACAACCGTCCCATACCATATATAGAGGACAAGAGAGCGACAACCGCCCCATACCGTATATAGAGGGCGAGAGAGCGACAACTGCCCCATACCGTATATAGAGGGCGATAGAGCGACAACTGCCCCATACTGTATATAGAGGGTGAGAGAGCGACAACCGTCCCATACCGTATATAGAGGGCGAGAGAGCGACAACTGTCCCATACCATATATAGAGGGCGAGAGAGCGACAACTGCCCCATACCATATAGAGGGCGATAGAGCGACAACTGCCCCATACTGTATATAGAGGGTGAGAGAGCGACAACCGTCCCATACCGTATATAGAGGGCGAGAGAGCGACAACCGTCCCATACCGTATATAGAGGGCGAGAGAGTGACAACCGTCTCATACCGTATATAGGGGGCGAGAGAGCGACAACTTTCCCATACCGTATATAGAGGGTGAGAGAACGATAACCGTCCCATACCGTATATAGATGGCGAGAGAGCGACAACCCTCCCATACCGTATATAGAGGGCGAGAGAGCGACAACCGTCCCATACCATATATAGAGGGCGAGAGAGCGACAACTGCCCCATACCATATAGAGGGCGATAGAGCGACAACTGCCCCATACTGTATATAGAGGGTGAGAGAGCGACAACCGTCCCATACCGTATATAGAGGGCGAGAGAGCGACAACCGTCCCATACCGTATATAGAGGGCGAGAGAGTGACAACCGTCTCATACCGTATATAGGGGGCGAGAGAGCGACAACCGTCCCATACCGTATATAGAGGGTGAGAGAGCGACAACCGTCCCATACCGTATATATAGAGGGCGAGAGAGCGACATCCGCCCCATACCGTATATAGGGGGCGAGAGAGCGACAACCATCCCATACCGTATATACGGGGCGAGAGAGCGACAACCGCCCCATACCGTATATAGAGGGGGAGAGAGCGACAACCCTCCCATACCGTATATAGAGGGCGAGAGAGCGACAACCGTCCCATACCGTATATACAGGGCGAGAGAGCGACAACTGCCCCATACTGTATATAGAGGGTGAGAGAGCGACAACCGTCCCATATCGTATATAGAGGGCGAGAGAGCGACAACTGCCCCATACCGTATATAGAGGGCGAGAGAGCGACAACCGTCCCATACCGTATATAGAGGGGGCGAGAGAGCGACAACTGCCCCATACTGTATATAGAGGGTGAGAGAGCGACAACCGTCCCATATCGTATATAGAGGGCGAGAGAGCGACAACTGCCCCATACCGTATATAGAGGGTGAGAGAGCGACAACCGTCCCATACCGTATATAGAGGGCGAGAGAGTGACAACCGTCCCATACCGTATATATAGAGGGCGAGAGAGCGACATCCGCCCCATACCGTATATAGAGGGCGAGAGAGTGACAACCGTCTCATACCGTATATAGGGGGCGAGAGAGCGACAACCGTCCCATACCGTATATAGAGGGTGAGAGAGCGACAACCGTCCCATACCGTATATATAGAGGGCGAGAGAGCGACATCCGCCCCATACCGTATATAGAGGGCGAGAGAGCGACAACTGTCCCATACCGTATATAGGGGGCGAGAGAGCGACAACCGTCCCATACCGTATATAGGGGGCGAGAGAGCGACAACTGCCCCATACCGTATATAGAGGGCGAGAGAGCGACAACCATCCCATACCGTATATAGAGGGCGAGAGAGCGACATCCGTCCCATACCGTATATAGAGGGCGAGAGAGCGACAACCGCCCCATACCGTATATAGAGGGCGAGAGAGCGACAACTGTCCCATACCGTATATAGGGGGCGAGAGAGCGACAACCGTCCCATACCGTATATAGGGGGCGAGAGAGCGACAACTGCCCCATACCGTATATAGAGGGCGAGAGAGCGACAACCATCCCATACCGTATATAGAGGGCGAGAGAGCGACAACCGTCCCATACCGTATATAGAGGGCGAGAGAGTGACAACCGTCCCATACCGTATATAGAGGGCGAGAGAGCGACAACTGTCCCATACCATATATAGAGGGCGAGAGAGCGACAACCGTCCCATACCGTATATAGAGGGCGAGAGAGCGACATCCGTCCCATACCGTATATAGAGGGCGAGAGAGCGACAACCGCCCCATACCGTATATAGAGGGCGAGAGAGCGACAACTGTCCCATACCGTATATAGAGGGCGAGAAAGCGACAACCGTCCCATACCATATATAGGGGGCGACAACCGTCCCATACCGTATATAGAGGGCGAGAGAGCAACATCCATCCCATACCGTATATAGAGGGCGAGAGAGCGACAACCGTCCCATACCGTATATAGAGGGCGAGAGAGCGACAACCATCCCATACCGTATATAAAGGGCGAGAGAGCGACAACCGCCCCATACCGTATATAGAGGGCGAGAGAGCGACAACCGTCCCATACCGTATATACAGGGCGAGAGAGCGACAACCGCCCCATACTGTATATAGAGGGCGAGAGAGCGACAACCGTCCCATACCGTATATAGGGGGCGAGAGAGCGACAACTGCCCCATACCGTATATAGAGGGCAAGAGAGCGACAACCATCCCATACCGTATATAGAGGGCGAGAGAGCGACAACCGTCCCATACCATATATAGGGGGCGACAACCGTCCCATACCGTATATAGAGGGCGAGAGAGCGACATCCGTCCCATACCGTATATAGAGGGCGAGAGAGAGCGACAACTGTCCCATACCATATATAGAGGGCGAGAGAGCGACAACCGTCCCATACCGTATATAGAGGGCGAGAGAGCGACAACCGTCCCATACCGTATATAGAGAGCGAGAGAGCGACAACTGTCCCATACCATATATAGAGGGCGAGAGAGCGACAACCGTAACATACCGTATATAGAGGGCGAGAGAGCGACAACCGTCCCATACCGTATATAGAGGGCGAGAGAGCGACAACCGTCCCATACCGTATATAGAGGGCGAGAGAGTGACAACCGTCCCATACCATATATAGAGAGCGAGAGAGCGACAACCGTCCCATACCATATATAGAGGGCGAGAGAGCGACAACCGTCCCATACCGTATATAGAGGGCGAGAGAGCGACAACCGTCCCATACCGTATATAGAGGGCGAGAGAGCGACAACTGCCCCATACCATATAGAGAGCGACAACCATCCCATACCGTATATAGAAGGCGAGAGAGCAACAACCGTCCCATACCGTATATAGAGAGCGAGAGAGCGACAACCGTCCCATACCGTATATAGAGAGCGACAACCATCCCATACCGTATATAGAAGGCGAGAGAGCAACAACCGCCCCATACCGTATATAGGGGGCGAGAGAGCGACAACCATCCCATACCGTATATAGAGGGCGAGAGAGCGACAACCGTCCCATACCGTATATAGAGGGCGAGAGAGCGACAACCATCCCATACAGTATATAAAGGGCGAGAGAGCGACAACCGCCCCATACCGTATATAGAGGGCGAGAGAGCGACAACCGTCCCATACCGTATATACAGGGCGAGAGAGCGACAACCGCCCCATACTGTATATAGAGGGCGAGAGAGCGACAACCGTCCCATACCGTATATAGAGGGCGAGAGAGGGACAACTGCCCCATACTTTGCTACACTTTCCATTTGGAATAAATGAAGAATATAGTTTGGTGGTGAAAGGGTTAAATCTCATTGACAATAACATGTTCTTCCCGGAGCCGTACCCCTATTAGATCCGTATTCTGATCCTACAGCCTGAATTCACAAAGTTCACACACAAGGACGCGGCTCCTCTAACCCCCTCACCCCCCCCGAGCCTCTTCCTGAGATTTGCTGTTTACAAGTTAAAATATTTTTATCTTGCTCGAAAATTTACTTAGAACCCCCAAACATTATACATTATTTTCTTACACCCTAGAGAATAAAATGGCGGTGGTTGAAATACTTTCTGTCACGCCGTATTTGCGCCCATTGATGACACTCGTCTCCCAGGAGGCATTGCAAACAGGAAATGATGTGATAATAAAGAGGATTTTCTTTATTTATAAAGTAACATACGGGGAGAAATGGGGGATTGTCAGTGAAAGGGTTAAAAACGAAAAGGAATAACAATTATGATTTAGTAGTGAAAGAGTTAAAAAAACTTGGGGCCAGATTCTCATACATTTACGTTGCTCCTGGGTAGCGTTACGTATGTGATTTACGTTACACCGCCGCAGGTTTACAGCCTGATTCTCAGAACACTTACCTGCAAACTTGCGGCGGTGTATCGTTAAATGGGCACCATTTAAATTAGGGGGCACCATTTAAATTAGGCGCGCTCCCGCGCCGAGCGTACTGCGCATGCTTCGTCGGGTAAATTACCCGACGTGCATTGCGCTAAATGACGTCGCCCTGACGTCATTTGCTTAGACGTTTACGTAAATGGCGTCCAGCGCCATTCACGGACGTCTTACGCAAACGACGTAATTTTCTTTAAATTTGACGCGGGAACGACGGCCATACTTAACATTGGTTGCCCCTCCTAATAGCAGGGGCAACCTTACGCGTCGCGTACGCTACGGAAACGACGTAAATTCTCAGCGGCGACCGCGCGTATGTTCGGGAATCTCGCGTAATTACCTCATTTGCATAGACGACGGGGAAAACGACGATGCGACACCTAGCGGCGGGAAAAAAATTGCTTTTAAGAACTGACAGCGTAAGAGCCTTACGCCTGTCAGATCTAATGGGTATCTATGCGTAACTGATTCTAAGAATCAGTCGCATAGATACCCGGGGCCAGATGAGGAGTTACGACGGCGCAAATGGTGTTGCGCCATCGTAACGCCTTTGAGAATCTGGGCCAAAGTTTGGCGCTGAAAGGGTTAAAAAAGATGAAAGGCTTAAAATAAAATAAAAATTATTGGTTTGGCAGTGAAAGGGTTAAAAACGGGGAGGTGGAGGGTTATAAAAAATAATAATAATAATTTGGCTTTGGTACTGAAAAGGTTAAAAAAAATTAAAGGATTAAAAAATAAATCTTGGTTTGGCAAAGAAAGGGTTCATATATGAAAGGGAAAACATTCCACCTGGACATTAAAGGGTTAAAGTGTGTGTGTGTGTGTGTG
Source organism: Rana temporaria (assembly GCF_905171775.1). Lineage (NCBI taxonomy): Eukaryota > Metazoa > Chordata > Amphibia > Anura > Ranidae > Rana > Rana temporaria. The sequence goes on along the minus strand of NC_053500.1, from coordinate 34,904,696 downwards.
TGTGTGTGTGTGTGTGTGTGTGTGTGTGTGTGGGATATGATTTGGCAGTGAAAGGGTTAAAAATGGGGAGGGGGAGGGGTTTATCAAAAACATTTGGTTTTGGCAATGAAAGGGTTAAAAAAAATGAAAGGATTAAAATAAATCTTGGTTTGGCAAAGAAAGGGTTCATATATGAAAGGGAAAACATTCCACCTGGCAGTGAAAGGGTAAAAAAAAACGAGGAGGGTTAAAAAATTTGGTTTGGCGCTGAAAGTGTTAAAAACGAAAAGAAAGACATTGTGATTTGGCGGTGAAAGGGTTACAAATGTAGAAATAATTGGGGTGTAATAATAATAATAATAATGAAGAGATCTGGGACTGAAAGGGTTAAATCTCATCCACGAGAACATCTTCTATGAGATCCGTATTCTGATCCTACAGCCTGAATTCACAAAGTTCACAAATAAGGACGTGGCCCCTTTAAGAAAAAACGGCAGTTATTTTCATCATGAGATAAAAAAAAAAAAAGAAGGAGGTCACATGACATTGCTGTGATGTCATATAATGTGGTGCAGACAGTGCGTCTGTTGCCATGGTTACCATTGATGTCATCAGCTGAGCCAATATAAGGCGGTGCGGAGGGGAGGCGGCAGAAGCCGACTGATCACTGACCAGTGAAGACGTGTTTCTAATCTCTCCTGAGATTTTTCTTGCGATTTGATTCGATTTAATTCGATTTGATTTCATTGCGATTTCTAATTCTCGTACATTTAAAGCGCGTTTCTTTATTCTTAATAATGAGACAACTTAAATGTAAAAAGCTTTTTTCTCTGAAAAACACCGAAGAGAAGCCCAGCGAAGGAAGGGTGGCTGTGGAAAGAGGAGGTATCAGTGTCCAGCCTGCAGATACCCCCAAAAAGCCCTCCAAAATGAAGAGGAGCCGGGCGCTTGTACGCGGCTGTATCAGAGCCGTCGTTGGATGTTTCGGATCCGGCTGTAAAGCCAAAAGACATCACCGGGATACCGACACCGAGATTGGTAAGTACTATGGATAGTGATCGATACAAAATGTACTGTACAGGGAGGAGGAGGGGGAGGAGACATGTACAGGGAGGGGGAGGGGTCATGTACAGGGAGGGGGAGGAGTCATGTACAGGGAGGGGGAGGAGTCATGTACAGGGAGGGGAGGGGTCATGTACAGGGAGGGGGAGGAGTCATGTACAGGGAGGGGGAGGAGTCATGTACAGGGAGGAGGAGGGGGAGGAGACATGTACAGGGAGGGGAGGGGTCATGTACAGGGAGGAGGAGACATGAACAGGGAGGGGGAGGAGTCATGTACAGGGAGGGGGAGGAGTCATGTACAGGGAGGAGGAGGGGGAGGAGACATGTACAGGGAGGGGGAGGGGTCATGTACAGGGAGGAGGAGGAGACATGTACAGGGAGGAGGAGGGGTCATGTACAGGGAGGGGGAGGGGTCATGTACAGGAAGGAGGAGGAGTCATGTACAGGGAGGAGGAGGAGACACAGGGAGAGCTGCAGATAGCAGCGTATGATGGAGCCACGTACTAACTCCGGGGCCAGGACTCATAAAACTCCCCCCCCCCCCCATATGTACACATGTATAGGGATTTCCATGGACATTGATGGTTTTTGTCCTGTAAGAAGAAATCTGCAGATTTTTAAACCAAGAAAAGCAAACAGTAATTCTTGGCGCTGTATACAGAGAGCCCCTCCCCTTTATACAGAGAGCCCCCTCCCCCTCCCCTTTATACAGAGAGCCCCCCCTCCCCTTTATACAGAGAGCCCCCTCCCCTTTATACAGAGAGCCCCCCTCCCCTTTATACAGAGAGTCCCCCCTCCCCTTTATACAGAGAGCCCCCCTCCCCTTTATACAGAGAGCCCCCCTCCCCTTTATACAGAGAGCCCCTCCCCTTTATACAGAGAGCCCCCCTCCCCTTTATACAGAGAGCCCCTCCCCTTTATACAGAGAGCCCCCTCCCCCCACCTGTCGGCTCCTAACTGACTTTTTTTGAACAAGCTTTGCATTCCCCTCATTACAGGCTGGGCTGATCCCCTCAGTGCCAACCAACTGCCAGAAATTGCCAACATGGACATTGTAGCCAACATAAAATAAAATGGAAATGTCTTTAGGGTGCAGGTGGTGTGATCTGCAGAGCTGCGCTCCCCAACAATTACAGTCCAGGCCTGTCCCTGATTGGTTGATATAGAAGAGGCCAGAACTTAAATGTAATTATTGGGAACTGCAGTGCAGAAGATCACTCCGTCTGCACCCCAAAGGCATTAAATAGACCCTTCATGCCCCTCCCCCCCTGCTGAACAAATGGGGCCCCTAGTAGGTCCCTGCAGGGCTGTGCTGTAAAGCAGCTCCCACAGACAGTTTCTATTTCATCATTTGCCTGGAATTCTGCCTGACACTCCGCCCACACTGGCCGATTTGGAATGGCCGGTAGAAGTGCTGTGATTCCAAATCATGGGAAAAGGGGGAGCAAGAATTCGGAATACATTATTCTTAATGGCACCCCAAACATGGCAAGATCTTGTCACCATTGTCACATGACAGAATCGCATGGAAATCGATCCAAAACGTGCAGGGGACTATTTCTTCACTTTGGGGTGCGGCGGAGTAATCTGCAATACATCAGTTCCCGGTCCCCGGCCTCTTCTATATCAATCCACCGCAACAATTCGAGGGATTACAATAAAAGAGGCCGAGTGTTTAATAATCAGAAACAGAAGCCCTGCAGATTACTCCCCCGCACCCGGAAGTGACGAATCAGTTCCCTTTCTGACTCCATTCATTTTACTGGGTCGGCATGAAGGCCAGGCAACCAACATTTTTATATGAAGGCCAACAATAGTCATCCCTGTGTCCCTGTCATGTCGGGTTTATTTATTTCCCCTGACATTGGGATTTGGAACTTTTCTCTCTATAATTTGATGTTGTATAAAAAATATATAAAATGTAGATGAAGTGAAGTGAAGGTGCTAAATCCGATTCTTATTTTTATTGCAGATGTACGCAGTATTTACTGCACAGACAGCTCACAAGGCAGGACTGCCCCAGTGAGCGAGACAGAATATGAATGCTACATTGAGACTCCACCAGCATGTGACGTTCACACAGAGACTCCACCAGCATGTGACGTTCACACGGAGACTCCACCAGCATGTGATGTTCACACGGAGACATCAACAGCATGTGACGTTCACACGGAGACATCAACAGCATGTGACGTTCACACGGAGACATCAACAGCATGTGACGTTCACACGGAGACTCCACCAGCATGTGACGTTCACACGGAGACATCAACAGCATGTGACAATCACACGAAGATGCCACAAGCATATGGCGTTTACACGGAGACTTTGCCAGAATGCGACGTTCACATGGAGACTCCAAGGAACCAAGGTACGGATGTACCAATACAGGTCCACACAGTGGTGGCGGATGCCACTCCAGCAACGGGAGGGTCATCCCATCAGCCCTCCCAGGGACCAGGTACAGCTTTACCAACAGAGGTCCCCACACTGGTGGCAGCGGCCACTGCAGAAACCAGAGGATCTTCTAATCAGTCCTCCCAGGGGCCTGATTTGGCTGTAACATGGGTTTCTACACTGATGGCGGCGGCCACTGCAGTAACCGGAGGGTCTTCACATCAGCCCTCTATGTCTCTTTCTGCAGCTTCTGAATCACCAACTATCAATGTGGTTGGACTAACAAGACAATTAGCTGTTCCTAGAAGAAGACTCAACAAAAAGTCTAAGAAACCATGCCAGGGACCAGGTACAGCTGTACCAACACAGGTCCCTACACTAGTGGTGGCTGCCACTCCAGTAACCGGAGGGTCTTCCCATCAGCCCTCCCTTTTCGTTGTTGATGCTTCTGAATCACCAACTATTAATGTTGTTGGTCAAAAACCATTAACTGTTCCTAGAAGACTCAACAAAAAGTCTGAGGAACCCTCCCAGGGACCAGGTACGGCTGTACCAACACAGGTCCCTACACTGGTGGCGGCTGCCACTCCAGTAACCGAAGGGTCTTCCCATCAGCCCTCCATTGTTGATTTTGGAGCTTCTGAATCACCAACTATCAATGTAGTTGGTCAAACAAGACGATTGGCTGTTCCTAGAAGAAGACTCAACAAAAAGTCTGAGGAACCCTCCCAGGGACCAGGTACAGCTGTACCAACACAGGTCCCTACACTGGTGGCGGCTGCCACTCCAGTAACCAAAGGGTCTTCCCATCAGCCCTCCCTTTTTGATGCTTCTGAATCACCAACTATAAATGTTGTTGGTCAAAGACCATTGGCTGTTCCTAGAAGAAGACTCAACAAAAAGTCTGAGGAACCCTCCCAGGGACCAGGTACGGCTGTACCAACACAAGTCCCTACACTGGTGGCGGCTGCCACTCCAGTAACCGAAGGGTCTTCCAATCAGCCTTCCCTTTTCAACGCTTCTGAATCACCAACTATCAATGAAGTTGGTCAAAGACCATTGGCTGTTCCTAGAAGAAGACTCAACAAAAAGTCTGAGGAACCCTCCCAGGGACCAGGTACGGCTGTACCAACAAAGGTCCCTACACTGGTGGCGGCTGCCACTCCAGTAACCGAAGGGTCTTCCCATCAGCCTTCCCTTTTCAACGCTTCTGAATCACCAACTATCAATGTTGTTGGTCAAAGACCATTGGCTGTTCCTAGAAGAAGACTCAACAAAAAGTCTGAGGAACCCTCCCAGGGACCAGGTACGGCTGTACCAACAAAGGTCCCTACACTGGTGGCGGCTGCCACTCCAGTAACCGGAGGGTCTTCCCATCAGCCCTCCCTTTTCGATGCTTCTGATTCACTAACTATCAATGAAGTTGGTCAAACAAGACGATTGGCTGTTCCTAGAAGAAGACTCAACAAAATGTCTGAGGAACCCTCCCAGGGACCAGGTACGGCTGTACCAACACAGGTCTCTACACTGGTGGCGGCTGCCACTCCAGTAACCGAAGGGTCTTCCCATCAGCCCTCCCTTTTCGTTTTTGATGCTTCTGAATCACCAACTATAAATGTTGGTCAAAGACCATTGGCTGTTCCTAGAAGAAGACTCAACAAAAAGTCTGAGGAATCCTCCCAGGGACCAGGTACGGCTGTACCAAAACAGGTCCCTACACTGGTGGCGGCTGCCACTCCAGTACCCGAAGGGTCCTCCCATCAGCCCTCCCTTTTCGACGCTTCTGAATCACCAACTATAAATGTTGTTGGTCAAAGACCATTGGCTGTTCCTAGAAGAAGACTCAACAAAAAGTCTGAGGAACCCTCCCAGGGACCAGGTACGGCTGTACCAACACAGGTCCCTACACTGGTGGCGGCTGCCACTCCAGTAACCGAAGGGTCTTCCCATCAGCCTTCCCTTTTCGACGCTTCTGAATCACCAACTATCAATGAAGTTGGTCAAAGACCATTGGCTGTTCCTAGAAGAAGACTCAACAAAATGTCTGAGGAACCCTCCCAAGGACCAGGTACGGCTGTACCAACACAGGTCCCTACACTGGTGGCGGCGGACACTCCAGTAACCGGAGGGTCTTCCCATCAGCCCTCCATTGTTGATTTTGGAGCTTCTGAATCACCAACTATCAATGTAAATGGACAAATAAGACGATTGGCTGTTCCTAGAAAAAGACTCAACAAAAAGTCTGAGGAACCCTCCCAGGGACCAGGTACATCTGTACCAACACAGGTCCCTACACTGGTGGCGGCTGCCACTCCAGTAACCGAAGGGTCTTCCCATCAGCCCTCCCTTTTCGTTTTTGATGCTTCTGAATCACTAACTGAGGTCAAACCTGCAAAAATAAGACAATTAGCTGTTCCTAGAAGAAGAATCAACAAAAAGTCTAAGAAACCCTCCCGGGGACTAGGTACGGCTGTACCAACACAGGTCCCTACACTAGTGGCGGCTGCCACTCCAGAAACTGGAGGGTCCTTTCATCAGCCCTCCATTTTTGGAACTTCTGAATCACCAACTATATCTGTAGTTGGTCAAACAAGACGATTGGCTGTTCCTAGAAGAAGACTCAACAAAATGTCTGAGGAACCCTCCCAGGCACCAGGTACGGCTGTACCAACACAGGTCCCTACACTGGTGGCGGCTGCCACTCCAGTAACTGAAGGATCTCCCCATCAGCCCTCCATTTTCGTTTTTGGAGCTTCTGAATCACTAACTGAGGTCAAACCTGCAAAAATAAGACGAATGGATGTTCCTAGAAGGAGATTCAACAAAAAGTCTACGAAACCCTCCCGGGGACCAGGTACGGCTGTACCAACACAGGTCCCTACACTAGTGGCGACTGCCACTCCAGAAACTGGAGGGTCCTTTCATCAGCCCTCCATTTTTGGAACTTCTGAATCACCAACTATATCTGTAGTTGGTCAAACAAGACGATTGGCTGTTCCTAGAAGAAGACTCAACAAAATGTCTGAGGAACCCTCCCAGGCACCAGGTACGGCTGTACCAACACAGGTCCCTACACTGGTGGCGGCTGCCACTCCAGTAACTGAAGGATCTTCCCATCAGCCCTCCATTTTTGTTTTTGGAGCTTCTGAATCATTAACTGAGGCCAAACCTGCAAAAATAAGACGAATGGATGTTTCTAGAAGAGGATTCAACAAAAAGTCTAAGAAACCCTCCCGAGGACCAGGTACGGCTGTACCAACACAGGTCCCTACACTAGTGGCGGCTGCCACTCCAGAAACTGGAGGGTCCTTTCATGAGCCCTCCATTATTGTTTTTGGAGCTTCTGAATCACCAACTATCAATGTAAATGGACAAATGAGACGATTGGCTGTTCCTAGAAAAAGACTCAACAAAAAGTCTGAGGAACTCTCCCAGGCACCAGGTACGGCTGTACCAACACAGGTCCCTACACTGGTGGCGGCTGCCACTCCAGTAACTGAAGGATCTCCCCATCAGCCCTCCATTTTCGTTTTTGGAGCTTCTGAATCACTAACTGAGGTCAAACCTGCAAAAATAAGACGAATGGATGTTCCTAGAAGGAGATTCAACAAAAAGTCTACGAAACCCTCCCGGGGACCAGGTACGGCTGTACCAACACAGGTCCCTACACTAGTGGCGACTGCCACTCCAGAAACTGGAGGGTCCTTTCATCAGCCCTCCATTTTTGGAACTTCTGAATCACCAACTATATCTGTAGGTGGTCAAACAAGACGATTGGCTGTTCCTAGAAGAAGACTCAACAAAATGTCTGAGGAACCCTCCCAGGCACCAGGTACGGCTGTACCAACACAGGTCCCTACACTGGTGGCGGCTGCCACTCCAGTAACTGAAGGATCTCCCCATCAGCCCTCCATTTTCATTTTTGGAGCTTCTGAATCACTAACTGAGGTCAAACCTGCAAAAATAAGACAATTAGCTGTTCCTAGAAAAAGATTCAACAAAAAGTCTAAGAAACCCTCCCGGGGACCAGGTACGGCTGTACCAACACAGGTCCCTACACTAGTGGCGACTGCCACTCCAGAAACTGGAGGGTCCTTTCATCAGCCCTCCATTTTTGGAACTTCTGAATCACCAACTACATCTGTAGTTGGTCAAACAAGACGATTGGCTGTTCCTAGAAAAAGACTAAACAAAGAGTCTGAGGAACCTTCTCAGGGACCAGGTACGGCTGTACCAACACAGGTCCCTACACTAATGGTGGCAGCCAATCCAGAAACTGGAGGGTCTTCACATCAGCCCTCCATTGTTAATTTTGGAGCTTCTGAATCACCAACTATCAATGTAGTTGGTCAAACAAGACGATTGGCTGTTCCTAGAAGAAGACTCAACAAAAAGTCTGAGGAACTCTCCCAGGGACCAGGTACGGCTGTACCAACACAGGTCCCTACACTGGTGGTGGCTGCCACTCCAGTAACTGAAGGATCTTCCCATCAGCCCTCCAGTTTCGTTTTTGGAGCTTCTGAATCACTAACTGAGGCCAAACCTGCAAAAAGAAGACGAATGGATGTTCCTAGAAGAAGATTCAACAAAAAGTCTAAGAAACCCTCCCGAGGACCAGGTACGGCTGTACCAACACAGGTCCCTACACTGGTGGCGGCTGCCACTCCAGTAACCGGAGGGTCTTCCCATCAGCCCTCCATTGTTTTTGGAGCGTCTGAATCACCAACTATCAATGTAGTTTGTCAAACAAGAGGATTGGCTGTTCCTAGAAAAAGACTCATCATAAAGTCTGAGGAACCCTCCCGGGGACCAGGTACGGCTGTACCAACACAGGTCCCTACACTGGTGGCGGCTGCCACTCCAGTAAGCGGAGGGTCCTTCCATCAGCCCTCCACTGTTGTTTTTGGAGCTTCTGAATCACCAACTATCAATGTAAATGGACAAATAAGACGATTGGCTGTTCCTAAAAGACTCAACAAAGAGTCTGAGGAACCCTCTCAGGGACCAGGTACGGCTGCCACTCCAGTAACCAGAGGATCTTCCCATCAGCCCTCCATTTTCATCTTTGGAGCTTCCGAATCACTAACTGAGGCCAAACCTGCAAAAATAAGACGAATGGATGTTCCTAAAAGTACGAATGTACCAAAAGAGGTTTTTAAATGGAGAGCCTTCTAATCAGTCCCCCCAGGGGCCCGATATGACTGTAACAACACAGGACCCTACACTGGTGGCGGCTGCCACTTCAGCAACCCAAGAGTCTTCCCAGGAACCAGATAAGGCCGTACCAAGACAGATCTCTGCATCAACGATTCATCTACTGCGCTCACCTAAAAGGTATTTCCAATTTTTCAGCCACATTTTTTACACCTTCTATATATTTGTTACGTGTTCCCATTCACATAGCAAAGCTTTAAGAAGAATATAAAATATGCTGCTCACCATTAAAGGAGGAACCCCATGGAAAAAATTCATGAATAAATAAAAATAAACATGGCCAGCCAAAATCCAGACCCTTACTGAGCATGCATCCTGGCAGGCCAGGAAAGGGGGGGAGGGGGGTGAGCATGCACCGCCCTCTTCTCCGCACCCATACCAGGTCACATGCCCTCGACATGGGGAGGTGCCTTGTCATGGGGGAGGGGGGTCCCCCTTTGCAAGGACACTCCCCATGTTGGGGGCATGTGGTCTAGTATGGCTCAGTGGAGGGGGGTGCACGCTCATCCCCCCCTTTCCTAGTCTGCCAGGCTGCATGCTCGGTTGGGGTTCTGGTATCAGATTTGGGGGTGCCATGTATTTTTGTTGTTTTTCCCACGCGATTCCTTCCTTAAAGGTGAGCAGAAAACATTATAATCTTTATGAAGTTTTACTCTGTGATGAGAACATGTAAGAGATATAAAGTAGGTGTCGTCCCAATATGGCTGCAAACGCGTAAATACCTTTTAGGTGAGCGTCAAAGAATTAGCGCTGGTGCCCCATTCAAACGGTCACCCTTCAGACGCCCATAAAACCAGCAGAGGCCGGCCAGCAGACCTGGGCGCGGTAGGTGGAGCTGGTAGCGGCTCCACAGACAATCATAGACAATGATGATGGACCATCAGGACATCCACCATACTGGGAATAGACTCTCTAGCATCTATGAAGAGCCAGGCTTCCACATTCTAGTGACCTGTCCCCGTCTGTCTCACACTCATGGCGAGTTCTCTTACATAAGACAGAACTTATCCATAGAGACACTATACAGAGCAGAGGACATGGATTTCTCCCACTCCACACAAAGGACACCAGGAAAACACCAACTTCCCTTTATAGGTGGAGTTCTGCTTTAGGATCGGGTAGCACAGAGGCTTAGTGGTTAGCACTTCTGCCTTGCAGCACTGGGGTCCTTGGTTCATATCCTGAACAGGACACTGTCTGCATGTTCTCCCTGTGCTTGTGTGGGTTTCCTCCTACAGCCCAAAGACATGCTGGTAGGTTAAGTGGCTCCATTCAGTGGCCCAAGATGGCTGCTTCTCCTCCTAAGAGCTTTGAGTGGAGATCACTGATTTACCCCGCTCAGCGGGGGCGGGCCTCAGAAAACAGAGGCCCCATATGGGCAACACAGAGGCTTAGTGGTTAGCACTTCTGCCTTGCAGCACCACGGTCCTTGGTTCATAGCCTGACCAGGGCACTGTCTGCATGGAGTCTGCATGTTCTCCCTGTGCTTGTGTGGGTTTCCTCCTACAGCCCAAAGACATGCTGGTAGGTTAAATGACTCCATTCAGTGGCCCAAGATGGCTGCTTCACCTCCTAAGAGCTTTGAGTGGAGATCACAGATTTACCCCGCTCAGCGGGGGCGGGCCTCAGAAAACAGAGGCCTCATATGGGCAGCACAGAGGCTTAGTGGTTAGCACTTCTGCCTTGCAGCACTGGGGTCCTTGGTTCATATCCTGACCAGGACACTGCCTGCTTGGAGTCTGCATGTTCTCCCTGTGCTTGTGTGGGTTTCCTCCGGGTACTCCGGTTTCCTCCCACACTACTGTTGGTGGTGCAGTGGTAAGCACAGCTGCTTTTCAAGCAGAAGACTCGGGTTCGATTCCCGGCCAACTAAATCTCACAAGATGGCTGCCTCACCTGGTAAGTGTCACCCCTCCCCCATTATATCTGTATATACAATGTTCTATATAAAGCCGTGACTCCAGCGCTGTAGGAGGTGATTTCACCACCACAGTTAAAAAAAAGAGCATATATGCCGAAGCATGGGGGCATTAGGGGCGGAGGAGCGATTTTGCTACTAATGCCGCGTATATACTCGACATTACTACGGAGGCTTGCCCGTGGAAAAGTCTGACCGTGTGTACGCGGCATAACTTTTTTGTGGGAGGATGCCCCCATGCTTCGGCATATATATATTTTAGGCACAGGTTGTGTTAAAAAATGTTTTATTTTTTACTATGTTTTTTTTTTGGTATTTGCTTTGCAGGTATGGTATGATCTTACTGTTATACCGTAATGTTACTTTGTTTTAATGTTAACCATCATTTGCTTAGCAGGTACGCCATTCAGTTGCAGCGCGGATTTATTTAGCGTGACAGCAACAGCGTTTGCTCCCACGATATAAAAAGCCGCGACTCCAAAGCTGTAGGAGGTGATTTCACCACCACAGTTAAAAAAAGAGCATATATGCCGAAGCATGGGGGCATTAGGGGCGGAGGAGCGATTTTGCTCCTAATGCCGCGTACATACGGTTGACATTCCTACGGAGGCTTGCCCGTGGAAAAGTCCGACCGTGTGTACGCGGCATAGAAAAGTCTGACCGTGTGTACGCGGCATAGAAAAGTCCGACCGTGTGTACGCGGCATAGAAAAGTCCGACCGTGTGTACGCGGCATAACTTTTTTGCGGGAGGATGCCCCCATGCTTCGACATATATAAATGTATGCCCATCATTAGAAGTGGGTGGATGAAGGGAGGTATTCTAATGGTGGGCATACCCACCGATCAATTTTTTTTTTTCGTTCAGCCAACAGGCTACATGAAAAAAAAAAAGATTACAATACATGTCCAACAAGAACCATCAACGTACTGGTATGTTGTTGGACTTTGAATGGTTATACCAGAATGATGCCTGCAGGTTTATTCATCATCTTGGTATCATTCTTTTCAGCCAGCGGTCGGCTTTCATGTAAAAGCAGTCCTAGTGGCTAATTAGCCTCTAGACTGCTTTTACATTCAGTGGGATGGAATGTCCCCCCCCCTGGATATAAACAGTGGGGTAGATTCAGGTAGATTTGCCCATTAATTACACCTGTGCAGCTCAGCTCAATTTCTCTGCGCCGGCGCAATTGGGCGAGATTGCCACCTGATTCAGGATGCCTTTTGTGTGGTAATTTGCGCCTGTGTAAGCAAAAATTGAGCTTGCTGTGCTTGGTGCTCAGATAAGGAGCTTTTTCTCTTTAGTTGGATTATGCTCATATGTTGATTTTTTTTTATATTTTTTTTTTTGCTCAGATTATGAGCTTTTATATATTTATTTAATGCTCAGATGATGAGCTTTTATATTTTTAATTTATGCTAAGTTTGAGTTTTTATTTTATTTTGTAGTCCCTACACACGGTGAGGAGTGTATACTACAGTGTGACTGGTGTGTGAATGGGGGGGGGGGGTGTCACTCCTACTGGAAAAGGGGTGTCACCCTCTGCCGTGTGAAAGGTGTATGAATGGACAGCAACATAATTGGAGCCTTGACGCGGCGTTGCTGCTCCCTAATACCATGGGGTATCCTTGGGTCTAATCCAATTTTGGGTGCATGTGGGGTGTGTGTGCTAGGGACCACAGTGGTGTGCACGCGTGCATTCTACTTGTGACATGATTATTGTGTGTGTTTAACGTGCAAAGAGACGTTCCACAAGACCACTCCTGATTGCTCTTCCCTCAGTAGACCGGGTAGAGTTGCTTGGGGGGGATTGTGGGGTTTGGGGGTCAGGTCATCACGTATGTCAATCTCCAGGCCCTTTCTCATGGCGAAGTTGTGCAGCACGCAACATGCCCAGATGATCTGGCATACAAAGTCTGGGGAATACAACAGGGTCCCCCCAGACTTATCCAGGCATCGGAAACGGGACTTCAGGAGGCCAAAGGTGCGTTCCACCACTCCACGGGTACGGGCGTGAGCTTCATTGTATCTTCTCTCTCCTGGGGTTTGGGGATTCCGGAATGGAGTCATGAGATGGGGTCCAAGTGCATATGCCGCGTCACCTGGAAGGGAAAAGACAGGAGGATGTTAGTCATGCATGTGCCCCTCGTGAGGTCTGCATCATGGGGGGGACAGTCATACCTGACACCCATGTCACTCACCAACCAGCCAGCTGTCCCCGTACACGTTCTGTTCAAATTCTGTTGGGATGTCGCTTTGACGGAATATAAAGCTGTCATGACAGGACCCGGGGTGTTTGGCACGGACGTGCCATATGAGGCCTTGGGCATCCACTATCACCTGGACATTGATGGAATGCCAATGCTTTCTATTGCAGTATATGTGCTCGGTCTCACAGGGGCGCCGTAGTGCCATATGGGTGCAATCAATGGCGCCCACAGTGCGTGGGAATCTGGCAATTTGATAGAAATCTGTCACTGCCTTCTGCCGCAGGTCCTCCTGGGTGGGTCTGATGATGTGGTGGGACATGCGTCTGAGGATTGCAGGGATAACTTGGTGCACACACCTGCTCATGGAGGATTGGGACATCCCAGCCACCATTCCACTTGTACGCTGAAAAGATCCACTTGCCAGGAAATGCAGTGTTGCCAGGACCTTGACCAGTGGCTGCACTGCATGTGAGGGGTGTGTCTGGCTGGTGATGTCATCATGCAGGGGTGTGGCTAATTCCAGGATGACCTCAGGGCTGAATCTAAACATGCGATACACCTCCGAATCCCCCATGGCAAAGACGTTCCTGCGCACTCGGTATATCCTCTCCCGTGCCCTCCTACGAGTCGGTTCACTCAGTAGTATTGCTAGAACTAGGGTTGTCCCGATGCCACTTTTTTAGGACCGAGTACAAGTACTGATACTTTTTTTCAAGTAGTCGCCGATACCGAATACCGATACTTTTTTTAAAATGTGTCCCCAAATGCAGCCATGTCTCCCCACAGATGCAGCCATGTATCCCCCCATCCAGCCATTGTCTCCCTCCATGCAGCCATTGTCACCCCCCATGCAGCCATTGTCTCCCCCCCATCCAGCCATTGTCTCCCCCCCATCCAGCCATTGTCTCCCCCCATCCAGCCATTGTCTCCCCCCATGCAGCCATGTATCCCCCCATCCAGCCATTGTCTCCCCCCATGCAGCCATGTATCCCCCCATTCAGCCATTGTCTCCCCCCATGCAGCAATGTATCCCCCCATCCAGCAATGTATCCCCCCATCCAGCCATTGTCTCCCCCCATGCAGCCATTGTCACCCCCCATGCAGCCATTGTCACCCCCCATGCAGCCATTGTCTCCCCCCATCCAGCCATTGTCACCCCCCATGCAGCCATTGTCACCCCCCATGCAGCCATTGTCACCCCCCATGCAGCAATGTATCCCCCCATCCAGCCATTGTCACCCCCCATGCAGCCATTGTCACCCCCCATGCAGCCATTGTCACCCCCCCATGCAGCCGTGTCTCCCCCCATCCAGCCGTGTGTGTCTCCCCCCATCCAGCCGTGTGTGTCTCCCCCATATGCAGCCATGGCCCGCTTACCTGCTACCGCCGACTGTGTAAAGTACTACGGCCGGCCAGGAACATTACAGCTTTGAATAGCTTTGTAATGATTGGCGCCGCGCTGCGTGTATAGACACTCCCCCTCGCTCGGGATTGGACAGTTCACCCGAGCAAGGGGGAGTGTCTATGCGTGGCGCAAATCATTACAGCTATTCAAAGCTGTAATGTTCCCGCCCGTATTACACAGTCAGCGGCGTAACGGCGGCGGATCGCAGCGGCGAATTGCGGCTCCGGTGGCGGCGGCGGCGCGGCGCGGGGGGTGTTAAGTATTCTATTTGTGTATCGGGGCGGGGTATCGGCGTCTGACTACCGCCGAAAAAACTCGGAATCGGTCCCGATACCGATACTAGTATCGGTATCGGGACAACCCTAGCTAGAACCATAGCTGCCCCTGGCATGTTGGCACACAGATGTGAGATCCAGAAAGTGTGGGTGCTCTGCTTGCTCAGCTCATCCGTATTGGTGCTGCTGTAGTTGCTCTCCAGCTGACCTGTGGACGTCTGTTGCCAAGTTGCCCCTGCTTTTATGAGGAGCAATTTTGCACGGGCCAAACAGCTTGCGCGCTTGGTGTGCAAACTGCGCCTCACACGCGCAGGTTTTTGAATCAGCGTTAGTTCCTCATTTGCATATTTGCTGAGGGAAAACAATGAGAGCGCAAGTTGCACCCTGCGCAAAAATGCACATTACATGTGCCGGGGCAGAGAAACTGCGTCCGTTGAAAAAAGCCTAATTTCAGGCTTAGCTTGTTTTCTGGGTCATTCGCATATTTGCCTGGGCGCAAATCCGTACTTGCGCGGCGCATATCGTGATTGCGCCCGCGCAAGTCGTACCTGAATCCGGGCCAGTGCCATTGGGAAATTGGGAAAGCATTTTATCACACCGATCTTGGTGTGGTCAGATGTTTTGAGGGCAGAGGAAAGATCTAGGGTCTAATAGACCCCATTTAAAAAAAAAAAAAGAGTACCTGTCACTAACTATTGCTATCATAAGGGATATTTACATTCCCTGAGATAACAATAAAAATGGTAAAAAATAAATAAAATGGAAGGAACAGTTTACAAATAAAATAAAAAAGCAAAATATATATATTAAAAAAAAGCATCCCTGTCCCCCCTGCTCTTGCGCAAAGGCGAACGCAAGCGTTGGTCTGGAGTCATATGTAATCAGCAATTGCACCATGCATGTGAGGTATCACCGCGAAGGGCAGATCGAGGGCAGTCATTTTAGCAGTAGACCTCCTCTGTAAATCTAATGTGGTAACCTGTAAAGGCTTTTAAAAATGTATGTAGTTTGTCGCCACTGCACGTTTGTGCGCAATTTTAAAGTATGTCGTGTTTGGTATCCATGTACTCGGCCTAAGATCATCATTTTTATTTCATCAATAATTTGGGCAATAAAGTGTGTTTTAGTGCTTTAAAATAAAAAAAGTGTATTTATTCCCCAAAAAATGCGTTTGAAAAAACGCTGCGCAAATACTGTGTGGAAAAAAAGAATGCAACACCCACCATTTTAATCTGTAGGGCCTTTGCTTTAAAAATATATAATGTTTGGGGGTTCAACTTAACTTTCTTGCAAAAAAAAAAAATAGTTTTTATGTAAACAAACAGTGTCAGAAAGGGCTTTTTCTTCAAGTGGTGAGAAGAGCGGGTGATGTGCGACATAAGCTTCTAAATGTTGTGCATAAAATGCCAGGACAATTCAAAAACCCCCCAAATGACCCCATTTTGGAAAGTAGACACCCCAAGCTATTTGCTGAGAGGCATGTCGAGTCCATGGAATATTTTATATTTTGACCCAAGTTGCGGGAATATGACAAACCGATTTTTTTTTTGCAAAAAGTTGTCACTAAATGATATATTGCTCACACATGCCATGGTTATATGTGGAATTGCACCCCAAAATACATTCTGCTGCTTCTCCTGAGTACGGGGATACCACATGTGTGGGACTTTTTGGGAGCCTAGCCGCATACGGGACCCCGAAAACCAATCACCGCCTTCAAGATTTGTGTGAGTGAAATCAAAAAAGTACACCCTTAGAAATTATGAAGGCGGTGATTGGTTTTCGGGTGGTGGACCTCGTCCCTCGGGTGGTGGACCTCGTCCCTCGGGTGGTTGACCTCGTCCCTCGGGTGGTGGACCTCGTCCCTCGGGTGGTGGACCTCGTCCCTCGGGTGGAGAACCTCGTCCCTCGGGTGGTGGACCTCGTCCCTCGGGTCGGGTGGTGAACCTCGTCCCTCGGGTGGTGGACCTCGTCCCTCGGGTGGTGGACCTCGTCCCTCGGGTGGTGAACCTCGTCCCTCGGGTGGTGGACCTCATCCCTCGGGTGGTGGACCTCATCCCTCAGGTCGGGTGGTGGACCTCGTCCCTCGGGTGGTGGACCTCGTCCCTCGGGTCGGGTGGTGAACCTCGTCCCTCGGGTGGTGGACCTCGTCCCTCGGGTGGTGGACCTCGTCCCTCGGGTGGTGAACCTCGTCCCTCGGGTGGTGGACCTCATCCCTCGGGTGGTGGACCTCATCCCTCAGGTCGGGTGGTGGACCTCGTCCCTCGGGTGGTGGACCTCGTCCCTCGGGTCGGGTGGTGAACCTCGTCCCTCGGGTGGTGGACCTCGTCCCTCGGGTGGTGAACCTCGTCCCTCGGGTGGTGAACCTCGTCCCTCGGGTGGTGGACCTCATCCCTCAGGTCGGGTGGTGGACCTCGTCCCTCGGGTGGTGGACCTCATCCCTCGGGTCGGGTGGTGGACCTCGTCCCTCGGGTGGTGGACCTCGTCCCTCGGGTGGTGGACCTCATCCCTCGGGTCGGGTGGTGGACCTCGTCCCTCGGGTGGTGGACCTCGTCCCTCGGGTGGTGGACCTCGTCCCTCGGGTGGAGAACCTCGTCCCTCGGGTGGTGGACCTCGTCCCTCGGGTCGGGTGGTGAACCTCGTCCCTCGGGTGGTGGACCTCGTCCCTCGGGTGGTGGACCTCATCCCTCGGGTGGTGGACCTCATCCCTCAGGTCGGGTGGTGGACCTCGTCCCTCGGGTGGTGGACCTCATCCCTCGGGTCGGGTGGTGGACCTCGTCCCTCGGGTGGTTGACCTCGTCCCTCGGGTGGTGGACCTCATCCCTCGGGTGGGGTGGTGGACCTCGTCCCTCGGGTGGTGGACCTTATCGCTCGGGTGGTGGACCTCATCCCTCGGGTGGTGGACCTCATCCCTCGGGTGGTGAACCTCATGCCTCGGGTGGTTGACCTCGTCCCTCGGATGGTGGACCTCATCCCTCGGGTGGGGTGGTGGACCTCGTCCCTCGGGTGGTGGACCTTATCGCTCGGGTGGTGGACCTCATCCCTCGGGTGGTGGACCTCATCCCTCGGGTCGGGTGGTGGACCTCGTCCCTCGGGTGGTGGACCTCATCCCTCGGGTGGTGAACCTCGTCCCTCGGGTGGTGGACCTCGTCCCTCGGGTGGTGGACCTCGTCCCTCGGGTGGTGAACCTCGTCCCTCGGGTGGTGAACCTCGTCCCTCGGGTGGTGAACCTCGTCCCTCGGGTGGTGGACCTCGTCCCTCGGGTCGGGTGGTGAACCTCGTCCCTCGGGTGGTGGACCTCGTCCCTCGGGTGGTGGACCTCGTCCCTCGGGTGGTGGACCTTGTCCCTCGGGTGGTGAACCTCGTCCCTCGGGTGGTGGACCTCATCCCTCGGGTGGTGGACCTCATCCCTCAGGTCGGGTGGTGGACCTCGTCCCTCGGGTGGTGGACCTCATATCCCTCGGGTCGGGTGGTGGACCTCGTCCCTCGGGTGGTTGACCTCGTCCCTCGGGTGGTGGACCTCATCCCTCGGGTGGGGTGGTGGACCTCGTCCCTCGGGTGGTGGACCTTATCGCTCGGGTGGTGGACCTCATCCCTCGGGTGGTGGACCTCATCCCTCGGGTGGTGAACCTCATGCCTCGGGTGGTTGACCTCGTCCCTCGGATGGTGGACCTCATCCCTCGGGTGGGGTGGTGGACCTCATCCCTCGGGTGGGGTGGTGGACCTCGTCCCTCGGGTGGTGGACCTTATCGCTCGGGTGGTGGACCTCATCCCTCGGGTGGTGGACCTCATCCCTCGGGTCGGGTGGTGGACCTCGTCCCTCGGGTGGTGGACCTCGTCCCTCGGGTGGTGGACCTCGTCCCTCGGGTGGTGGACCTCATCCCTCGGGTAGTGAACCTCGTCCCTCGGGTGGTGGACCTCATCCCTCGGGTGGTGAACCTCGTCCCCCGAGTGGTGAACCTCGTCCCTCGGGTGGTGGACCTCGTCCCTCGGGTCGGGTGGTGAACCTCGTCCCTCGGGTGGTGAACCTCGTCCCTCGGGTGGTGGACCTCATCCCTCGGGTGATGGACCTCATCCCTCAGGTCGGATGGTGGACCTCGGGTGGTGGACCTCGTCCCTCGGGTGGTGGACCTTATCCCTCGGGTCGGGTGGTAAACCTCGTTCCTCGGGTGATGGACCTAGTCCCTCGGGTGGTGGACCTCGTCCCTCGGGTGGTGGACCTCGTCCCTCGGGTGGTGGACCTCGTCCCTCGGGTGGTGGACCTCATCCCTCGGGTCGGGTGGTGAACCTCATCCCTCGGGTGGTGGACCTCATCCCTCGGGTGGTGAACCTCGTCCCTCGGGTGGTGGACCTCGTCCCTCGGGTGGTGAACCTCGTCCCTCGGGTGGTGGACCTCATCCCTCGGGTCGGGTGGTGGACCTCGTCCCTCGGGTGGTGGACCTCATCCCTCGGGTCGGGTGGTGGACCTCGTCCCTCGGGTGGTTGACCTCGTCCCTCGGGTGGTGGACCTCATCCCTCGGGTGGGGTGGTGGACCTCGTCCCTCGGGTGGTGGACCTTATCGCTCGGGTGGTGGACCTCATCCCTCGGGTGGTGGACCTCATCCCTCGGGTGGTGAACCTCATGCCTCGGGTGGTTGACCTCGTCCCTCGGATGGTGGACCTCATCCCTCGGGTGGGGTGGTGGACCTCGTCCCTCGGGTGGTGGACCTTATCGCTCGGGTGGTGGACCTCATCCCTCGGGTGGTGGACCTCATCCCTCGGGTCGGGTGGTGGACCTCGTCCCTCGGGTGGTGGACCTCATCCCTCGGGTGGTGAACCTCGTCCCTCGGGTGGTGGACCTCGTCCCTCGGGTGGTGGACCTCGTCCCTCGGGTGGTGGACCTCGTCCCTCGGGTGGTGAACCTCGTCCCTCGGGTGGTGAACCTCGTCCCTCGGGTGGTGGACCTCGTCCCTCGGGTGGTGAACCTCGTCCCTCGGGTGGTGAACCTCGTCCCTCGGGTGGTGGACCTCATCCCTCGGGTGGTGAACCTCGTCCCTCGGGTGGTGGACCTCGTCCCTCGGGTCGGGTGGTGAACCTCGTCCCTCGGGTGGTGGACCTCGTCCCTCGGGTGGTGGACCTCGTCCCTCGGGTGGTGGACCTTGTCCCTCGGGTGGTGAACCTCGTCCCTCGGGTGGTGGACCTCATCCCTCGGGTGGTGGACCTCATCCCTCAGGTCGGGTGGTGGACCTCGTCCCTCGGGTGGTGGACCTCATATCCCTCGGGTCGGGTGGTGGACCTCGTCCCTCGGGTGGTTGACCTCGTCCCTCGGGTGGTGGACCTCATCCCTCGGGTGGGGTGGTGGACCTCGTCCCTCGGGTGGTGGACCTTATCGCTCGGGTGGTGGACCTCATCCCTCGGGTGGTGAACCTCATGCCTCGGGTGGTTGACCTCGTCCCTCGGGTGGTGGACCTCATCCCTCGGGTGATGGACCTCATCCCTCAGGTCGGATGGTGGACCTCGTCCCTCGGGTGGTGGACCTCGTCCCTCGGGTGGTGGACCTTATCCCTCGGGTCGGGTGGTAAACCTCGTTCCTCGGGTGATGGACCTAGTCCCTCGGGTGGTGGACCTCGTCCCTCGGGTGGTGGACCTCGTCC
The DNA here is from genome assembly GCF_905171775.1 of Rana temporaria. NCBI lineage: Eukaryota > Metazoa > Chordata > Amphibia > Anura > Ranidae > Rana > Rana temporaria. The sequence continues at coordinate 34,884,604 of NC_053500.1, read as the reverse complement.
CTCGGGTGGTGGACCTCGTCCCTCGGGTGGTGGACCTCATCCCTCGGGTCGGGTGGTGAACCTCATCCCTCGGGTGGTGGACCTCATCCCTCGGGTGGTGAACCTCGTCCCTCGGGTGGTGGACCTCGTCCCTCGGGTGGTGAACCTCGTCCCTCGGGTGGTGGACCTCATCCCTCGGGTCGGGTGGTGGACCTCGTCCCTCGGGTGGTGGACCTCGTCCCTCGGGTGGTGGACCTCATCCCTCGGGTCGGGTGGTGGACCTCGTCCCTCGGGTGGTTGACCTCGTCCCTCGGGTGGTGGACCTCATCCCTCGGGTGGGGTGGTGGACCTCGTCCCTCGGGTGGTGGACCTTATCGCTCGGGTGGTGGACCTCATCCCTCGGGTGGTGGACCTCATCCCTCGGGTGGTGAACCTCATGCCTCGGGTGGTTGACCTCGTCCCTCGGATGGTGGACCTCATCCCTCGGGTGGGGTGGTGGACCTCGTCCCTCGGGTGGTGGACCTTATCGCTCGGGTGGTGGACCTCATCCCTCGGGTGGTGGACCTCATCCCTCGGGTCGGGTGGTGGACCTCGTCCCTCGGGTGGTGGACCTCATCCCTCGGGTGGTGAACCTCGTCCCTCGGGTGGTGGACCTCGTCCCTCGGGTGGTGGACCTCGTCCCTCGGGTGGTGAACCTCGTCCCTCGGGTGGTGAACCTCGTCCCTCGGGTGGTGGACCTCGTCCCTCGGGTGGTGAACCTCGTCCCTCGGGTGGTGAACCTCGTCCCTCGGGTGGTGGACCTCATCCCTCGGGTGGTGAACCTCGTCCCTCGGGTGGTGGACCTCGTCCCTCGGGTCGGGTGGTGAACCTCGTCCCTCGGGTGGTGGACCTCGTCCCTCGGGTGGTGGACCTCGTCCCTCGGGTGGTGGACCTTGTCCCTCGGGTGGTGAACCTCGTCCCTCGGGTGGTGGACCTCATCCCTCGGGTGGTGGACCTCATCCCTCAGGTCGGGTGGTGGACCTCGTCCCTCGGGTGGTGGACCTCATATCCCTCGGGTCGGGTGGTGGACCTCGTCCCTCGGGTGGTTGACCTCGTCCCTCGGGTGGTGGACCTCATCCCTCGGGTGGGGTGGTGGACCTCGTCCCTCGGGTGGTGGACCTTATCGCTCGGGTGGTGGACCTCATCCCTCGGGTGGTGGACCTCATCCCTCGGGTGGTGAACCTCATGCCTCGGGTGGTTGACCTCGTCCCTCGGATGGTGGACCTCATCCCTCGGGTGGGGTGGTGGACCTCGTCCCTCGGGTGGTGGACCTTATCGCTCGGGTGGTGGACCTCATCCCTCGGGTGGTGGACCTCATCCCTCGGGTCGGGTGGTGGACCTCGTCCCTCGGGTGGTGGACCTCGTCCCTCGGGTGGTGGACCTCGTCCCTCGGGTGGTGGACCTCATCCCTCGGGTAGTGAACCTCGTCCCTCGGGTGGTGGACCTCATCCCTCGGGTGGTGAACCTCGTCCCCCGAGTGGTGAACCTCGTCCCTCGGGTGGTGGACCTCGTCCCTCGGGTCGGGTGGTGAACCTCGTCCCTCGGGTGGTGAACCTCGTCCCTCGGGTGGTGGACCTCATCCCTCGGGTGATGGACCTCATCCCTCAGGTCGGATGGTGGACCTCGTCCCTCGGGTGGTGGACCTCGTCCCTCGGGTGGTGGACCTTATCCCTCGGGTCGGGTGGTAAACCTCGTCCCTCGGGTGATGGACCTAGTCCCTCGGGTGGTGGACCTCGTCCCTCGGGTGGTGGACCTCGTCCCTCGGGTGGTGGACCTCATCCCTCGGGTCGGGTGGTGAACCTCATCCCTCGGGTGGTGGACCTCATCCCTCGGGTGGTGAACCTCGTCCCTCGGGTGGTGGACCTCGTCCCTCGGGTGGTGAACCTCGTCCCTCGGGTGGTGGACCTCATCCCTCGGGTCGGGTGGTGGACCTCGTCCCTCGGGTGGTGGACCTCGTCCCTCGGGTGGTGGACCTCATCCCTCGGGTCGGGTGGTGGACCTCGTCCCTCGGGTGGTGAACCTCGTCCCTCGGGTGGTGGACCTCATCCCTCGGGTGGTGAACCTCATCCTTCGGGTGGTGAACCTCGTCCCTCGGGTGGTTGACCTCGTCCCTCGGGTGGTGAACCTATAATCATATAGGGACTGTATAGGAATCATATAGGGATCATATAGGAATCCCATAGGGACTGTATAGGAATCATATCTATACAGTCCCTATGTGATTCCTATACAGTCCCTATGGGATTCCTCTATGATTCCTATACAGTCCCTATGGGATTCCTATGCAGTCCCTATGTGATCCCTATATGATTTCTATACAGTCCCTATGGTATTCCTATAAGTCCCTATGGGATTCCTATATGATTCCTATGCAGTCCCTATATGATTCCTATACAGTCCCTATGGGATTCCTATGCAGTCCCTATGTTATTCCTATACAGTCCATATGTGATCCCTATGTGATTCCTATGCAGTCCCAATGGGATCCCTATGTGATTCCTATGTGATCCCTATATGATTCCTATACAGTCCCTATGGTATTCCTATATGATTCCTATGCAGTCCCAATGGGATCCCTATGTGATTCCTATATGATTCCTATGCAGTCCCTATGCGATCCGTGTACAGTCCCTACATGATCCCTATGTGATCCCTATACAGTCCCTATATGATTCCTATACAGTCCCTTCCTACATGTTCCCTATGTGATCCCTATACAGTCCCTACATGTTCCCTATATGATTCCTATACAGTCCCTATGTGATCCCTGTACAGTCCCTCCCTACATGATCCCTATGTGATCCCTGTACAGTCCCTACATGATCCCTATGTGATCCCTATCACTGGAATGAAGCGCTGGGAAGACGTCTCCGGAGATCGGAACCACAAAACACAACGTCACTGAAGGGAGGCGGGGTGCAGTGTCATATTCTGCTCCCTATCACAGAATGCAGCCTAAGTCACGTGGCGGCGAACTGCGCATGCGCAATGCGTTCCAACGCCAAATGTGATGCGTTCCAGGGGATTCACGACACTACCCCTCAGTGAACCCATCACAATTTGTCACGGAAGTGACGAGGAACCATAACGAGGAGGCATACACAGAGCGGAGGGGGGGGCGGGACAGAACATACAGATATAATGAGAAACCTACAAAGAGCGGGGGGGAGGGGAGACGGAGTAGAAAGAGACATGCAGATACATTAGGCTGCATTCTGTGATAGGGAGCAAACGGTGACACAGCCCCGCCTCCAGCCCCGTCCCCAAAGCAGAGACTTATTGAGGTCCGTAAAAAACATAAACTCTCTGGCTTTTAAAGCATCCCCCATGTATAGTAAAATGTCACATTGTTTTGGTGTGCGCAATAAAGACTGTGAAGAAAATGTATGTGTATGTAGGAGGAGGAGCTTCTGAATACCAACAAACACATTTCCATTTTATTTCTCATTTCAATGGGAAAGTTTAAGGTGGAACTTTAGGTTTGATTAACTTTGAAGTGAAATGTTACCCAAAAAGTAAAGTTCCGCTCTTCTGTATTTTTTTAGGCTCCATGTACACGGGACCATCCTCCCAGCTGCAGGGATCACCCCCCCCCCCCCCCCCACCACCATCCTCCCAGCTGTGCGAATCACCCCCCCCCCCCCACCGCCATCCTCCCAGCTGCAGGGATCACCCCCCCCACCACCATCCTCCCAGCTGTGCGAATCACCCCCCCCACCGCCATCCTCCCAGCTGTGCGAATCACCCCCCCCCTACCGCCATCCTCCCAGCTGTGCGAATCACCCCCCCCCTACCGCCATCCTCCCAGCTGTACGAATCACCCCCCCCCCACCGCCATCCTCCCAGCTGTACGAATCACCCCCCCACCAACCACCATCCTTCCAGCTGTAGGGATCACCCCCCCCCCCACCACCATCCTTCCAGCTGTAGGGATCAGATCTGTAGTAAAAAATCCTCGGACCTGTGAAAAAATCGTACCGCGTCACTTCCGGTGCTCGTATGCCAGGAGCACAGCTGATCGCGGGTCCACGGCGCATGCGCAGCTGCTTTTTCTTTGGTCCGTGAATATCCTAGACTGGGGTAGGTCACTTGTGCCCGTCATACGCAGCCATTGTGCCCACTATTTGCAGCCACTTGTGCACATCATACGCAGCCAGTGTGCCCACTATTTGCAGCTACTTGTGCCCATCATACGCAGACATTGTGCCCACTATTTGCAGCCACTTCTGCCCGTCATACGCAGCCATTGTGCCCACTATATGCAGCCACTTGTGCCCATCATACGCAGCCATTGTGCCCACTATATGCAGCCACTTGTGCCCATCATACGCAGCCAGTGTGCCCACTATTTGCAGCCACTTGTGCCCATCATACGCAGCCATTGTGCCCACTATTTGCAGCCACTTGTGCCCGTCATACGCAGCCATTGTGCCCACTATATGCAGCCACTTGTGCCCATCATACGCAGCCATTGTGCCCACTATATGCAGCCACTTGTGCCCATGATACGCAGCCATTGTGCCCACTATATGCAGCCACTTGTGCCCATCATACGCAGCCAGTGTGCTCACTATTTGCAGCCACGTGTGCCCATCATACGCAGCCATTGTGCCCACTATATGCAGTCACTTGTACCCGTCATACGCGTCACTTCCTTCTTCTTCTGTAGCGGCGGCTGTGGCTCCTGTGTCCGCTTGGCTCCTCAGGCTTCCTCCGTCATGTCTCCTTTTCCGCCAATGCGTTAGGCATCCAATAGGATCGCCTAAAGCTTTGGCCAATCGGGAGACAGGTTTTACTGACCTGCCTGCTGATTGGCAAGGAGGAACTTTAGTGTGAAAATAGCTTCTGGCTCTTATCACGTGCTTCACGGCAGAGGTGACGGGCCCACCATGCAACCATGCAGGGGCCACCACTGGTCTTTGATCTCTGTCAAGTGCTGGGGTCTGGATCGCCTCCGCTGCTTTTCCTCCAATCGGGCCAAAGAAGCTGAGTGCGAGTTTACCTATAGCCCTCACACTGGAGACTTGCACACCATCATCATGGCATCCCAGGACGGTGGGTATCAGGTCACGGGAGGGCAGAGCGCATGTGTGTCCCGCTTTGGGGTCACTGGTGGCTTAGGGAGAAGGAGAGGGCCCCTGGGTGTCCGTGGCAGAAGGAGAGGGCACCCCTATCTCCCCTGGAGGACGGGGACACCCTTCCCTTCCCCGGATGACGGGGACACCATTCTCTCCCCCGGAGGACGGGGACACCATTCTCTCCCCTGGAGGACTGGGACACCATTCTCTCCCCCGGAGGACGGGGACACCGTTCTCTCCCCCGGAGGACTGGGACACCTTTCTCTCCCCCGGAGGACGGGGACACCGTTCTCTCCCCCGGAGGACGGGGACACCATTCTCTCCCCCGGAGGACGGGGACACCATTCTCTCTCCCGGAGGACGGGGACACCGTTCTCTCCCCCGGAGGACGGGGACACCATTCTCTCCCCCGGAGGACGGGGACACCGTTCTCTCCCCCGGAGGACGGGAACACCATTCTCTCCCCTGGAGGACGAGGACACCATTCTCTCCCACGGAGGACGAGGACACCAGGGCTGGACAAGGAGAAGAGGTGAGCGCTGCGGGGAAACAGAGCATCATGAGGGACGGGGGATAGAGGAGCAGGAGAGGAACAGAGAAGCATGTGTGGGAACAGAGAAGCAGGGGGGGGGGGGTATCAGTGGAGCACAGGGGGGACCAGAGAAGCATGAGGGTAAGAGGAGCATGGGGGGGGGGATAGAGAAGCATGTGGGGGAACAGAGAAGCATGTGGGGGAACAGAGAAGCAGGGGGAGAACCAGAGGAGCAGAGAGGGGGACAGAGGCGCATGGGGGCCGGTCGCCATGGGAGAGACTTGTCAAAGTGTATGAAGTCCAGGGCAATATTTTTGTCCCAGTCCAGCCCTGGTGTCCCTGTCCTCCAGGAGAGAGAATGGTGTCCTCGTCCTCGGGGGAGAGAATGGTGTCCTCCGGGGGAGAGAAGGGTGTCCTCCGGGGGAGAGAAGGGTGTCCTCGTCCTCCGGGGGGAGAGAATGGTGTCCCCTACCTCGGGGGAGAGAATGGTGTCCTCGGGGGAGAGAATGGTGTCCTCGTCCTCGGGGGAGAGAATGGTGTCCCCGTCCTCTGGGGGAGAGAATGGTGTCCCCGTCCTTTGGGGGAGAGAATGGTGTCCCCGTCCTTTGGGGGAGAGAATGGTGTCCCCGTCCTCTGGGAGAGAGAAGGGTGTCCTCGTCCTCTGGGGAGAGAAGGGTGTCCTCGTCCTCGGGGGAGAGAATGGTGTCCCCGTCCTCTGGGGGAGAGAATGGTGTCCCCGTCCTCGGGGGAGAGAATGGTGTCCTCGTCCTCTGGGGAGAGAAGGGTATCCTCGTCCTCTGGGGAGAGAAGGGTGTCCTCGTCCTCTGGGGAGAGAAGGGTGTCCTCGTCCTCGGGGAAAGAATGGTGTCCCCGTCCTCTGGGGGAGAGAAGGGTGTCCCTGTCCTCTGGGGGAGAGAATGGTGTCCTCGTCCTCGGGGGGGAGAGAAGGGTGTCCCCGTCCTCCGAGGGAGAGAATGGTGTCCTCGTCCTCCGGGGGTGAGAAGGGTGTCTGTCCCCGTCCTCTGGGGGAGAGAATGGTGTCCCCTACCCAGGGCCGATCCGCCCCATAGGCTCACTATGCAAGCCGCTTAGGGCCCCGCAAAGCTGCGGAGGGCCCCCCAAATTACTAGAGCCCCCGCTTCTCACTTTAATGTAAGATGTCATTTCCGACAGCAGAACACCCCCTCCCCCGCTTCTCAACTTTAATCTTTGTGACACCATGTGACATGTCATTTTCGGCACCCCCCGCTTCTTAACTTTAATGTCATTTTGCTTAGGTCCCCAGGGAGGTCAGGATAGGCACTAATGTATGTGATGTGGGCCCCAGGCAGAGCATTCTGTACTCATACTGTGGTACTAGTCCTGACTCCTGGTGGGGTGATACTACAGCTGGGAGGATGGTGGTGGTGGGGGGGGGGGTGATTCGTACAGCTGGGAGGATGGCGGTGGGGGGGGGGTGATTCGCACAGCTGGGAGGATGGCGGTGGGGGGGGGGGTGATTCGTACAGCTGGGAGGATGGCGGTGGGGGGGGGGGTGATTCGTACAGCTGGGAGGATGGCGGTGGGGGGGTGATTCGTACAGCTGGGAGGATGGCGGTGGGGGGGGGGGGGTGATTCGTACAGCTGGGAGGATGGTGGTGGGGGGGGGGGGGATTCGTACAGCGGGGGGGGTGGGGGGGGGGGGGGGGGGTGATTCGCACAGCTGGGAGGATGGTGGTGGGGGGGTGATTCGTACAGCTGGGAGGATGGCGGTGGGGGGGTGATTCGTACAGCTGGGAGGATGGTGGTGGGGGGGGGGGGGTGATTCGTACAGCTGGGAGGATGGCGGTAGGGGGGGGGGGTGATTCGCACAGCTGGGAGGATGGCGGTGGGGGGGGGTGATTCGCACAGCTGGGAGGATGGCGGTGGGGGGGGGTGATTCGTACAGCTGGGAGGATGGCGGTGGGGGGGGGGGGTGATTCGCACAGCTGGGAGGATGGCGGTGGGGGGGTGATCCCTGCAGCTGGGAGGATGGTGGTGGGGGGGGGGGGGGGTGATCCCTGCAGCTGGGAGGATGGTCCCGTGTACATGGAGCCTAAAAAAATACAGAAGAGCGGAACTTTACTTTTTGGGTAACATTTCACTTCAAAGTTAATCAAACCTAAAGTTCCACCTTAAACTTTCCCATTGAAATGAGAAATAAAATGGAAATGTGTTTGTTGGTATTCAGAAGCTCCTCCTCCTACATACACAATTTCTTCACAGTCTTTATTGCGTACACCAAAACAATGTGACATTTTACTATACATGGGGGATGCTTTAAAAGCCAGAGAGTTTATGTTTTTTACGGACCTCAATAAGCCTCTGCTTTGGGGGCGGGGCTGGAGGCGGGGCTGTGTCACCGTTTGCTCCCTATCACAGAATGCAGCCTAATGTATCTGCATGTCTCTTTCTCCTCCGTCTCCCCTCCCCCCCGCTCTTTGTAGGTTTCTCATTATATCTGTATGTTCTGTCCCGCCCCCCCCTCCGCTCTGTGTATGCCTCCTCGTTATGGTTCCTCGTCACTTCCGTGACAAATTGTGATGGGTTCACTGAGGGGTAGTGTCGTGAATCCCCTGGAACGCATCACATTTGGCATTGGAACGCATTGCGCATGCGTAGTTCGTTGCCACGTGACTTAGGCTGCATTCTGTGATAGGGAGCAAACGGTGACACTACAGCGGAAGTGTCTTTCCGTTCAGTTGTCGGAACTCTATGATTTGGTTGGCTGACTCGTACCCGGAAGAGCCCGTGGCTTGGTTGTCGGAAGTGAGTTGTCCTGGCGGAAGTCAGGACCTGGTCTGGGTGTCAGTGCCTTGACGATGGCGGTCAGTGGACGTAAGAGACTTCTGCAGCTGGTGACCCGGTTTGGGGTGCTCCTGCTGACCCGGTGCCCGTTCTGGTTTTGTTTCAGCCAGCTTATGCTGTATGCAGAGAGAGCAGAGGCCAAGAGGTACCCAAGTGTGTACATGACTGACCCTCCCATTCATTTCCAGGGACCCTCAGCTGCTGCCCGGGTATATGTGGAATCCATAGGTGGGCAAATGTCTCACCAGGGGGGATGGGTGCTATCCACCTCTTCCACTGGGACGGCGGCGGTCGCCATACTTCGCCTGGTGATGGTTGGGAAGAAAGGCGATTGGCTGTTGGTAACTGAGATTTCGTTCATGTGTGCTTCTCAAAAAAGCAGGGGTGAATCGCTTTTCAAAGGCGTGTGACAGGTGGCGATTTGATGCCTGCTTTAACCCTCAAGACGCCAGTCCACCATGCCGCCACCGCCTGCACTGCATGTGATGTGTCCCCATTCACTTAAATGGATCATATTCAGCGGGGCGACCAACCTTGCCTGATTGCCTTGTGTGGGTAGCTGGTCAGGAAGGGGTTAAATAGTGGAACTAGAGGGAGGAGACTCCTCTTGCCGGTGCCAACATCTTCTTTTGTGTGCCGTGTCCTGTCGAGAAATGCCCGCCCGGAGGGGACGTTACATTTTAAAAATTTTTTTTTTTTTTTTTTTCACTTCAGACTCCACCCCATAGAGTGTGCATTATATGCTCATGTTCGGCGCACCCGCCCATTGCATCTCTATGTTGGTTTTGCATCATAAGTGTTGCTTCTTCTTGTGTGAATTTTTTACTCTTCTTTTTTTTTTTTTTTTTTTTTTTTTTTTATATTATTATTATATATGTAAATATATATTATTGTTATTTATTAAATGTCACTCCTCATATTTCAGAGGCACAAAAGGATTACATTTTTATTTTATCCCCCCCTTCTCCTCCCCCCCCCCATCCCCCCTATCTCACCTTAAACAATCTCCTATATCACTAGTTCTTTCAAATTTTCTTCTAGTGTTTCTTTTAAGTGTCTACCCTTAATTTTTCTGCATAACTCCACGATTTCTTGAAAGTCCTCCATCTATCCCATTTCGTGATTTGTAAGATGTTATTACCCTCTATGCCCTCTTTTAATTCTTCCATTCTGTAAGTTTCTTCGACCGCATCAATCCACTCCCAAATTGAGGGGCACTCCAATTCTTGCCACCTCCTTGGAATAAGTCTCTTAGCGGCATTGAGTAGATGTGGTACAAGCGTTTTCCTGTAACTTTTTATGCCTTCCTCCCCCCCATGAAATAGGATGACCCATGGGTCCATCTTGATCTTTTTCCCCGTGATCTCTTCCACACAGGCCAAGATTTTTTCCCAATACCTCTTAACCTTAGTACATCCCCACCAGATGTGTGCCATATTTCCTGGTGATCCACATCCCCCCCAACACTCTCCTGTCTGATCTTCTTTGAATTTTTTTAGCTTTTCCGGGGTCATGTACCATCCGGATATGCATTTAAAACACATCTCCGCCGTTCGACTGTCCACCGCAGAGGAGTGTGTCAGAGCCAACATTTTATCTATTGTGCCCTTGTCCCGTTGTGTTCCCAGTTCCCTTTCCCATTTTTTAATGAATGGAGGTATATTCTGCTCATCCATCTTCAATAGAATTCTATATAGCTTTGATGTAGTTCCTTTTGCTCTTTCCATGAAGCATATTTTTTCTAGGTCTGTTAACTGGTCTCCCGCTCTCAGTGGGCCTGGTAGATCCTGGGTAAAATGTTTAAGCTGCTGGTACCTCCATTCATTAATTTCCATTAAATTCTTTTTAGTTTTTAACTCGGGTAGTGTTATTATGTGACCCTCCCTTATTATGTCCCTTAGTTGTGCCGTGTCCTGTTTGATCCAATTCCCCCCGACTTGTGTTTTACCTGGTGCAAAATAATCATTATTTTTCAGTGCTATAAAGGGTGAATTATATTCCTTCTCAATTTTTTTGTAGACATTGTCCCATATTTTAAGTGCATTTTTTGTTATTTCGTGTGCGTTTTTCTCTAGTGTTCTAAATTGAGGAGGATTCCATATAATCTTGTCCAGCCTCGTCTGTGCTAACTCATTTTCTAGACTAACCCACCTTTTTTCTTTGTTGGCTCTGGCCCACTCCACCACCCTTGTCATTACCACTGCATCATAATATCCTTTGACGTCCGGTACCGCTAAGCCCCCCTTTTTTTTTGGTTGTTTTAGGGTCTGGAGTGATATCCTATGTTTCTTATTTCTCCAAATGTAATTCATAATTATTTTTTTTAAAGCAGAAAATAGTGTTCTCGGGAGGGCTATGGGGATCATCTGAAATTTATATAATATTTTAGGTAAGATAACCATTTTGCAATAATTGATTCGTCCTATCCATGATATTGCTCTATTTTCCACTCTTTTTATTTCTGTCTTAATTTCATTTATTAGGGGAATGAAATTTATCTTATACATTTTTTTTATAGAGTTTGCTAACCGTATCCCTAGATATTTGAGTTCTTTAACCCAGGCAAACTGGTACTTCACTTTTAAGAATTGCTCTTCTAATTTACTTATATTTATACTCATAATCTCCGTTTTGGTGAGATTTATTTTGAAATTCGAGATTTCCCCATAATCTCTACATAGATTTAAAAGGTTTGAGATTGATGTTTTGGGTTTGTCCAAATAGAAGAGGATGTCGTCTGCAAAGGCAGAGAGTTTGTATTCCTCCTCTCCCACTTTGACCCCTTTTATTTCTTTGCAATTGCGTATCCTGGCCAGCAACGGCTCCAAAGAGAGCACAAACAGGAGTGGCGACAGAGGACACCCCTGCCTTGTACCATTTTTCATTGAGAAAGTTTGAGATAGACTGCCATTTATCTTTATTTTGGCAGTGGGAGACAAATAAAGGGCTGCAATCCAGTCTATCATTCTCTGTCCAAACCCCATGCCTCTCAGAGTCAGCAGCATAAGTCCCCAGTCTACTCTGTCAAACGCTTTTTCTGCGTCAATCGACAGAAGTAAACCTGGGGACCCTACTGCCTTCATTCTCTGGAGCAACAAGAGTGTTTTTACTCCATTGTCTCTACCCTCTCTACCCTGGACAAAGCCCGTTTGGTCCGGATGTACCAGTTTTGTCATTTCCTGTCTAACTCTTCTGGCCAATACCTTTGCGTACAATTTTATATCAGTGTTCAGCAAAGATATCGGCCGGTACCCTGAACAGCTTCCTGTGTCTTTACCTTCCTTTGGGATAACTGTGATGGTTGCCTCTGATGCTTCTTTACTTAATTTATACTCTCTTCCAAGTCCATTAAAGTACTGGCATAGTTTTGGTAGAAGGATCTCCTTGTATTTTTTATAATACATCACTGTAAAGCCGTCCGGGCCCGGGCTTTTTCCAGTTTCTGAACTTGTTAATGCTAGTTTAATTTCATTTTCTGTGATAGGCCTATCCATCCCTTCTGCCTCTGATTGATCTATTTTTGATATTCCTGCTTCTTTTAAAAATGTTGTAATCTTGTTTTCTTTCTCCCCTTTTTGCCAGTTCTTTTGTTCTACTGAATATAGTTTTTCATAGTATATTCTGAATGTTTCTGCAATATCTTTTGTTGTATGTAAGACCTTACCTTTTTCATTTTTAATTTTGTCTATATAATTCCTAGATTTCTTTTTTTGTACCATCCGAGCAAGATGTTTGCTTGTTTTATTTCCCCACCTGTATCTTTCCCTTGCTATTGAGTTAAATTCCCTTTTTGTATCTTGATCTAAGAGTTCTTTAAGCTCATTTCGCTTGTTTACTAAGTTTAAATATAGGTCTTGTTGCTTTCCTATTTTCTTATGTTTTTGTTCAAGATTAAAAATCTCCTCTATGAGTTTTTCCCTTGTACTACTCTCTTCTTTCTTCTTCCTTGCTCCTTCGGAGATCAGGACCCCTCTTATCACCGCCTTATGGGCGTCCCAAAGTGTTGCTTTAGAGATTCCATCTATCTCATTTGTTTTAAAGTACTCTTCTAATTCTTTTTTAACCCTCAGGAAGCTTTTCTCTTTGATTATTAGCTCTTCATTAAGTCTCCAATTTTGATAGGGCTTTTGGTTCCCTGAGATATTTATGGATATGCTAATGGGGGCATGATCCGAAATCGTCATGGTTTCTATTCTTGTCTCGACCACCATCTCCAACATTCTATGGTCCACCAGTATGTGGTCGATCCGAGAATAACTACCATGGACCGGGGAAAAAAACGTGTAATCTCGTTGGCCCGGGTTAAGGATCCTCCATGTATCCACTAATTGATTTCTATGCAGACTTTCCCTAACCTTTTTTAGTAGTATGTCTTGGGTTTCTGGTGCCTGGTAGGTTTTATCTACCTTCGGGTCCATACAAAAGTTTAAGTCACCTCCCAGTATTAACTTTCCCCTCCTAAAATCTTTTAATTTCTCTAATATTCCCAACAGGTATTTCATCGGGGAGGTATTCGGAGCATATATATTTACAAGAGTGTATTCCTCCTCCTCCAGTTTTCCCCTTAAAAAGAGGAATCTCCCTTCCGGGTCTGTCATTCTATCTGTTAGAACAAACCGTGTCCTCTTCGCTATTCCAATTGCTATCCCTCTAGCTCTTTTTGAGATGGTATCTCCATAGTACCATCTGGGAAAGTCGGGGGAGTATATCTTTATGTTTGACCCCAATGTAAGGTGGGTTTCTTGTAAGAAGGCAATGTCTGTCCTATACCTTTTCAACTCCTTTAATATCTTATGTCTCTTAATAGGACTATTAAGGCCTTTGACGTTATAGGACAGACATTTAATCACTGTCATCTTTGTTTTCCTTTCTTCGGATTATGCTCTCTTCTGATTGTTTTGGTGAGATAGGGTTTCTTCCCTCCCTCAATCCCATCCCTCCCCTCCCTCCCGCCCCCCCCGTCTCCTCCCCCACCCTCCCTCCTTCCCACCTCCTCCCCCCTCCCTCCTTCCCTCCCATCCCCTCCCCCTCCAGCCCATCCCCCCCTCCTTTTCATCTCCTCCCCCCTCCCTCCCTCCCCCCCCTATTTGGCCTTTTAAAGGCCTCTGGGCCATCTTCTAAGCCCTGGTCCAGATCGCTCTGGGTGGGGGTCTGAGATTGCCTCCCCCCTCTCCCGGTTTTCCAGCCGGAGAAGGGGGGGGGTGACGGGGACAAAGCCCCAGTCCGGGGTCAGCGGGAAGCCCGAGTCAGGGATAGAAAAAAGGTTGTTAGGTAATGGCAAAAAAAAAAAAAAAAAAAACACAAAACAAAAAAGAGCATACACAAAGAAAAAAAAAGAAAAGAAAAGAGAGAAGGGGCAACCGGGGAGAACAGGGTAGAGTGGACAGGGCGGGAGTTTCCACTCTCCCCCCTCTCTCTCTCGTCCCCGCCCCCCCCCCCCTACTCCCAACCTGGCAGGTCAGGGACCTGGATATCTAGCTTCCTACAAAATTCCCTTAAGTCCTCGGGAAATCTTAGTGTCGCTGATCTCCCTTCCTTTGTTCCAATTAGGCATGCAGGGAACCCCCAGTAATATTTAATGTTCGAGTCTATCATCTGCTTTAGGAGTGGTTTTAACAACCATCTTCTTGCCAGGGTTTCTGGGGCCACATCCGTAAATATCTGCAGCTCCGTTCCTTCAAACACTATCGGGGGTTGTCCCCTCGATTTCTTCCAAATTGCTTCCTTATCTTCATAAAATCTGAACCTTATTATGACATCTCTTGTTCGCTCGGGGGTCGCTCTTTTCGGGTTTCCCACTCGATGGACCCTTTCGATTCCAATTGGGTTATCTATTGTTCTTTCCAGTATTGGGTTGAATATCTTCTGAGCTATTAGCCTGAGGTCCTCGTCCCTCTTCTCTGGTATGGATCTTATCCTTAAGTTTTGTCTCCGACTTCTATTCTCCTGGTCCTCTAATTTGTAGAGAATATGCCTCTGTTGTAATTGAATCTGATCCATCTGGGCTTTTAGTGCGCTTGATTCCTGTTCCTGTTTCTCTATTTGTTCTTCTGCTGTTTCGATTCTAGAGAGCATGTGGACAAAATCTGTCCGTAGGTTCTGTATTTCTCCTTTTATCACGTTTTCCAGCCTTAACAACATCTCTGCCATTTCTCCCTTTGAGGGGGACTGAGTGTCTGCGCTTCGTTCATCCATCCTGCTACTCTCCAGTCTGCATCCTGTAGGCCCCTCCTCTCTTGATTCTATAGATGTTTCTCTGGAGTTATCGCTTTGGGGTTTCTTATTTTCAGCTTTTTTAACTTTGTTCATTTGTTGTTGCTTTGTTACCCCCTGGGCCTCAGGGACTCGCGGGCTTTCCCCTCTTGTCACAAATGGTCTTATTGAGCTTGTTGCTGTTGTATTACTTGGAGTAGTTGGGGGTCCCCCCTTTGTTGATCTACTCGTCATTCTGCTCATCTTAGTCTCCTTCCTTCTAATTCTCTTCCCCAGCTTGGCTTCCTATTCCCAGCGGGTTAATAAAGAATCCAATGTCTGGTACTCTACCCAGTATGACCGGGTCTTATCCCCCTTCAAATTTGAATTTACTTTGGTTTTCTTTCTCATTCACTCCCCCTGAGAGAAAATTGCTTAATATATCTTAATCTCGGCTCAGAAGGTTTATTTGATCAATATCTGAGGTCCCCATCACAAAATAAAGCAAACACCGAAAAAAAACAAAAAAAGGAAAAAGGGAGAGAAGACCGAAAGGAATGGACATAAAAGGAGAGAAAGAAATAAAAAGATGTAAAAGGAAGAGTGAAGGCCAGGGCAAAGATGCTCGTTTAACCCAATCAAAATTTGCGGTTCTCAGTAAGCGTCAGGTCCCAAAACAGGGTCATCAACAGAGTTCCATGGACCGGCAGAATCAAAAGTATGGATCAAAGCACAAACATAAACCCAGGGTCAGGTTACAGGTAGAAGGAACTGACACCTGTTTAGCGATGATCCTGAGTCTTGTGGTGCCTTAAGTAGACCATTGGGCGCCAATAAGGCTATTTAAATGTGCTTACTCACTAATGCGCTGCGGCTTACTTATATGTGCTTATATGTGCACCAGCACGTGTAAGTGCACGTATGGTCCTGCCCCGTTCTGTGGACTATTCTAACTGCATGCACATTTCTTTGAGCATGGAGATGAGTTAGAGTTCCTTGACACCTTTCTACATTGCTGTCACAGCATCATGGGGGGTAGGGCTATCTATAGACTTTGAGTGATCACCAATTGGTGTGGCTAGTTTAAGGGGGATTACCGTTTTTTTTTTGTCAATGTTTATTTTTTCCCCCTGTTAGGTTCTCTAACCACTTTTCTATAGATCTTCACCGTTCAATGACAAACAATATTGAATTGAATCAAGCAAGTGTACAGGTAGAGGCATTGCTAGTGTAAAAAAGGATTCTCAGCATTTGATGGTTCCTGGCTCTTGAGTTACGCCTTATAGTTTACACTCTCAATAATTTAGGGGGCAACAAAACCGAGCAGGACAAAATTAGACTTTTGGCACATCTTTGACAGCATTGACAGTTTCTTCTAAGACTCTTAATCCTCATCCCTTAGGGATTTCCTTTACCGCACCTCCTCCTCCTCCGAGTGCCTTTGAAGTACAAGCATAATACAAATAACAGCCGACCTTATCCTCTGTGATGGTGATATGGGTATGGGTGGGTGTATACGACCTGTCTCATGCTCCCTGCATGGTTTGAACCTCCCGCTGCACGCTCCGCTTGCCGCCTCCTCTCCCGTCCGTGTCTGGTTCTTTACCCGCTGTGGCCAATATGGCTAGACATCCTAGCGTGAGGCAGGTCAGGCTGGTCCGTCCCGTGCTGTGGTCTGTCCCCGCCGCTTACGCTGCGGTGGTTTTCAGTGTGCATACTTCCAGAAAGCAGCGTGCGGCGTACAGATGGGAACTGCCAGCTCCTGTCTTCGTTTGGCGCGGTCCCTCCTCATCCCCCAGCAACCTCCAGCTCTTCGCTCCCCCCACCTACGAGCGCGCCTCTTCCTCACGTGCACATGCACGTCATGGCTGGGGACGTTACATTTTAACATTGAAATATTTATTACAATTTTTTTTTATTTTTTATTATCAGTCCTGTTGGGGGGGATGGGCTTTGGTAAAATATCAGGGGTCTAAACAGACCCCTGATATCTCCCCTTTGAGACAGGGAACAGGACTGAGGATGGAGATTCCCTAGTCCCTTTCTCTGCAGCCTCAGCTGCACTGAAGGTGAATGAAGAAGAGACAGAGGCTCATGTTCATTCATAAACTGAAGCATCGTAAACACAGATTATGATGATTATGATGCTCAGTTATGAATGGACAGTCAGTGATCGCTGACTCTGTGCATTCGGAAAAGGAAGGGGTGGTAAATGACAGATTTACCAGCTCCTTTCTCTGCTCTCCATTCTGAAAGATCCTGGGACAGGGGGGACGGAGGAGGAGAACACAGGGGGACCCGGAGGGTGAAATGGATTGGGACCCGGAAGACGAAACGGATCGGAACGGAAGCACAGAGGGGGACAGCAGGGGGTGATTGGTGCAGGGAGTTACAAGCACCAATCTCCCTGACAGCCGCAGGAGGGAGAGGAGGAGAAGTGGCTGTCAGAAAAGCTATACAGAGAGATCAGTGCCCCCCCCCCCGCACTGATCATCTTTGAGGCTGCCCAAGCATCGGAGCAAATGCCCGCTATCGGCACCAATACCGATACTGGCATTGGTGCAACCCTAATAAAAACGCACATGTAATCGATCCAATTGATTTAATTTAAATCATTCTAATCAGCCTGGTGGAAATGCTGATATGACAGTTAAGTGTATGTCGCACGCATTGAATAATCTTTTTGATCGTCCCATGATATTTCGGATTGGGCTGCAGTACATTTCACATACGATCGTTAAGAAAAATATTCAGTGTATGGCCACCATTAGGCTGGTCATATAATGAGCAAATTTCATTTAGCTCCTGTTGGGTGGTCCAGCCACAAAAGAGCCTATTGGAAGCGTTTTAGTCAAACAGCATCTGTATCCAATCAGAAGAAGCCGCTGTTTGGGTTTTCTTTCTGATAGCTGCTACCAGTGGCAGTGATTGATCGAGGAACAAGCAATCTCAAACAATCACAACCCACACGGTACCATTCTTTGCACATTGATTGAAAAATGCAATCATTCATAAATCCTAAATTAACTGATATAAATCATTGTTTAACTGAGCAGTGCCAAATCGCAAAAAGTGCTCTGGTCTTGGCCAGCGAAATGGTCTGGGGCTGAAGTGGTTAAGATAAAAAAAACTTCTGTGTGTAGCAGCCACCCCAGCACCCCCCTAATTACTTAGCTGAGCCCCATCTCTCTCCACCGATGTCCACGAATATCTAAGCTGTCTGGGACACTCCTCCTGATTGGCTGAGACACAGCAGCGGCGCCATTGGTTCCTGCGGCTGTCAATCAAAGTCAGTCAGCCAATCAGGGGAGAAAGGGGACGGGGCCAGGTCAGGGCTCTGTGTCTGAATGGATACATGGAGCTCTGATTCGGCTCGGGTGCCCCCAGAGGAAGCTGCTGGCTGAGGGGGCACTCAATAAGAGGGAGGGGCCAGGAGCAGCAAAGTGTCCCGAGAATAGGAGGATCCGGGCAGCTCTGTGCAAAACCAACTGCACAGAGGAGGCAAGTATAACATGTTTTTGTTTTTTTAAACAAGACTTTACAGTCACTTTAAGCTTCCAAAATTAGAACTAATAGCTAATTGGTTGCCATGCACAACTGCTCCAGATTCTGTCTTTCCCAGTTTTAGTAAATTCCCCTCATTGTGTCTTGTACATCTATAACTTGCCTTCCGTTTGAGTGATTATTTATTCTTGTGTTATTTTAGGAAACCGGATATCCCCGTGCCTTATCTGTACTTCGATCTGGGAGCAGCAGTGCTGTTCGCCAGCTTTATGTCCTTCGGTGTAAAGCGCCGCTGGTTTGCCCTTGGTTCTGCCATGCAGCTTGCTGTAAGCACCTACGCGGCCCACGTGGGAGGTCATGTCCACTATGGCGACTGGCTGAAGGTGAGAATGTCTAATGTGATGTCCAAAGTGATAGTTCAGCTTGGGGTAGTTTTTGGCAAGTTGTGTCACTCTTTGCCTTCTTCTATATCTTAATGGCTCAGATGCAATTCCCCTGTCATGTTGGGGTACATGGCTGCAAGAGGGTCAGGGACGTAACGCTCCGCCCAGGAGTCACATGTGCAGTATAGAGCCTTTCAAAATCAATGACAGGCCAATATATACAGTATATATTACTACACGCCAGTATATACGCATGTTTGAGTGGTACTTGCTAGGGTTGTCCCGATACCACTTTTTTAGGACCGAGTACTCGCCGATACCGATTACCAATACTTTTTTTAAATCTCATGCGACAGTGGCACATGTGTTAGTATTTTTTTTTTTTTTTTTTTTTACAATTTGTTAAAACTATTTTTTTTTTTAAAGGGGGGTGGGGGGGGATGGACAGTGTCAGTGTGTTTTTTTTTATTTTTTACAATTCATTTTTTTATTTTTTATCAGCCCTGTTGGGGGGGCTTTGGTGAGATATCAGGGGTCTTAACAGACCCCTGACATCTCCCCTCTGAGACAGAGAAAGGGACTAGGGACACAGATTTCCCAGTCCCTTTCTCAGCAGCCTCAGCTGCACTGAAAATGAAAGGAGAGAAGACAGCGGCTCCTCTCCATTCATAAACTGAAACATTGTAAACAATGTTTCAGTTATGTGAATGGACAGAGTCAGTGATCACTGACTCTGTACATTCGGAAAAGGTAGGAGCCGGATTTACCAGCTCCTACTGCCGCTCTCCATCCTGACAGATCGAGGGGGGACTCGGCGGCAGCACAGCGGGGGACATGGCAGCAGCACGGAAAAAGATGGCAGCACGGAGGGGGGACACGGCAGCAACATGGAAAAAGAGACGGCAGCACGGAGGGAGATGGAAGTATGGAGGGGGACACGGAGGGGTACAACAGCAGAATGGGGGGGGGGGCTGGAGGATATGAGGACAGTCAGCGGTGATCGGTGCTTGTAACTCCCCCCACCGCACTGATCACCATGACTGTTCAGGTATCGGGTGAAGCATTCACTTATTAAGCACTACATGGCCCTCTTGCAGCAGTGTGCTTGTACCCTAATAAGCTCCCCCTCCCTTATGCATCCCCTCTCTCCTTACCTTCTGCAATTAACCTTCCCCCGCTTTCTTCTAACTTTTTATTTTTTTGTCATTATTTGTATCCTAAGGGGGGTCATTTCCTGCTCTAGTAATATTATTTGCTTTCCTTGGAGAGATTCTCCTCACTTCCTGTTTCAGTGACACCACAGGAAGTAACAGGAAGTTTCTCCAACAGAGACATATCAAGTACTAAAACCCTGCTAGAGGTTCTGATGCCTTCCCACTGCTTCATTCACCTTGTGTGATTGAACCCATCCACAGAAACATTAGTGTGAAGGCTTAACAGAAGCTCAGCCACTAACTACTGAATCCATTTAATGTGGTCGCACCTTGCTCTGGAACAGACGGTTTAAAACCACAATCGATATTGAATTCATTAGTAGGAATGTGCAGCAAATTTTTAGACAAATTCTGTTATTTTTTGATTCATTTATTTTGTTAGACTGAGGTCAAAGATCTGTGTCCATAATTGTATCAGCCTGGAGTATTCTCATAACATGTGAAAATCTGTACCGGGGTCCCTCAAACATCAGACAGATCAGGGAACGCTGGGGATAGATTCTATGTAATCGTTGTGGATTGAAGTCTACCCATGTAAAAATTGAGTCTCTATGAAATAACAAGTTTAGAGAATCCTTCAAGACAATCCTCTCAGTCCAATGCTGGAATAAAAATTCTCCATCAGTGTCCCTACAGTAGGGTGTCCATGTGTCCCGGATTGCTCGGGACAGTCTCACATTTTGCAGGTCTGTCCCGGGCACATTCATTCCAGGACAATACAGTGTCCCGGAATGAAACTGACACAGCCACCCCCCCAGGCCAATCTGATGCACCCAAAAAAAAGGCCGCCACATCACCACTTTACTCACTGACAGTACTTGTCCTGGCCGGGAATGCCTGGAGGAGCACAATCCCGCCCCCTTCTTGTGACTGGAGAAATCATAAATTCCGTCTCTTGTGTCCAATTACTGTGCTGTGATTAGTTACAGCACAAGCTGAATTTTGGGAAGGGAGGGTGTCCCTGAATGGTAGTTTGGAAATGTGGTCACCCTACCCTACAGTCTATCGGTCTTGGGAGAATTTACACAGACAAGAGCTAGATATAGGGAGGACAAGGGCTGAAAAAGAGTCTTGCAGGATGGAGATTCTTAGTCAGTCTGTTTCAAGCACTCAAGATTTCCTCTACATTAAATTACTAAGTTCCGTAAGATTACCCAGAATGGCTGCCTCCAAACAGCTGCATTTGCCCTCAACTGTTTGAACCACCATCTACCCAAAACTAGGACTGCTGACCAACAATAACACAGGGTAGGAATGGGGGGCAGTGTGCAGGAGAGGAGTGCACAGGGTATGAATGGGGGGCAGTAATTGCAGGAGAGGGGTGCACAGGGTATGAATGGGGCGCAGTATGTGCAGGAGAGGGGTGCACAGGGTAGGAATGGGGAGCAGTATGTGTAGGAGAAAGGGTGCATAGGGTACAAATGGGGGGCAGTGTGTGCAGGAAAGGGGTGCACAGGGTATTAATGGGGGCAGTATGTGCTGGAGAGGGCTGCACAGGGTATGAATGGGGAGCAGTGTGTGCAGGAATAAGTTGCACAGGATATGAATGGGGGCAGTATGTGCAGAAGAGGTGCACAGGGTAGGAATGGGGGGGCAGAGTGCAGGAGAGAGGTGCGCAGGGTATGAATGGGGGACAGTAATTGCAGGATGGGGGTGCACAGGGTATGAATGGGGAGCAGTATGTGCAAGAGAGGTGCACAGGGTATGAATGGGGGGCAGTAATTGCAGGAGGGGGGTGCACAGGGTATGAATGGTGAGCTGTATGTTTAGGAGAGGAGTGCTGAGGGTATGACAGTGGTTGGTATGCACAGGAGGAATAGCAGGCAGTGTGTGCAGTAGAGGGGTACACAGGGTATGAATGGGGGGCAGTGTGCAGGAGAGGGGTGCACAGGGTATGAATGGGGAGCAGTGTGTGCAGGAATAAGTTGCACAGGATATGAATAGGGGCAGTATGTGCAGAAGAGGTGCACAGGGTAGGAATGGGGGGGCAGAGTACAGGAGAGAGGTGCGCAGGGTATGAATGGGGGACAGTAATTGCAGGATGGGGGTGCACAGGGTATGCATGGGGAGCAGTATGTGCAAGAGAGGTGCACAGGGTATGAATGAATGGGGGGCAGTAATTGCAGGAGTGGTATGAATGGTGAGCTGTATGTTTAGGAGAGGAGTGCTGAGGGTATAACAGTGGGTAGTATGTACAGGAGGAATAGCAGGCAGTGTGTGCAGTAGAGGGGTACACAGGGTATGAATGGGGGGCAGTGTGCAGGAGAGGGGGCACAGGGTATAAATGGGGGGCAGTAATTGCAGGAGAGGGGTGCACAGGGTATGAATGGTGAGCTGTATGTTTAGGAGAGGAGTGCTAAGGGTATGACAGTGGGTAGTATGCACAGGAGGAATAGCAGGCAGTGTGTGCAGGAGAGGGGTGCACAGGGTATGAATGGGGAGCAGTGTGTGCAGGAATAAGTTGCACAGGATATGAATGGGGGCAGTATGTGCAGAAGAGGTGCACAGGGTAGGAATGGGGGGGGCAGAGTGCAGGAGAGAGGTGCGCAGGGTATGAATGGGGGGCAGTAATTGCAGGAGAGGGGTGCACAGGGTATGAATGGTGAGCTGTATGTTTAGGAGAGGAGTGCTAAGGGTATGACAGTGGGTAGTATGCACAGGAGGAATAGCGGGCAGTGTGTGCAGGAGAGGGGTGCACAGGGTATGAATGGGGGCAGTTTATGCAGGAGAGATGTGCATAGGGTATGAATGGGGGGATAGTGTGTGCAGGAGAGAGGTGCACATGGTATGAATGTGGGCAGTATGTGCAGTAAAGAGGTGCACATAGTATGAATGGGGGTAGTATGTGCAGTAAAGAGGTGCACAGGGTATGAATGGGGGCAGTGTGTGCAGGAGAGAGGTGCACAGGGTATGAATGGGGGCAGTATGTGCAGTAAAGAGGAGCACAGGGTATGAATGAGGGCAGTGTGTGCAGGAAAGAGTTGCACAGGGTATGAATGGGGGCAGTATGTGCAGGAAAGAGTTGCACAGGGTATGAATATGGGCAGTATGTGCAGGAGAGAGGTGCACAAGGTATTAATGAGGGGCAGTGTGTGCATGAGAGAGGTGCACGTGGTATGAGGATGTAATGGCAGACACCTTGTGCAGTTGAGGAGTGTGAAGGGTATGACAGTGGCCAGTAATGTATACGCAGGGGAGGAGATTGGAGGACATGGCCATGCAGAGATTAGAGAGATTTCCTCTTACTTCCTGTAATAAAGTGAAGGGAAATCTTATTTTGACAGTTATCTCTGAAGCAGGTGTCCCCATTGGAAGATTTCTCCACACTTCATCTTCTAGTGACACTACTTTCTGTCCTGGTAACAGTGACCACCAGAACAAGGAGATTGGATGACTCTCCCCAGCACGCACAGAGGATGCAATAAAAACTCTATGGGTTTTAGAACTACTGCAATAAAAACAAGTATTTCCTAGAGATGCGTCAAGACGTTAAAATGTATTGATGCCCCAATGATTGGTCTCCCAATGGCCGTTTTATTTTTTATAATGGTTTCCACTCCTCCATGTCACTCAGGTACGAATGTATTCTCGAATCATCGCTGTCATTGGCGGCTTCCTCATCCTGGCCAGCGGAGCTGGAGAAATCTACAGACAGAAGCCTCGTAGCCGATCAATGCAGTCCACAGGACAGGTCTTCCTGGGCATCTACCTCATCTGTCTGGTATGTAGACATGGTGTTTACTGTGAGCACATTTGATTGGGTCAAGGTGGATGAATACTTTTATAACCCTGTTTATAATGAGAGTGTGCTTTTCCATGCTTTTCCTTTCTTTCTGCATGCCACAATGCAATGATCCATGCCTGAATATCATATTCATAGCACTGGACATTGCCACAGAGAGGGAGAAGGCGCTTTGCTCCCGATCTCTAAAATTCTGTGGTTGCAAGGGGATTTGTAGGGGGCAAGGGTGCAGTGGAGCCTTGGGTGTAGTGTTGGCATATAAAAGTCAAGGTGAATGTACAATGTATATGTAAAGCGCTGCGTAAATTGACGGTGCTATACTTGGTACTTAAAGTGGAGGTTCACCCTATAAAAAAATTCTAACACTGCATCCAGCCCAGTTGTGCATATAAAATGACACTGACCCTTTTTTTCCCCCCGTAGATAGCGTTTAGCCGTGGAATTCACCGCGGCTTCCGGGTAGGGAATCTCGCGGGAGTGGGCGTTCCTATTGACATGCCAATTGATTGACATGCTAAACGATGGCGCACACAGCGCGTCACGACTTCCCGAAGGAAGCTCGGGTCGGCTCGGCTCTATTCGGCGCCTGCGCACCGGCGCTGAATAGAGCCGAGCCGACCCGAGCTTCCTTCGGGAAGCTCATCGAGCTTACAATCTAAAGGTGATTCAGAAGGTAATGGCTGCTGGAGGTGACTCAAATACAGTTCTTAGGTGGGGTAGGCTTCCCTGAGATTTCAAGGATCGCCTAATGGTGCACTGGGTAGGAGCTGACTGAACATACTGGGGAAAGGAGTTCCAGAGGATGGAGGGGGTTCTGTAAAAGTCCTGGAGGTGACCATAGGAGGTGGTAACAAGGGAGCTAGAGAGCGGGATGTCTTGGGAAGAGCGTAGAGGACGATTTGGGCGATAACTGCAGATGAGGTTGGCGATGTAGCTGGTGGTGGCAGTGTTGTGGACGACTTTCTACATTGTGTATCAGTTTTTTTTCTTACAGTAAGTCTCTGTTGTCTCTACTAGGCATACACTCTACAGCACAGTAAGGAGGACCGCCAGTCCTACCTGGACTTCCTCCCAGGAGGGGAACCGGCTCTGCAGATCCTTTTTGTCCTGTATGGAGTGCTGGCACTGTCCTTCCTGTCCGGCTACTACGTGAGGTTCTCTGCTCAGGTACTCGCCGTCCTGCTCCCCTTCTCTCTGCTCCTCGTAGATGGAAACATTGGCTTCTGGCACAAGGACCGTCGGGTGGAATTCTGGAACCAGATGCGAATGATCGGACAGAATGTTGGTATTTTTGGAGCTGCTGTCATATTGGCTACAGATGGTTGAGAACAATTCTATTAGGTGGTCCTAATTCAGCAGCAAACCAATGGCACACAACTGTTTCAAGTTCTTTTGTATCGTCCTCAGACTTTCACGGGAGCATTGTTACCTTTTCATCGGAATGGCTCGGTATCTATAAAACCGGTCCCATAAATCATTGTTCATATCACCCAGAATCCTCTGCTCTGTGGTCTGATGGCATGAGGGGTGCACCGTTTTATTTACATTCCATATTTCTGCCATGCTGAGTATAGGAGTGTTTTTATATGCATCTTGATTGTTTATGTGAGTGTAAGCTCTACAGTAATGAAGGGCATTAGCTTCCAATGGACAGAATGAGTAAAAAAAACTAAATTGATGTCCAGTGCCCTGCTGTGGGTCTGCATGTACAGGATAAACCACAAACATAGGCAACGTATTATGAAGATTGTTCTGATTTGGCAGCTACGTTCTGTACAAAGTAAACATTTTAACCACTTCAGCCCCGGACCATATTGCTGGTCAATGACCGGGCCACTTTTTTGCGATTCGGCACTGCGTCGCTTTAACTGACAATTGCGCGGTCGTGCGACGTGGCTCCCAAACAAAATTGGCGTCCTTTTTTCCCCACAAATAGAGCTTTCTTTTGGTGGTATTTGATCACCTCTGCGGTTTTTATTTTTTGCGCTATAAACAAAAATAGAGCGACAATTTTGAAAAAAAAATATATTTTTTTTGCTGTAATAAATATCCCCAAAAATATATAAAAAAAAAACATTTTCTTTCCTCAGTTTAGGCCGATACGTATTCTTCTACATATTTTTCGTAAAAAGGGAAGGGGTTTACACTAGGGGGCGAGGAAGGGGTTAATTATGTTCCCTGGGTGTGTTCTAACTGAAGGGGGGGAGGGACTGACTAGGGGAAATTACTGATCGCTGTTCATACATTGTATGAACAGACGATAAGTCATTTCTCCCCCTGACAGGACCGGGAGCTGTGTGTTTACGAGCGATCGCCCCTAGTGGCTGATTCGCGAGGTGACTTAGATCTACGTGACCTCGCGCAGGGGAGCCGACCTGCCGCCGTATAACTGCGGCTGCTGGTCGGCAAGTAGTTAAACTGCGCTGTATATTCCTGACTACCCATGTTCATTATAGACCTGAACAAAGCACTGGGCATCAAACTGCATGTTGCCAAACACAGTTCAGTGCTCAGGTGTAGGGGATTCTCCTGGAAAGGTTTGAGCTCTTTTCCCATATACTCTCAGAATATTCCTAGGAATAGATTGATGGCCCCAAGCTAAGCCAAAAATAAGTCTGCACAAGGGACATACCTGACAGATAGTATGGTGTTTCCCTTGTGCTGATGCTTCTTCTTTTAGTAGAAATCTTCCTCCGTCTTAGACAATGCCAGTTTTTAGTGGATGCCGACAAAATTTACTGGCTATTGGCTTCTTAAATGTGTCTTGGGTACTCTGGCTGAAGGTCTCCACACCTGAGTTCCCAGCTCCACCGACCCAATGTTGTCATTGAACTGTTCATTTACCTTATATTGCAAAGACTATTGTGGGAACAATGCGGTTCTGTGACTTGTCCTTGTAATGATTGTGGTGGGTGGAGCTGAGAACACTGAAATTTTTAGGGCTCGTTCATGCGATTTGCGGTGACCTGCATTTTTCTGCACTGGATAAACGCATGTTGTCATTGTTTTCTATGTGCCCTGTACATACCAGAACATGGGTTTGATGGGCGGTGCAGAAAAATGCAGCCTGTCTGCATTAGACCGAATGCCACAACACAGCCGCCCAATGCAGTGAGCTGCTGCTTTGCAGAGACATGAATCAAGTGTCACTATGGTAGCCAATAAGTTCACCTTTGGGAATATGTTACGCGTTCCATCTGATTTTAGGGAGAAACATGTAACCTGTTCCCAGTGCTGCAGCTGTCACGCGCCGCCCCCCCCCTTTCCTGTGGGCCTTGTGGGGCTCCGCCCACACAGACGCATCATTCATACGCGCAGCTCTGTATGTGTGAATGAACCACAAGCCTCAATCCTTTGCGGCTGCCGGCTTGTAGTTCTCAAACTACCACGACCCTGTGATAGTCATTGAGTCGTCCTGTCAGGAAGTATCGACTTACCTGTAAGAGTACACTGACAGTGTGCAGGAGACCTGAGTTACCTCAGCAATCTGCTTTTCCAGGCTCTTGCTACAAAAACAAATAAATGCATTTCCTTCTAATGGGTGCTAGATAGGTGAAAAACTTGTTCCGGCAATATGGAGCTATGTTTACAAAGTTATTGTTTTTCGTATATATGTCTTGCGCTATCAGATTTGTTTTTGTGAGTAATTCTTTAACGAATGCGAGAAATATGGGACTTGCATGGCATGTTCCCTCTCCTCCCTGCTACCTATCCTGCATACCCTGTGTGCTTATTTAATTATTTTTTTTAAATCGGGTTTGGTCACGTGATCCTGCATCTCCAGCTTCCCTGTGTGAGTGCTTGACGATGGCTGTGATTTCCAGGGACCTGTGTCATCAGCCCTAGGCACCCATGGTCCAGCCATTGCCATCCCTCCTCTTCCCTGCAGCAGCTGCACACTGACGCAGGGAAGCTTGAGCTACAAGATCACATGACCTGACCAGAGCATATTAAAAGTACACAGATCTTCTCTTTCTTTTTTTTTTATACAGGATATGCAGGAGTTGGGCCCCTTTCACACGGGGCGGATCAGTAATGATCCGCCCTGTGAACCTCCGCTTGCTCAGCGGGGATCGCTCCGTTGATCCCTGCTGAGCCGGCGGATGACAGGGCGGTCCCCGCATACTGTGCAGGGACCACCCTGTCTTTCCTCCGCTCTCCCCTATGGGGGGATCGGATGAACACGGACCGTCTGTCCGTGTTCATCCGATCCGCCAGACGGATGGAAAAGTAGGTTTTTCCTCTGTCACACTTTGGCGGGTCGGATGTCAGCGGGCATGTCACCGCTGACGTCCGTGGCTCCATAGAGGAGCACGGAGCGCACGTTCAGGTCCGCCTAAAAAACTGGCAGGCGGACCTGAACTGGCTGCCCGTGTGAAAGAGCCCTTAGGCTTTGCTTCCAGCAGGGGAAGGCCATTAGACCTTATGTGCATAATTGCCTCGGGTCAGTGACTCTAAGTATTAATGTAAGAGGACCAAAGTTATGGCCCGTACACATGATTAAAAAATTGGAAGAAAAATACAGCTTTCAACGCGATCGTACGATCATCGGATCGTTAGTACAGAGATTTCAAAAGCCGATCACGACAGTTCATCCGATATCTGAAAATTTGTCTCGCACGATTTTTGTTTAATCATTACAGTCGTCATCCGAAAATACATTACAAATACAATCCAACACATGACATCACTTCCCTTTTTTTTTTTCTGTCATACGAGATTTTTTTCGTAACTTTTGTAAACGCTTCATTTTTGATGATCGACTTGCATGCAAAAAAAAAATAAACTGATGTTTTGTTGTCCGATTTTCAGGTCGTGTGTATGGGGCATTACAGAGAGTCATAGCAGCCTCTATTCTTGGAAAAGTTTCCCTTTTGAAGCCTAATTAATTGAACTTAACATAGACCATAACTAAATATTTCAGGTGCATCAGAATAAAAGGTGTTTGAAGTCTTACAAATAGATTGCATGAAAACAAAAGGCCTATCCCCTGCCAGTAGGCTGTAAAGGACAAGCAGTGGTCTATCTGCAGTGGCCTCACAAACGCCCTGCTAAGCCAGAACTAGGTAGCGCCCTCCAGTCATCGGAGTATGAACTGTGTTTGATTGCAGAGCTCTATGTTTACCTCTGCAGGGCAGCATGTTGGACCTTTGCAGAGAGACCACGGCTTCCACACAGGGAGCAAGGGCCCCCCTCTACACCATACTGGCAGTGGACAGGCTTTCCTGCTCAGGATGTGGCTGCTTTCTAAATAATATAGACCAAACCATCGCACACTTTGTTTTGCTGAACCTGGAATATATTTGGGTCATTTTAAACTGATAACCCAGTTAGGCTTTAACCACGTGCCACACATGGTGTCGTTTGTGGGCTGATGAATAAGTGTGAAATCTTCCGCTACTTTTTTTTTTTATATTGGCGCCTATATAATTAAGATTCTTATTTGATTTAATTTATATTTTAATGTCTTAAATCTAGTGAAGCTGTGCAACACATACTGTCCATGCTTTATTTAACCCTAATTTGCTGATTTGTTGTAGAGCAGGGATAGGCAACCTGGGGACCTCCAGCTGGTGTGGAACTACATTTCCCACGAGGCAATGCAAGGCTGTCAGTTACAATTACTACCAGAGGCATGATGGGACTTGTAGTTCTGCAACAGCTGGGAGGGCCCCAGGTTGCCTCCCCCTGTTGTAGAGACTGGACAGCTGAAAATCGGCCTTTATTGCACTTCTGCAGAACCACCTCTTGGGGGCAGCAGAGCTCCTTATGAACCTCTACCACTGTATATACACAGTATGTTTCAGTTTTATGTCGTTGCAATCATGTGCCTTTTTATCAAGCTACTTTTTTGCTTGTAGAGTTGCAAATCTGTTTATTTCTAGGAAGCAAATCATTGATTCTTTTTTTTATGTCATGGTGTTCTCTGGGTGAAAGAAACTAAAAAAACATATATAACCATTATGAAAGGGAAGATACATAGAAACAAATTAAATGTGTTTATTTCACCTTTTTATACTTATTTTCATTTTAGTAAAGTTCCGTAATCACCTATACAAGGTGGAACTGTATAACCGTGTACAGAACAAAGAGTGCAAGAGTGACCCAACATGAGAGGCTCTGATTCCAATAGCAGGTATACAGTAAATGGATTTTTCAAAGTTATCTCTGGAAACAGGTTGTCTCTTGAGAGCTTTTGGGCTTCCTTTCTTCCTGCTGCTTTAGAATGGGGTGTATCATGGAATCTGTTTTCAAGGGAGAACTTCAACCATTTTTACAGAAAGTTAGATTTAGGCCAGAAAATTTGCAGATAGACAGGGAACATTTTCAACGGGGAAGCTTTTGCCAAATCTGATTTTTATCTTTGAATGTCTTATAGTCGTCTAAAATGTTTGTTTTTTTTTTTTTTTTTTTTTAGTGAAGATCCAGTGCTGTTTTGTGCAGTTCCTCTGGCGATATCCTCTTTTTGAGGTTCGCGCCCTTGATAAGGTATATACAGCAGCTGTATGAGAAGGTAGAGGAGGGGACTGGTGGAGGAAATCACAATACTAGATGGGTCCGGCCAGTATATAGTTACTCTACATATATCTACAGCTGAACAAACTATGCATTACTTTTTATTACTTGTTAGTAAGTGCTTGTCTGAAGAATGAAGAGCAAACAATTTGCAAGGTATTTCATAGAAATCTGGACGTTTTCTTGAAACCCTTCAGGGCCAGTTCACACCATAGAAATGCATTCCGGATGCTTTACAGATGCTTTTCTGCATACATGTTTTTGATGCGCAACAGTGCGTTTTTTGATGCGGTCCAGTGCATTCCCCCCCCCCCCCCCTTATCTTAACTTTAAATAAGGACATGTTTTAGTGCATTTTTGATATGTTTTACAGTGCAGGAAAAATGCAGTATGTTCTACTTTTTTTCTTTTTTCTTTATTTTTTCCTGGAACGCACTGGTGGGAACTATGCATAATAAAACCATATACAGTATATACTCGAGTATAAGCCGATGCACCTAATTTTACCACAAAAAACTGGGAAAACCTATTGACTCGAGTATACGCCTAGAGTGTCCATCTGCATGCCTCACTGTGCCCATGACTAGACTTGGGCCTCGTACACACGATAGTTTAACCAGAGGACAACGGTCTGAAGGACCGTTGTCATCGGTTAACCTATGAAGCTGACTGATGGTCCGTCGTGCCTACACACCATCCGTTAAAAAAACTATCGTGTCAGAACGCGGTGACGTAAAACACGACGACGTGCTGACAAAAAAAAACTAAGTTCAATGCTTCCAAGCATGCGTCGACTTGATTCTGAGCATGCGTGGATTTTTAACCGATAGATGTGCGTACTAACGATCGTTTTTTTCCCATCGGTTAGGAATCCATAGGTTAATTTTAAAGCAAGTTGGCTTTTTTTAACCTAAGGTTAAATAACCT